>NC_049207.1:13550172-13876081 GCF_013347855.1 Anguilla anguilla | reverse complement strand
TAAAAAAGAAGTCTCCAGACTTTCCATAAGAGAACACTTGGCTTCTCCCTTTGTGGTTAGACAGACCCCTGAATTTGACATTCTTCATGGTAATTCACAGGCACAACATCAAAAACAAAATCGCCACACATAGATAAAATAATGCATGCATATTATTTCCAGTATGATCATCCATGCTCCATCATTGCTGAAAGCAGAGCCTCTGGGATATGCAGGAAGTCTTCAAACTACATGTTAGAGCAAATGTTAGCTCTGCGTTAAAGAAAGCCCATTATCACATTCCACATGAATATTAATCACCGAAAACCACAGCGGAGCAGAATGTAAGATGTACTAACGACACTTCAGGTGAACGTCATATCTCAGCTGACCTGCAAAAAAGCATAACTTGTGTATGTGTGATAATAGTGGTGGTGCGGCAGGAATTATAGCACGATCATGTGTGGCAAATGTGATGTTTGTCACACATAAGCATGCTATAATTATGTGTGACAAATGTGTTTTTCACAGAAGCGAGTGTGCTCATGTTTAACAGAAGTGGTTGGGTGACAAGAGTGATGGTTTATGTGACAGAGGTGTTGACGTAGTGATGTATGACAGATATGGTGGTATAATGTGTGTGATACACGTGATGGTGTGATGTGTGACAGAAATGGTGGTGTGATGTGTGTTAAAGATATACTGGTTTGATGTGTGTTATAGAAGTAATGGTGTGATGCCTGTGATATACATGGTGATGTGATGAGTGTTACAGAAGTGATAAGACCTATGTGATACATATGAGTGGTGTGTGACAGACATGATAATGTAGGGTACTGTATGTGATAGAAGTGATGGTGAGATATGTGCCATTGATATGACGATGTGATCAACATTATTAACAAACCCCTGCACACATACAGCTTGTGCACACACACAGACAATACGCGTATTCTCTCACTCCAGGTCACACTGATACCATTGGCCAAAGCTCTTGAGTGTCGTCATCCTCATCACTGAAAAATGGTGACTTCTAAAATGAACTGCAGCAGTTTTATGGTGGTGATATGCTGTTATGGAGCTTGTCTCAGTGCCTATTGAAGCAGGTCAATGCCGAGAGACTTGAGAGGTAGTGTCAGCATTAGGAAGGCCCGGACTCAGCATAAGAGCCTCTTGCCCTCAGTAATCATTCTACAAAGTGCTGAGGTCTCTTAAATGCCACCACTGTGCCAGGGGTCCAGGTTTATTTAAGGGGATATAAATCAGGTATGTCCCTCTCTCTTCCTCTTCACTCAGGTGGGTAATAAGGAATCTTTTCTTTGAACTCTCTGTTCCTTTCTTTCACTTTCTCTCTCAATTTTTTGCCATCCCCGTCTCTCCTTTTCTTTTTCATGGTTTAAAAGACCCTAGTATTTAAGGCTACAGAGTAGCCAGAGTCCATTACAACATGACATTACATTACATTACAAACACCCATAAGATACTCTTATCCAGAGCGGCAAACAGAAGTGGAGAACATCAGTGTAAATCTCAAGAATACAAAAAGCCCAAGCCTTTTAGAAAAAGAAAATGACAAAAAAGAAAGAAAAAAAAAACAGGAAAAGAAATAAGTGAAGAAAATATAATTTAAAAAAATAAAAAGTTCAAAATGGTATTCCTACTATATCAAATGTTTATATTCTCTCTCTCCCTCTCATTACCCGTAAGTCTCATTTACCCATAATTCTCACGCAGTACTTAATCACAGGCAGTTATCATAACCACAGCAGCTTTAATGAGGTTGAGACATTTCCTCCATTTGATTCATGTTAATGCCAATCAACAGCATAGACAAGGCTCATGGGGATGTACAAATCAGTCTTGAGATAGTGATCCCTGACATATGATTGAAGTCAAACCATCGGCTAATGATCCGTGAAAGGGGCGTGTGTCCACCGGTCCATTCACATTCCAGCCACACACAGGCTACTGCTGAGAACGCATGGAACAGCGCACATCTATCTAAAGTGAGAAAGAGTCCACCATTGTGAAGACAGAGTATGCAGATTTTTCTCTTTTTTTAAATACATAAATAAACTGAACACATGCAGACAGTCATGCAAGTATACTGTAATACAGGAATAGCAAGAGATGCAGACAAGCAGACAATAGCAGGCCTGAAAGGAGAAAAATAGAAATGAAACTGGCATTCCACTGGCAGAAAAACACAACTGAACCCTCCGTAAAAGAACAGCAAAGCAAAGCACAGTTGCTGATTGATTTCACAATGACAAGTGATTAATGCGTATCTGAATACTGATCGCGCTGTGAGACTATACTGAGTGGAATGCTACTTCCTAGGAGATACACTGTCTCTTGAAAGACTTGAAAGTCTCCTTGGTATTCGGAAAAGCAAGCAGCCAAGGCAAGTGAATCTAGTAGGCTTGAATACATGCAGGGTAAGAACACAGAGGTGTTACAACTGAGGGATGGATGAAAATGGAAATCGCACATGTAAGAGTAAGAGTAAGACGAGGAATCAAATAGATTTTACACATTTCTCATGAGGAAATACCAGCGTAACAGGTGAGCCAATGTCTGTGAATCTGGAGAGTGGAGAAGAAGGCCCTTACATAGTTTTAATGAAAGGGGTTTTTTCAGACAACAGGGCAATGTTCCTGCTCTCAAACTCATGCCAAAAGAGGCAATTTACTGCTGTCCCATAACTAGTTTCTGGCTTTCTATTTTCTCGCTCTCTACCTCTCTTTGGTTCTCAGTCTCCAGCTCTCTATCTCTTACTCTATCTTTCTTTCATATAAACATGCATACACCTACGCAGACTCACAAACAAGTGCACACATACATACAGGCACACATGCACACACAGATATAGGCACACAGGCATACAGATATATACAGGTGCATGCATATACACACACACACGCACACACACACACACACACTATGGTGGAGCAGGGGAGGGATTACTCCCAGTGGTTAGGAGCACAAGGACTAGCATCAAAGACTTAGGCCCCTGGCAATTCTTGTTTGCTGTCATTTAGTGAAGCAGCGGACCCCTCACATGTCATGTGACTGCGGACGGGTGTCAACAAGCGAGAGATGAGATGCGTGTTATTAACAGACCCCAGCGAAAGGAAGGGAACAGCACCCCACAGAAAAGCCCTGTGCACTCTCTCTTTCCTGGCACCTCAGGGCCACAGAAGGAAGGATGGCAGCACTGCCACAGAAAGAAAGGGAATTGAAGATCAAAGGAAGAAAATGTATTTTTACATGTAGCATGAGTCAAAATGAACTACATCATTTTCCTTTTTCTTCCTTTTCCAAGTTTATACCCGTAGAAATAGCCGTGAGGTCATGCACCAACTAACGTCCCCTTTTTTCCGCAATTACTTGACATTATTATTACTTTTATTACTTGAATTACAGTTAGAGGGTATGATCTTTGAGCTAACTTAATTTAAATAAAGAAATGTAAATCAAATTGTTTATGGTTACATGTACACTATATTGCTTAAAAACAACTGCACTATTCAGCAATTAATCAAAACCAGGGAAACTAATTCTATCATGATGGGAGAAACACACTGTAGAAACAGCGTTTAACTTTTATTACTCCACCTTCCAGTTGGTAATTACAAAAAACGCCACCTACTGTATCTTTCTATACCTGAATCCTGGCTGCATAGGAATTTCTATTAGTCATATTGTGCTGCAGGCTAACTTCAAAATAGCCCTGTGTAAAAATAGACAAAGGGAAAATTTACCATGGCTGATAAGTGCATATGTAATTTAAATGTGTGCAAGTGTCATTCTCAGCCCTTATTATGGTGTTTAGCATTAGTTCAGGCAAGGGCTTCAAATAACATGTTTGCAGACCCCTGCTAGGAATATAATGAATGATTGAACCATTGATTTTATTACTGATGGCTAAGTTAGTACACATGCAGTGCCCCGGCCAAGCATACATGAAACACAGGTATGAACCCCTTAAATCCAAGGCAGCTATGGTGTTCAGCGTTCCCCGCTGTCTATGCTATTTCCATAGCTGAGAAAAGCCCTGTAAAGCTCAGGCTTCATCCTGAGACCTGCACCTGGATGCAGTCTGACATCATTAATTCACCAATAAGGAACCCAATCTCCAGTCAAGCAGGTACCGGCTCCCCGGGAGAGAGCTAGAGGTTTGCCTGAGCAAACAGGATTTACTGCAAGACTCCAAAAATAAGAGAGACAGGGAGACCAGAGCACATCTGCACAGAACTGTACCTGTAGAATAGGTGCTGATAATGTAATAACCCAGAAGAAACAAGGGATATTAAAGAAAGGAAGCATTAGGGGCTGTTTCAGCTTTTTCTATTATTTTCTCCTCCCTTCTGTAACCTATTTTTGGAAACACCTTAATCATTTTTTACGGCTGCGCGCGAATGTCACGAAGAAAAATAAACGTGTGAATGTGTGGGGATGCTGGTGAGATCACGTGTCGTGTGACAGGATTCCCGAAATGGAAATGCCATCCACAACTTTTGTGCTCATTTCCCTCCTCCCCTCTGAGGCACTGATCCCCCATTGATGCACAGTTATTGGGCAGATCAGTGGCTTTTCCCAAACTCCTGATCTTGGATCAGTGTTTCTGTGAACTGCAGGGACAGAGAGGTTTGGGTGAGCCATCTGTTTGGGTTAAAGAGGGTGTTTGGGAAAACTAGCAGGTGAGGACATGACAGGTGGCTGTGCCAAAGGTGGATGGAGAGAGAAATGACAGGAGGGGTTGTTTTGGTGAGGGGCCAGTGGTGTCAAACTCATGCCATGGAGGGCCGTGTGTATGCAGGTTTTCATTCCAACCAATTAATGCTGCCTTAATTGAGTCCAATTACTCATTCAGCCATATGCGTTTAACTGCATTGAAGCACAGAATATAAGAAAATTTTTATTTAGACAATGCGGGTCACCATAGACGTCGGGTCACCATTGTGCACAAACCTGCATCCCTAATTCAGCAAATAATTTAACTAATTATATAATCAAGATCTGAGGCTGGAATGAAAACCTGCATACACACGGCCCTCCATGGCACGAGTTTGACACCACTGATTTAGAGGGCTAAACCTTATAAATGAGGAAAGCCAATGTGTCTTCCAATTCAAAAAAATCACACAAAATGCAGCACTAAAAACATATAACATGTTGGCACATTGCAATGAAATTTAAAATGTCTTACTTGGATCAGATTTAGAAAAGGTATCCCTGTCCAGCAGATTTCTGTAAGACAAAGGGAAAAGAACATGCAGAGTGTGAATTCGTTATTTTCATATATTCATGCCACAGTAAAAAAAATGTATCTATCTATACAGGCATAAAATGTAAAAGTCTTCGCAAGTAATACATCTTCATAAGCATGACAAGAAACATTCACAAATTGACAACCATATTGCTTTCTGCTATTAGTGATGACATGATATATCAAAATCATGACATGGCATTGATTGTGATACAGAGGTTACCATTAAAAGATTGCAATACTGTGACAAACGATTGCATGCAGACAGATACTTCATGCACATTCCTAGAACTAAATTTAAAATATGTACTGATTGATCAACAATGTCCAAATTATAGAATTCAAAGCACACTCTTTCTCTCTACCAGTTATGGTATCATTTTACCACGAAGTAGGTGCTTATTAGTGTGGAATATCCAGTCGGGACAACTGATCAATGTTTTGTCATCTCCATAATTCTGACCATGATAAAAGTGATAGAAAATGAAAATATGTTCCTTCCAGTCAACTACAGCAGCACCAGTCGAACCGTCGAGCTAATCTTTCTGGCTCGATTCACACAAAGGAATTTTAATAAATCTGGCAAAGAGAATAAAATAGAACCGAGCATGTTAGCAAAAAAGCAGCTACAGTATGAAAGCAGTTTTTACTTACCTTCATTCTAATGTTCAAAATTCTAAATTAAATGCATAGTTGGTGATGGCCATAACAAAAGAAATTGTGTTAGCGCTGAAAATGATAACCCTTTCACAAGTCAAAATTAATGACATATGTTGACTAAAACCATGCCAGAGGCTTTAAGCTTACTCCAACAGAGAGCTGTGTGATTCATACAAAAGCCACGTCTGTAGCACATTGCTCTTTAGCCAATTATCGACCATTCTGTGACATTAAAACTGAAATATATTTAGTTTCATGCGCAGAGCAGCATCAACTGACTCATACAATTTCTAATAAAAATATCTTAAGCCACATGTTGATGTGTTTTGTGATCTGTTCTCTTAGAGCAACAGTAGGTAGGATGGATAAGTAAGATGATCGTGATCCTTGGGTACAATTATCTATCATCTCATGCCTTTGTGCTATTGTGATATAGTGAATGTCCCATTAAATATGTAACAACAATGACGACAATACTGCATGTATGCTACACTGTAGGCCATTTGTCATAAAGTATAACACTTTCTATTAGTTGCTTTAAAATCACAACACTATGCTAATGATGGAATTATAAAGGTCTTTCGAAGTGTTATCTGTTTAGCAAGGTCATTTATAGAACACCTCCTCAGAAATACAGGTGAGAAACATATTTAACATCAGAAAATGAACATCTGTTTTACACTGTGATTGCATGACAAATGCGTTTGCAAATGAGGCAGAGTGGAAGTACGTCTTTACATCCAATCTGTTAGCTCACTCGCCTTCCTGGCCATCCGAGACACCTCTCTTTTAGAGAGCATTTAATTCCGTCTGTCAGTGAGACGTGTGTGTGACACACAAACACACACACACACACACACACATACGTATATGCAAATATGTATGCACACACATACACACACACACACACACATGCACACATACGTATATGCAAATATGTATGCACACACATACACACACACACACACACACACGCACACAAATCTAAAACGTGACAGTTTCGTCGGGCAATTTTCTGCAGTCCATCATCCAGATCTGCGAGCTTCATTAATTCATTAACACAATAACCGTCCGCTGGAGCATGAAATTCCCTGCAAATGAGGCTTTGCTTTCCTGAGAACACGACATGGCTGCCCGGAGAAGTCCCCGTCTGAGCGAGGAGCAGCCCTGGGGAAAGTCTGGGCGATCTGGAGGAGGTCTGTGACCCCCTCGTCCTGGAGCACAACTAAGGAAAGAGGCCGAGGTTCTGCTCCTTCGGTGGGAATTCCCCGTCACTGACATCTGACATGAGCGTTTCTCATACGGAGCAGGAGGGGATTTGAGCTTTCCTTTGCTCTAAAAAGCACTCAGTGCAATCCCATGAAACATTCAGTCCGAATGTGAATTATTCAGCTCCAGCAGAGGAGTGAATGAGACATTGCTGTCGTGAATGTTTGCTGGAACGAGAGCTGCCCACCCTGTGCGGTGAGCCCGCGCGACAGTAAACACCCAGGTGTGGGTGGGCTGACAGGCTGCCATTAGAGCCCGTCCTCCATGAATTAGACCCCGTGTAAATCTGTGTCAGTTAGCCGCTAAAATCTGACATTAATTACAATGCGATAGACCGGGACTTCCAAAATGACTGGCACTGTTGATAAAGACAGTCGAGAAAGGATGTGTAAAATAAACGCCACATGTAATGAGGTACATTGTGTATTACATCTACATGTAGAAATGCCTACATATAAATGAGGAAGTCCTCCTCATGAAAATAACACACACAGCAGACAAGATAACAGCCTATGCTACAAATCACTGAGCTACATCTGAGAACAGAAACACTGATTAATGGCTGAACTACTAACAAACTCCAGAGCAAATAAATACTCTGCCTTTACAGCTTTTCAAGGGCTAATACAGGGACACATGACAAAATGGGATTTAGTAGTGAGACACAGCAAGCAAATGCTAACAATGAGAATCGGCTTTTTAAAAGAGCACAGCTTAATTCACCATCGTCATACTCTCAAAAACCATCCAGAAAACATGAGGTTGGGGTTGAGGGGTATAAACAAAAAAATTCAGGGAAATCCACTGTCAATCTGTTTCCAGTATTCCAATTCAACTCACCCTGTCTGTTACCCAGTACCTCACTGGTGGGGAGGGGACCAAAGGCAGGCAGATTTGGGTATTTGGGTTACACAGGGTCACACAGAACCTTCAATGGGAGCACTGTAGTCGAGTCGCTTTGGAAAGTTGACATCAGGTCTATTTTGCACTCACACACCCATGCGTCAGCAACCACTGGAAAGCTGCCCCACCCAAACAACCAGGGGTTTCAGAAGGGCCCTCTGCAGCACCGTCCTCAAAAAACAACCCTGCCGCAAACATGCTGTGTAAAAAATACTGCAGCGGGGGCACGAGCTTGAGCAAGTAGACTTACTTTTGAGCAAAGCGGCGAAGCTCAGCCGTAAAGAGGCCCCTCACTGTGCCGCCCAGAGACTTCTAAATCATGCGCAGCAAAGCAGCTCAAGCACCGAGGCTCAGCTAAAATTCCACAGGAATCTACACGAATGACGGCAAAGCACAGAGTGGCACAGCCTTCGCAAGAATGTAGTGTTCGGTTTTTTTTGTGTTTTTTTTTTTTTTTGCGGAAAAATCCTTAAACTGACATGACACATACAGTGTATTTTCCACAAAGGTCACATCAGAGATATAAAAATAACAAAAGGATAGGACATGAATACCTGTTAACTTGGTATTTTTAAACAGATTTCACTGAAATACTGTGTATGAACTTCCCATTCTACCTACAGGCCTGCTCAAAGGCCAATTCTATTTTCAAATACAGGGGCGAATTAAAACACAGGACCATAACATTTTCAAACAGCACTTACATAGCAGCAGTCCAGCACTAGGATGAGACACCACAAAGACTTTAAACAATGCATTTTTGGATTACAATAAATGTTAAAGGCAATAAAAATCACAATACATTGTGTCAATCCCTTTCAAGTATTTTTGAAAAAATAATCCTGGACCACGATTGTATCGCCCATTGGTAGAAAACCGACCGCTGTCAATTCCCTATCCTGCTGAAAGCACAGAGAATAATCTCTGATCCTGAGAGTCCAAAGCACAAGGCTGGGCTTCAAAGATGCAAAGAGACGGATAAGGAGAAAGACGTAAATGCAAACTCTTCTCCTTTACCATGCCAAAATCTTGATTTTACATTTCCCTAATAAACCATTTATGATCTTTTTTTGAGGCTGGCAATGTTCCTTTCCAAAAGCACATGCCGTGCCACATGATTTATTCAGACAACAGAACAGACATATTTTGTACACTAAGTGAAATGGAATGTACTGCGTGAATGAGGAAAACAAAATCCGCTTTTACGGATGACAAGTTCTTCAATATCGCTTTAAAACACTCAGCAATATTCACTCACTGATCGCTGGTCATGTAGGCCTACATAGATCAGCAACATAGTTTAATTGTGTGACATTACGATATTTACTTTGTTAACATGTTTCTTATTACATAAGTGTAACTGTGGCTATTTACTGAAGAAATTCAGGCTAACGTTTAAATCTACTTTGTACTGACACAAGATCAGCTCCTCACCCACTAAGCCACGCCCCCAAGTTAAATACATCACAGATCAGGGCACTCATTTGCCCACTCCCACGTCTGCACGATAAGGTGCCCTGTGCCCGAGTGTGGTCTGGGACAGTTCTTATGGAGCTGACATCATGACTCTTTCGGCCGATGACTTCCCTGCCCTGCCATCTATGAGCAGCTGTCTAAATCTCCCAGCTTTGAGAGCATCGATCCGCCAATCTGATATTTCATACACTGCAGTGCCCCGCAGAAACAGGGTCGTAGACGTCGCCCTTATCACCCAAATCCCAGGGATTGCCCCGGCTTTCGCTAACAGCCATTTCATGGTTTCGTGAGTGTGCCGGTGCAAGCATGTTATGTAACAAACTAGCCTCCCCAAATCTTCTCTCAGCCTCAGTTCACAGGGAAACCTGGCACTCCAGATTAGGGAAGGCACAGAGTCCCCCATGAGGAAATGTCTTAAATGTTTACTGTGCACTCACAGTGCGTCACACTCTCTGGCCAAGTCCGTCTGAATGTGGAGGTCTTCCACCTGAGGAGATAAGGTGGATGAGTCAGGCACTGGCCTTTCTGGTGTGCAAAAACAGAAGGCAAAAACATCCCATGGAAGACCTTCCAATGAGCACGTCAACCAAGAATAATGATGAGGACGGATCTCCACAGCATTTCTGTACTGCAGATTCCCAGGCAGAATTTGAGTAAAGAAAGCACGATGATACCAGATCTCTTTGGCATTCTGCCTCTGGCCTCATTAGGCAAAACACAAACACACACCGCTTACACCTCTGAGGTTACATCAGTTTGAGAGTTGTTACTCAAAACCAATCACAAAGCTGAAATTTGAGAGTTTGAGAGTTCTCCACAGAAACCTTTGATTAGCAGTTCCAAACGAACTATCTAATATTCCCCATTGTCTACCATCCTCGATGTCATCCTGGAAGCATTTCAGCTGTCTGTCTGCCATGCTTTCTGAGGCTCAGGTTGCTATTTAAAACACTAATGAATTAATAACATTAGCACTGCTCCCTCCTTCATAATCATACCTTTCGGGAAATTGAATATCCTGAAAATACATTGAAATTAAATATATTATCAGGATAACAATTCAAAATATATAGGCAAATATAGCAAAGCATAGATATTTATATAGTCCTACTTACATGTACAGTATATATAGTAGTTCTATATTTCTATAGTTCTATGTGTGTGCATATGTGTGTGTATCTATCTATCTATCTGTCTATCTATACTCATCTCAATCTCAATGAATGTGTGATCAATGAAATGGCTTTCTACACATTTCAGAAAGCCTTACAGTTTTCTACTGTTTTTCCTTTCTTTCTCTTCCCACTTTTAATGCGTCTGATGTCCCTTTCATTTTCGCACTTCTTCTCTTGGCCTCATTGCATCGCAAACTATGATTGCACATTCATTCAATTCCACAGACACAGCCTGACGAGGGAACTAAAAGATGGCGGAGAAGGGGAAGCGAACGCGCGCTCGGGCCCGGGCTCAGCGAGCGGCCGCTTGCGGAGACGTCACGCTCACACGCCGCGCGCTGTTAACACAATGTCACAGCATTAAGGCGCACTCAATGGGGAAGGGTATTGTGCTTTTAACGCCGTCGGGTCGATTCCCCGTACTCAAAATGGATCGGGAGGGGAATTGATTCGTCGAGCTCTCCGCGGGGCACAAAGGCACGGAACGCGGCTGGAGATCAGGGCAATGAAGACGCGGAGGCTTTTAATTACACTGTGCTTTTAGTGGCCCGCCCACGAGACACATGCCAATCACACTGACAGAGACACGCAGGGAGGCATGTCTGATGTGACCTTTCCCACAACAAATAGCGCGGAAGAGGTCCAGAGAGTTTGCCGGAGGACAGGAGGAGCATGATATTTATCCATCTGCTGGGCCGCATGTTCATCAGCCACGCGTGGAACCCCCGATAACATTCACAGCGCGATGCGTGTTGACGGCAGGCAAAGAAAACGCGGTGGGGCAATTATTCCTGTGGAAATCTCTTAATCTTTCAAAAAGAGGGGCTTGCCATGGAAGAGGATAAACAAGAACCCTAAGGCAAAGGACAAATCAAAGCCACGGCTGGATAGTCCATTCACAGAATCACACACACACCGATAAAGTAGGCAATGTGACAGAAGAAGAGAGGCTGAATGAGCAGCTGAATTAAGATGATGACCACTTCAGGATGAACCTTCCAAACACAAAATATAGGGTGGAGGGATGTAAAAAGACAGATGGTTGAGAAGCACCTTCATCTCCAGCTCTTCCTGTACTGATAAGAACTGCTGGGATCTAATTAGTGTTAATGGCTTTTAAAGCTTCATTCATGTGCAACGCTGCGTTGTGCCTCCGGGGGCAGCGATGTGCCTGCCACTCAAAGTGCCTCCAGTCATCGGCCCCAGCAGGGCCCAACCATTACAGCAACAGTTGCCTTGACAACCACCAGCCAATGGGACTAGGTGATAGCAGCCGTTTTGATGGACGTTTGTTCTTTCGCCCGACCGAATACACTGGAATGGCATTAAAATGAAACCTTCTTCATGAGCCCACAGTATCCCCTCTCCTTTAGCACTCTCAGTTTCAACAAGCCAGGCTTACGTGATTATTCTTCCTGTGGTGTTCATTTAAACATTGTGCCAACTATAGCTTCAGGTAAATAAGTTAATGGCAAAAAGAGCTCAGCCGCTCGATACTCGCGGAGGTGCTAATCTAGACATCCTTCACAGCATCGTGGTCCTCGGGCAGTGGCTAAACTAGCTGTCCTTCATCACAGCGTGGAACAAATGATTTTTCATCAGAGGGGCGGAGAGACTGGAGCACCACAGGCAGAGAGAAGGCATTCACTAATTAGGTGTTCAAAGCTATGCAGCAGAATTATCCTCGGTTATTTATGTCCCAGAGTCGTGGACCTGAGAGTCAGGGAAAGCTGCAGAGAGAGAGAGGGGGTTTGGAAAGGGGGGGAGCAGGGAGTGAGGTGCAAAGAGAGGAGGAGTTAGGAGAGGATGAGGTGGGGTCTGAGGTTTGGGCGGGAGGGTCCAAAGAGGAGGGGGTAGGGGGCAAGGTGCAGGGAGGGGAGGGGACACACAGACCTTCCCATTCTCCTCTCTACCCTAAAAAAGGGGGGTGAGGCTGTTGCCAGATTGTGCGAGATCCCAGAAGGCCCTTTTTGGTCTGTGTTTTTTCCTGTACCATGACCTGGATAATGTCCCCGCAGAGACTGTACCTCACTGAACCATATTCAGGTCCTGCGGAAGCAGGCTGTCTGCACTCCATCTCTAAGTGCACACTGAGGGTGACACAGAAATTGGGCTCCCTGTTGTAAAATATTAAATTGGAATATGTTGCACTCTGCACACATCTTACACATACAGGGTGTAAGAATTTGTGGAAAAGCCCAGCACATTATTATAACAATGTATTTTTGGAACTCGTAAATGTGATTAAGCTTTAACACAAATTAAGCGTTGTCAAATACATGCAGTCACACAAGCACACACTCACATAACCAAACACTACGGGTGTGATTTATAAACAATTAACCGCTAAACATCAACAAAAATGCTTTTAGGAAAATCTCAAAACAATTAAGGAAATTTTTTTAAGGTGCCAACATTATCAAAATAATTGGCAACCATTTTCTTTAACGGTGTCCTATTCTCACTGTGATTACCATAGGCTCGTGTTTAAAAGTATTAGTGCTAATCTGGCGTCGGTGTTGACAAACGAGTGCGGCTCTGATACCTACATGGGAAAAATGTTCCTTGAACAGCTCTCAAGTGATAACATTCGTATCTGCTTGTGCATGTGGTGAAAAAAATTTTTTAATGCAAAAGAGTTGTGTATATCACTTTGGAGTGTCTGCTAAATGCCCGTACAGTATTGTAACTCAAATTGACAAAATGTTTTGTAAAGAACAGAAAGAGAAAAGTGCTGTTTAGTCTCACTTTGAGCAGATTTCAGAAAATAAAGTCAAATTAAACTTTGCGACTCCACGCTCCATCAGCACTGGAATGATGGAAAATCATATAAGACATAAATACTCAAAAGTGACTGTGAGTGAGCCCGATCGCATTCTCAGCAAACATCAACGAGAGCTTCCATTTTGAAAAGGTGCGACAAAACGACTCAAGAAAACTTGACTAGCGGTGTTCCTGTTCTCATTAAAGGAGAGCTTTTTTTTTCTTTGTTGTTACATACTAATTTAATATTTTGCCTATTTTTTTCATTTGTAGAATATATATACATCTTCATTAGATTCATTAAACCCAACACCTTGTTGCTGTTGTATCCTCTCAGCACATTTGAAATTGTCTGCTTTGTACTACCCATCATATAACAGTTTTCTCTGATTCGCACTTATATAGGCTACAGTATTTGCTTTGTCTGTTCTGTGGCTGCTTTGGTAACGTCGTATTTAAAAGCACATTTTGGCCATAGCTTGGGTAGCGCATTGGTTTAAATTGAAATGTGGCAGACCTCCCCCAACCTTGTTGTTTTAACGTGTAAATGCATTTTTTTCCACCGTGAAACCATTTAGCACTTTCCCGAGTTTTCTCAGGCCCATCCCTACCACACACACACAGACACACACGCACACACACTCACACACACATACTCTCATAGACACAATCCCCAGTGGAGATTCAGCTGCTCTGGTAGTTCCACACAGAAGATTGTCCTAATTTGTCCTGACAATGGGGCAGTGCTGTATTTGCTGCAGCATGCAAATGCAAACACACACATAAATATGCATAATACACACTCTGTAATACACACAACCGTGCACACACACATTCTCTCTACATATGTGTGCACAAATGCACACACACACACACACACACACACACATTTTCTAACATACACATGCACAGATACACATGCACAGCACGCACGCACACGCACATACACACGCACACACACACACACAGCGTACACAGGAAACAGCCCGGCGCTCTCTCACACGCAGTCCCCAGGAGTGATGTACACAAATCTCTGCCCGTTAGCACCAGGCACAGTGGTGCACTCGCACGAAGCGAGCCCCCCGTCACAAAGGCACAGCGTCCCACTGTTCCTGTGATCTGACACGGTGTGAAAGGCAGCAGAAGCGGCTTCTCTGTGCGGAGCGACAGAAGCCTGCGCTCTCGCTGTGGCACCGAGGCCTTCCTTCCGAGGGACTCCGCTGCCGTCCTGGGCGCGGCACCCGCGCGCATTGGCACAGAGCCCCAGACGGGGAGGGGAACCTGGGTGGAGTGGTGCAGACAACAAAGAGCCCGCTGTCCCTCCCTGACAGGCGGCACATTAGAGTGTGCCACACTGACAACTGATTTCCTCTGGGTGTGTGTGCGAGCATGTATACAGTACATACACATGTGCACACATGCACGTGCATTTGTATGTGTGAGTGTGTGTGTGTGTGTGTGTGTGCAGGGCCATCTTAAGGATGGAGTGGGGCTTAGGGGGCTCACAGGGCCAAAATTGAGTAATACCGTCAGTTAGCACAGTAGTTAGCTAATTAGCCACCAACTAGCTAATGTTCTAGGTTGTTCATTGTGGCCCATGATGCTTTGTGTTTGTCTAAGATTGTGTCCTAGCTGTGAATGGAGTTGTATGTCAGGAGGATGACCCTAGTGTTGGCAGATTTAAAATCTGTCAGGACTGGACAACATGCATTTAATCATAAACAAAGCCGGGAGCTGTCAGACGGTGAGCTGTCAGATCAGGGAATCACTGACACACAAATTCAACTACCGGTTTCTCCCGTCAATTACTCAGACTGGACATTAAATTGTCCGGTCAGGACAACAAACTGGACATGTAAACAAAAATGTGAAAAACTGACATTCCAGGGTGAAAACTGGGTGTCTGGCAACCCTAGATGGCCCTCGGGCATTCTTCCCTGTTTGTAAAGCTCGTCTGAGGCCAAATAGTTCTGTCTGCTGTACAAAGTCCCTGTTTCCGCATGAGTGCTATTGAAAATCCTCCTGGTCTCTGTCTCTAGTGCATCGCTGCAACAGGAGTTACGCAGCAACTAAGCAGCAAATTGTTCACAAAATGTGAATGGAGTTACATTGCTTTTTTTGGGGCCAAGTGGTGCAGGGCCCCACACAGGGCCTAGGGCGGTCACCTCGGTGGCACCCCCGTTGAGTGTGTCCTTACATCACAATCGCTACAATAGTAAACTGCCTGTCACTTCTGTTTGGGAAATACGGTTTTGGAACAGACCGCATTATCAAGTTTCTGGGCAGACAAAAAGTCGTGGGCAGGGTGAGCACCGCTGATGCAATGACAGGTGGAAGTCATTATTCAACACAATGTCTTGTGGACCTTGAAAAGTTGAAAAATGACAAAACCAAACATCCAGGTGTCACAGCATTTTATTATTTTCCCTGGGCAACCATTGCTGTGCTCAATGCATGAATGTCACATGTAGGGCCAGGCTTTGCTTATGCTATGAACGCATCTGAGTCTGAATGGTTCATACAGAACATAGATTAGTTCATTTATTTATAACTTCAATTTTAAAACTAGCTACGAGCACCCTAACGAGATTGTGTTCCATGTGTCCATAACAGTAGCACATACATACATAGAGCTTTGAACTAAACCCACCTCCTTTCAGACAAACTAAGCATAAAGCCACAAGGCCATCATAGGCACGTCTCATTCTTGTCAGAAAATCTAAACTTGTTATTAATTAAATGACATTTCCTTCTTGGACCTGGGTTTGGCGGCTCTCTGAATATTTAATCATATCAATCGTAAAACTTTATGAAGGACATCCAGCCTTCCGGTAAACTTCATCAAACCAAGCCTACACTCACTCCTTTCTTTTCAAACATTGAGAGGATTGCTTCTACAGTAACACAACGCCACACATCTGCTGCGTTGCCATGGCATGTATGCAGACAACATGCCCACATCAATCTCAGTACAAATGAAGTGTAATCCTGGCAGGCAGGCAGGCTCACAAATAGCAGCACAGACCCTCATACATGCACAGTCATACACACATGCAAACACACACACATACAAACATACACACACACATTACATATACACACGTGCACACACATATTACATACACACATACAAACGTACACACACACACTTGCACACACACAAACCTCTGAATGACAATACTCAGAGGCCCACAATTCTCACAAGCTTCCCTTATATGGACTGATGCCTCCAAAGGTTTTATGAATTGGATGTGATTGTGCTTGATCCTGAGATTCATACTGTGAGCCTCTGTTCTGCTGCACTCACACTGTCTTGACTAGGTCTCACTTGGAGGTTTTAAATCAAAGTAAGATAAATGTTCATATACACTCAACTGTTCAAACTGCATGAGGCATAAGAAAACAGACGATGGGGGAATTCCATTTCTGTGGGGCTACCCTGCTGATTATTGACTGGCATTACCTGAATATTAACATACATACAGTAAGGACTAAGGACTTTCAAGTTCGCAGATTTATGCAAATATTCAGAAGTGCATGCATATGCATAAACACATTCACACAAGATCCCACATGTGCACACTCAGACATACACACACATTAGCAGCGGGTACTCATGGGAGATAAACAGACGTGGATATTTGCTTCTACAGCAGTCTGTCAGCCAGAATCTCCTCATCAAACATGACCTCATTCTCCACACATCCTATATATAAATCTCACTCATTACACTGACCAGAGGATTAGCTTAATCGTCACTTTTTCCTATCAGTCACAACCATACCTGTCCATTTCATTATGCACTGATCTGTTTATAGACAACACATTAAACTACACACCGATCCATGTAAAAATAGCAGGGATAAAATATGAGTCTTCAGACCAAGCGAATGCTAAATAAACAGGCTAAATAAATGTAAGAATGAAATGCTACTGCACTTGAACTGATTTGGCTTCCATAAAGAGGAAAACATGAGAAAATATTGATGGAAGATAGGAACAATATTGATGGAAGATGAAAATGTAAACTTGAGGGTTACCGAAGTTATCCAACTGTGGTAGTTAAAAGAGAAAATCAATACCTGAATCAGCCTCAAAGGCAAATGCAGTCAGTCAGCCTGTGGATTAAAGCTCATCAATAACAGTGTTGCAGATACTGGGGCATCAATATGGTTATCATTACTGATAGATTCATAAGCTAATAGGGCTTTACAGCCATCCTCTGATAGTAGCCAGGGGTTTCATTAAGAAAGGTCTGCCCTCCAAATATGGCAGCAATAAAGCTACACATCCATCCATATGAGAGTAGGATACATGCACCATTACCCTTAAGGAGCCACCATTTTATCCAGTGGTACCCCTTGCACAGTACTCAACTATGCATTTTAATCGCTATATGTCTATGTCAAGTAAAGGGCACATGATATACTTTGAAGAGATTCAGGGGAACTGGATCTTGAGAGGCTTCAGAAACATGCTGGATAGCAGTGCTGTGAAGTCCCTAGAAGCCTGCAGGTTTGATTCCTGAATTTTATTTATTATCATTTACAGTATCAACCTTTGTTTTATACTGGGTAGGTTGACTGAGCAGTGAGCACGCATGTTCTTTTACAGCAATGCCCTGTTAATGCACCCACCAAGTAGCCTAACCAGAATGTCTCACACGTGCTCGGGGAGAACATGCAAACTCAACACAGAAAGGCCCCGGCCAGGATACAAAAGAAATGTCATTACAATGTAATTGCACTCCACAGTAATATACAAAATCAGAATCTCTTCAGTAAATATCCAGCTCTAAAAAAACCCCAGCTGGGGGGGTTCATATAGGACCTAATCGCTGCAACTACTAGTGTACAACTGACTGTAACAGAAACATGGCATCCATTTAAAGACTGTTCAGAACAAAATACATGTCAGAAATATGTTATTTAGTTAATGCATCTTTAACTGTTACCATTGTATGTGTCCCTTTACTGTAACATAAAAAACAACAGTACCACACATAATGATGAGAACAGGTCATTCAGCTCGTGGTCTGACAACAGCATTGCATAACCTTAAAATGACCACCTTGCACAGTATTATCGGTGTCATCTTGGTGTCCACTGATAATAGCTTACAGTTCACTTATTAGCATCAGCCAGATGGCATAATTATGGGTAATATGATGGGCCGACGTGATGACAAAAAATAGATGATCCAGAGAGCAACAAATTTGATGCGCTGATGTTGCTGTAAATTAAGTAAATGCGTCATGCCCAAAAAGTAGCCTAGCCACAGTCACCTGACCGCTTTTTGTATTTTTAAACTTTATTTAAACAGGGAGAAAGCAGGGCGGGCACAGATAGAGAAAGGATCACGAATCAGAAGGTGCCATGACAGGGGGATTCAAACACCCAACCGCACACTTTTTTCCAGTCATCTAGTATTTGTCCGCTTTTTAAAAACTGTATGAAAATACATGTTAATACTTTATAAACATCTCATGTCTTGTAAAGATCTCAAAAAAGTAACTGTTTCAGGTATCTGCAGTACAAGTTAAGTATGAAGCAAAGCTTCCTTATTCTTAATGCGCATAAAGGAACATACACATCCATGAAGAAAGTGTGAAGCCATGGCAACATAATGTAAATATACATAGTTTCCGCCACAGTGCAAGAATCAATCTGAAGCAGTAGCTAAGCCTAATGAGCCAAGGTGAGCTACCTTCTAACAAGCAAGTGAATAATATTTTCAAGTTAGCTCATTAGATCACTAGCTGGCCAGGCTTGTGTTCAGATAGCAGGTATAGATACATTTGAAGTGTTAAATTAGTCATACAGCAAGTAAAACAGCATTCTAGACAGTTATCAATGAATCTTTCAAGCTAAATCGTAAAGCAATTTGCACTGGTCTTCAGAAGCTAGTTGCTAATTGGATCAGTGTCAAAACAAATGTAAATTAACTTTAATATACTACCATATACAATTTGAACTAGCTTGTCTGATGCACAAAATCATAACCAATCTCTTTGGATAAATTTTTCATCTTTTCAAAAATGAATTTATTCACTGGAGTCAACTTATTGGACTGTGGCAAGCTCAATACCCTGACATGCTGACGAAAAGCCTCCGCTCTAGAGGAGAATCCTACAGTTATGATTTTGACACAGGATGGCAGCATGTTACTGTCTCTCTTGTCAGCACCCCCCCCCCCCTTCTGAAAAAGCCTCAACGATCACAGCGCAGCACAAAACGCAGAGCGTTGTCATGGGTTACCCAACCTTTGGCACCAATAAACCAGCAGGCAACTGCAGTGATGTCACACCTTGCCTTTCAAATCTCTCTGCATGTGCATCTCATACAAATGATTTCGGCGTAGACTGACGTTCTTCTTCTTTTATTCTCTCCTTTCTAGCGAGTGCTCTTTGTGATTTCTGTTGAAGTGTATTGACCTGGTACTCAGCAGGCATGCATTTGGGCTCAATATGTCCAGACACTTTTTTCTGATTTTGGAGGGCCTTAAGGTCAACTATATAGGTAAACCAGTATTTCAATCCCACAGGATTCCAACTCACAATTCAAGTCTTCCATTTTAAATAATTGAAATAATAATAATATAATATAAATAATTTAGAATTTAATTTTGTGTTTAAAACATTTTAAAATGTCTCACTCTTCCCCTCTGCGTCAGCTCAGCCAGGGACGAGCAGCTTTCCATTTCAGAGGAAACCTTCACATTTAGTCAACCAGAAGCAGAGATTCACGTCATGCAAAATAAAAAAACGAGTACTCCATTCAAACTTATAATCAAACTTACAACAGCGCTTGTCTATAATCACATGGCATGTCAGAAGGGTTCTTTTTTCTTCTTTTGAAGACCAGTCAAATTTATTGCAATGTAAAGGAAAGGAACACCTTGAACACAGGAACACAGCTTTCAGAGTGAACAGCGTTGCAAAGTGAAAGGATCAAAAATATCAATCAGCCAAAATTTCAAAACTATCAAAATAGATGTAGGTGTTACGCAATTAAGCTTATTGACATACAGTAACAAATAGGCTAATTTCCTAGATTTTTGAAAAGACAAGTGTTCTTTGTTCTTAAAACCAATTAATTCCCTTCAGGACAAAACAGTCATTGTGAAACCATTGAATCAGACTTTAGTCAACACCGCCCTCCCAAAGCACACATTAAGGCTGGCACAAATCAAACCAAAACTGAAGCAGGGGAGAGGGAGGCAAACCTAATGCTATTCAGAGGCCGTCCTTCTTGTTTCCCTGAATAAATTCCTCCGTAAAACGCTGTATTCCGACTGTCAGTGACAGGGGCTCAGTGTTGCCCCAGGAGACAGCGGGACCCAGCTGGGGTGAGACCAGCCATGCAACCAGTCCCCAGGCCCCCCCCCCCACCCCCCTGGGTCTCCATCACTGAATAAATGAGGCCTGTCACACACAAGCACCTGGCTGATGACTTATTCAATCATCCCTTATAAACAAATGTGACAGGAAGCAGGAGGTCAGGTTTGATTGCTACTGTACAACACTGGTACTGCCAGCTCTCTGCATGGGGGCAGGTTTGGGACTGTGGAACAGCCTCACGCTCAAACCTTCCGCATCAGCCTCTGTGCCAATGAAGAATAACGTCTCGGGCATCCCTCCCACACGACCAATCAACTAATCAACCAATAAAGCATCAGCCAAATCACATTTAACTTGATATACGTTGTTTACAAAGGAAATGACAAACAAATTCCCCTTAATACAAATGTAGTGATATAGTGATAGGCTATTCTGTCATTTTAAAGAGGAGCAGTGTTGTTCTGGCAACAGTAAAACAAAAGCCTAGAGATGGAAGAGGCAGTGGGATGTGATCAAACTGCTTCATGTGAGACAGAAAGAAGCATCTTAATGGAGCTTCCTAATATAGTTTTGTAAAGAGCCATTTAAGAGAATTGCTCTCGAAAGGACAACAAACCTCATACACCATGGAGGAAAAAGCAGAAAATCTTCCCTCATTCCCCTAATGGCAACTGAAGATAAACTCTATCCTTGCTGCCATTAGGGGCAATCCACTGCCTATTTCTGAAGATAATAGAATTGAGCTATCCTGAAAAGAGACTAAGCTTCACTGCATGTCCACAATTCACGGGCGTATTCAGTGTTAAGATGATTATCAGTGTTATCGCGGTTCTTCTGCCGTTCTTCTGCCTTTCCTCCCCGACCTGTGCAGCTGTAAATTCCCCTCTTTCAGGGGGCGCTCAGAGTGGGGTGTGTCAGTGCTTGGAGAGCACTGGTTAATGGAGCTGTCTATAACAGTGGGAAATGAACCCCAGGCCCTTTATAAAATCACACTGCGTATCACGCTGCTCGTCCAATGTCCTGAACACCCTCACCCACAATTTCCATTCTGTTCCTATTTCAAACCAAACCTCTCTCGCAGCCCTAAAATATGAATTCAAGACTGGCACATAGATGGGGGGGGGGGGGGGGGTCCAATTTCTTATTTAACCCCAAATTAACATTCATAAATTAAAACCTTTAGTGCTACTTTCCATGGGAGAGAAATGTTTATTCATTAAGGCTACTACTGTTTCACTATGTGAAACCAGTGGACATTTTTATGCAGATGATGCCTCCTAAAAGCAGGATACCAGAAATCACCTGATCACATTTTTGCAAAAAAAAAAAGAGGGGGAGGGACGGGTGCCTCCTTTTCATATAATGGGGTCAGGTGTGTTGCAGGTGTTAAACTGTTACCCTTGTCATCTGTGCCACGAGATACTATCACTTCCTCAACAACAAAGCCCTCCAGGTAAGGGAAGGAGCATAACTCCTGATCTGGCTCTTGGGGTGACGCTGGCTTCTGTGGCAGACAGTAATGTGCTTACCCATGCCTCTGAGCTGCACTAAATTTATACATCTTTTGAACACACTGACTTGAACCTCTGGAATCCTAAAAATGGCATCACTGAGGCTTAGAATGCTCTTCTATAGGTTGTAGAAAAACACTGCCTCACTTCCTGAGGGACCTGGCAGCCTGTCTACAATTAAAAATCTGGACTGGGTGCTTTCCACCAGATAACTGTCAATAAGAGGGTTCCTTCCAGTGTGTTGTAGTGAATACAACAAGTGCATAAGACAATTACATTATCAGGAATGGCAGTTCTTCTTCCCTCTCTGGGCCACAGGGTTTTTCTGAAAGGGCAAACTGCCAGACAGATGGTGATGGCTTTTTTACAGGAGGAAACGGAATGGTTTCTCAAATTTCGTGCCAGTAAACATCTTCGCTGCTACACCCATAAATGTTATTCACAGGGGCAAGTGGGAGTGAAATGCTAACACGACCCGATGAATTTTTAATCTACAGTCTGAAAAGCACAAAGTGGGAAAACAAATAAATACATCTTTAATACATTTCCTTCAAAAACCGCCTGTGAATTATTTATGACGGAGTCGGAGAAACACCTTGGTCTGGTCACTGCGTTTTAGCTAAAGGTGACTCAATGAGCCGTGAACAGGTTTATTCTGCGATCTGCAGCAGGATGATGTAGCCAATACATTTGCCACTCATATCTATTACAGAGCCAGTTTGCAGTTTTATTTCACTCTTCCTTTCCAAAGTACTTTTTATACCACAATAATCTGTAACTGCAATTCATGGCCTAAAGAAAGAGTATGAAAATTTGAAGACAAAATAATTGTGAACTATCCTTATGTGTTTATGCAGCTGTCATGCTCCAGTACCTTATTCCCTCCCTCTGTTGGCATCTTGCTGTTGCCATGGTCCCTGGGTTATTGATTTGGGATGACAGCCAACGTGCCAAATCAATTATGTCAAAGTGTCTTCAATAACTCAACCCTCAAAGAAGCCAATCAGTTGATTTGAGATACATTTGTCATTTGCCGTACACCCTATAAAAACAGTCTGGATTAAACATTCAAACACAATTTTGATTAACTTATCAACACTTGCAAGGAAAACAGTCAGTGGGAGCACTAAATGCTGGCACTGACGTACCAGGCCCTGAAAGGACAGCCATTAAGGCTACCTTGGACAGGAATAAGGGAAAGCAGGGCATAACAAGCCTCCTGCAGCTGCACAAATTAGCATCAAAGAAGTCACATGATCTGCACGCCACGTTTTCACATCCCAATTCAGAAATTGTTCCTTTTTGGGCAATTTCCTTATGAAAGGAGCAATTTTCCAGCCACAGCAATTCACCACAAGACAAGAGGCGACAGTACAATGGCAGTACAGTAGCACAATAATCACATGGGTGTGCCAATGGTGCAATACCGAAAATGCGTACTGCAGATACAGAATAAGTAAGGTTACAGGATGCACGGATAGACTGCTAGACTAATGTTATTATACAGATAATTCTATAATAACATGTAGTATCTCACAGCCTAAATTAATTCAGTGACCCCCAACTCCTTATTTAGCCAAGCTGTAGTTTTTGGGGACATAGAAAGTATAGTTGGCTTGCGGATGTGTTTGGTGAGGGGGAGTCACGGGGTAATCCTGTTATTGGGGTTGTTGCAGTATGACAGTGTGGACTGGACACTGTATCCTGTGGGCTGACTCTAGTGTCATCGAGCAGTGGGAGGGTTCCAGTCAGGCTGTCTCTTCATGCTCCACAGCGACACCCACTGGCTGGCCGGGTGCCTGTAAGTCCACCAGTTAAGCTGCACACTAAGTGTCTTCCTCTGATTCATTTTTGTGTGAGCCTGACTTGTGAAGTGCAGTGTGATAAGAAGCAGTGGATGACATGTGCTTTGGAGCATTCCAAATTGGGGAGACCAGAGGGGAAGCAACAAAAACTGTCGCCATAAAATATGTAACCCGATTGCAAATACTTTCAGCAAATATGAAAGACACATCAAACTGTACCCATTGGTAAGACACGCCTGACTGTAACCATGGTGACCCTATACCCCTCTGTCTCTTGTAGTCCAAGGACTGTTACCATGGGGACCTTAACCCCCTGTGGGACAAAACTCTTGGTAACTATGGTGATCATTTTTCTTTGTCAAAGGTAGACCCCTGAATACCGCCACAGTTCCTCCATACATCTATGCCTCTCTCCTGTGTGCCTCCCTAACCAAGAATACATAGGCTGGCCATTCCTTATATCACAGTATTCACAGAGGGCCTTAAAATCCAATTATTTTGTAATACCAACATTCTTGATAACATCTGCATCTATTCTCCTCAAGCTAAACTTAGACAGAGAATATTCTGTTTTACCATGGAGTAGGGTACGTATCAATAGGTACCTTATCCTTTCACCAAATGGCTACAGCGTCACAGCATGCATTCAGGTATTCAATGCAGTGTAAAGTATCTTTACATTCCCTTATGCATGACTAGAACTTCAGAAACAATATCGTTTTTTAACTGTTAAATGTTGTTAAAGAATATAAATACTATTCGTGTTAAACGATTCCTCTTGCGTACCAGCCAACCTGTGGGCCATCACCTCGCGCTGGTTGTTGGGATCTCCGCGAGGATGGGGGGGGGGGGGGGGGGGGGGGCTCTGATGGTGAGCTAGGCGGTTATGCAACCCGGAGACAGCTGCCTGCTCGCGAGCCGCCTTGGACCGGGAGACACATCTCCCCAGGGAGATGGGGTTAAAACACGCATGAATCATTCCAACCTTCGCATTTCTTCCCATTTACTGTCAGAACACATAAAGCAACCAATTACGTGTGCTCCGTGGCTCTGTCACTGAGGGGAAATGCATTCAAATTAAGAGAGTCAGCCCCCACAAAGGCAGTCCAAACACATTTGAAAAATCGCTATTTGAAATTCCCCAAAGTAGCTTAATAAACACAGACACTCCATTTATGCTAAAGAGCAAGATGTATTTAATTAATGAATTATTTTCCACAGTCAAGAGAAATATAGGTTGTTCGGGCACTCGGTGAGCTCCATAATTGAACTTGCATATGAAAATCTCCTTTATAGTAGTAACTACCCTGCAGTCTGTGTTCGTGTGTGTGCGCGCGTCATAATTTAGTATTCACTTAAAAATAGCCTAGCCTAAAACAGTAAAAAAAATTTTAAAAAGTAAATAAAAAGCAAAATACTAAAGATGACCCTGCAAAATGCTGTAACCGAATCATTTTAAATGACTGGCCAATTCAGTGAATTTAAAGGCAAATATGAACCATCCATGTAAACATGCTGGGCTGCATCACCCATAATGCTGCTTACAAGTTTGGAAATGGTCGGTCAACTTCTAAATAATACAGACAAAAACGCAAGTAATAACGGTTTCAAATCAAGCGTGAAGATACTTCGGACAACTGAGCACTTGAAGTGGAATTTAAAAAAAATAAAAAAACATATTCCATCTATGTGCATTTTTACTTTCACGTTGCCTGTGGCATTATATTTTCAAACATTTAGGCTACTGGACCACAAGTTTTGGAATAGTTTCTGGACAACTTGGTTACTGCTGAATAGTGAATCTACATACAACAGAAATGCTGCAGGAACTCGCTCGCACGGAGGAATTTCGTGACAGCGGAAGCCCAAAATAGGACGAATAAAGTCATTTCCCTTACCTGCATGACACCGTGATTTCAACTTTGGTGGCAGGGATATTGGCGTTCAGCGGGTCGAAATCTCCTATGGAGGCCATGTTCAGGAAGCTGTTCATTGCTGAAATATTTTTGTCCAATCCCCTAAGACGAAGATTTGAGAAACTACACGGCGTTGAAGTACTGATGCATGTGAGCGAGGGAGGATAAGCTCCGGCGCTGGATGGAACAGAGGAGTGATGTCACATCATAACAAAACCTCGCGTCACCGCCGCGCGCTGCTTGGACGAAGGTATGGTAAAACGGGAAATTCTTCTAAACATTCATTGGAGATTTCGGAGCAGGAAGGAGAAGCCAAGAGAACTGCTAAGATGTTTAACGCTAAGTGTGCCTATTATTGGGGGTCCAAGCAGCGAAGCTGGTGGACCCTATTGTATCTGTTAGGATTATTAGGGGTCCAAGCAGCGAAGCTGGTGGAACCCTATTGTATCTGTTAGGATTATATGGGTCCAAGCAGCGAAGCTGGTGGACCCCTATTGTATCTGTTAGGATTTTTTTTTTTTCTTTTCTTTTCTTTTTCTCTCCGCTAAAAGTGTCTGAGGCTCAGCAACCATAAGTCCTAAAGCAACCAAATTTGGTAGGTGCGTTCCTATGGCCCCCTACTACTCAGGCACTACAAATCACCTATGTTGGCCAGATGGTGGCGCTATAACAAAGGGTCATGCGTAAAAGGCCATAACTCCCACACCATAAGTTAGATCAACACAAACCTTCATTGACCTATGCATCTGAACGAGCTCTACAACTTTGCTATTGGGACCTATGTGCGCCATATTGTTTGGCTGCAATTTTGACTTTTTAGTCTTTGAATCTGTCATTGTGCTGAGAAATAACTAAACCATTTTATTTATAGGTTTTGAGTTTCTGTGCAAACGCGCGAAAACACGCTGGTATAATAAAACAATGACGGTAATACATATATAGTTCGCTTCGTTCCGTTGCTACCATAACATAACAATTACTAATATTGAATATAAACAAAAGACCCAATTTACTGTGGGGTAGCATTAAAAGACGATGCACCTAACGAAACGTTGTCAACGATTTTGATAATTTCTTGGAGAGTACTATTATTTTTGAGGACTTCGGGGCATTCGGGGCATATACGTTATTTTTTAAATTGAGTGTCTTTAAATAGGTTAGTGGTATTATATAATGTGGATATTTCACACTGTAATGTAAGCGTTAGTGTAATGGTTTTTGTGATGCATGCAACAGTGATGACGAGAGTTTTGGAACATTGCTAAAACGTGGTGGACGGTTGAAAATTCTTTTCATATCGTCCCATCCCCATCCGTCATTTTGCTGAGAAATAACTAAACCATTTTTATTGATAGTAGGCCTATTTGAGTTTCTCTGCAAACACGGGAAAACATGCTGGTATAATAAAACAATGACGGTAAATATAGCCTATACATATATATAGTCCGCTTTGTTAGGTTGCTACCATAATATAACAAGATTTCTTGTGTCTACAGCTGCAGTTTCTCGCTGCAATTACTAATATTGAATATAAACAAAAAACAATTTATGCTGTAGTCTGCCAATGTCGAATGAAATAATAAGGAAGGCTACTTTGCGCGCAGCTCGCAGGTAGCAGGGATGGCGAGTTGATATTTCGTTTTTTGTTTCATTTTTTTTCAATGTCGAATTTATTATTTGAAATATGTGTTATTACTCTATCTGTCTCTGAGGCGTTCTGAAGTGTGCATTATCTGCTGAACTGGGCAATGGATTGGAATATGTGTCTGTGTTGCACGGTATTCCGAAACTTCAGAACTTTTTCGGTACTTAAAAAAAAGAAGAAACGGTTCGGTATTACAATTTTCCGACGTTCGGTAGTTTTGTGTCAAATGTAAAAGCCAGGGAAATGTGTCTCCCGCATTTCTGATTGAGAGGATGAAAAGCGTAATTTGTCAGAATCTTCGCTAGATGGCAAGTGAGGTGACGTTGCGCGTGTGCACTCACTCGTTGATACAGCGTAAGCTTCGACTCACTTCACTTCGGTAGCAATAGGTGTTCTAATTTGGAAATATTTTATTATAGGAAGATGCTGTATTGTTATTAAAGTATGCTGTTTTTAGATCTATTTAAAAATGACAGACCTGTTCAAAGATTATTTAGTTTACAACTGTTTAATTTTTGAAATATATTTAATATATTTTTCTATTGTTTAGTGTTGTAACGCTATAGGCCTATGCTTATTGAACAGGCTTCAACTTAAAGGTTGTTAATAAACCAGGTTTTTAATAAACCGTGAATTCGAAAATGAGGTCAACCCTTGTGGACATTACGTTTCTGATCTATTAAGGTAATTTCAGTATCGTTAGGTATCAGTTAGGTACCATGTATTTAATCAGTATCGTTTCAGTATCGAGTATCGTGATACTAAACCTGGTATCGGTATCAAAGTCAAAATTTTGGTATCGTGACAACACTAGTGTGACGCCCTTTTTAGTTGCGGCATGGAAGCGCTGCAGCTGTACATACACATCGGGCCATCTAAGTGTTACGACATAGTAAAGGCCTTTACGGGAAGCGGCCAGGACACATCCATGGCGACGCAACTAAGTCATCCGACAGCGTCTCTTAGCACAAAATTGGCCATAAGTCATCAATATTTTATACAATCGTCATGATATTCAGTAGATATGTTGGGTGAAGGTATATGATCATGAGGACAAAGCCATTTTAAAATCGCTCCATAGGGGGTGCGATAGTGCCAATGCTTGAACCCCTCCCAACGCCGCTTGCGGCTTTAATTATTATTATTATTATTATTACTACTATTATTATTATTATTATTATTATTATTCATATTATTATTAATATTATTATTATTATTAAAAGTAAAATGATTTTATTATGATAATTGTGCATAATAATAACATGAACAACAAGAACAATAATAATAATACATTAATTTAAGAGTAAATCATTAGTATGATTTTCTTATTTTATGCCTGAATAATATAACAATCTGGAAAGCATATGCAAATCTTTCTTATAATGTTTATTTGCCTCTTAACACTTCATGTACTGTCACTTAAGAATACAGTATTTGGCTATTTGAACTGCTATTATTATAACAGCCTGTGCAAAAATACTGAATTAATATACAATGCATTTATGGTATGGAAAACGAACATCTTCTCTTCATGTAACATACATAAATATTATGCTTTATGGGGAGGAACTGCTAAAGCTTTGTTAAATGTTTGTTAAGTTTAAACAAATGTAAAACAGTTCTTTCACATTCCACAAACCATTCAGCAGACCTTCATCTCGCAGCCTATCATTAGCAAGATGGCACATACTGATGACACATTTAAAGGCTACATTCTCCAGAGGTGTAATCACAAAACAATATGATGTGAGTTTACCTTGAGAAGTGATGAGAAATACATTCTGGCAGCGTATTGTCGGTACAGTAATTTTACACCTCTTTGTGCAATAGTAGTGAACAAGGAGGCAAGCTGGCACCACAGCAGGGTGATGCACTCATATTTTCCCTGGTTTTTCATATTGTGTGTGACCAGAGAGCATTGTGGATTGGCAGTTTTCATTTTCTAATTTAAATATCTCTGTAATGGCTGAAAATATGCAGCTGAGATTTAGAATCTGTATTATACATCCTCTGTTTGTATTAGTTTTGGAAAATCAGATTATGCCCTTTTCACTGTCACTGAGATCTGTCCAGGTGTGTTTGTGCACTTATTATATTATTGAATAAAAACTTCCAATGTAAGATATGAAGTGTGTTTGGGACAAAGATTTATTGCTTTTGGATTTGGCTCTGTACTCCAAAACTATTAAATATGTAATCAAGCAATGTGCTTGTGGATAAAATGTAGATTCTCAGCTTTTATTTAAGGGCGTTTTATACATTTTGGTTTCACCACGTAGAAATTACAGCAATTTTCATAAATAGGCCCCCCATTTGAGAGCACCATAATGTTCAGAACAAATGGCTTCACAAGTGTTTCTGATTAGTCAGATATGTTCCATTGTTCCCTTAGTGCAGGCAGAAGAAAGAGCACTGGTGAGCCCAGTAATCACAAAGGGCCAGGTAGGCCAAGGAAAACCTCTACAGTTGATGGCTGCAGAATTCTCACCATAATGAAGAAAAACCCCAGACACCTGTCCGACAGATTAGAAACATTCTTCATGAGGCAGGTTTGTATGTGTCGGTGACTACTATCTGCAGAAGACTTCACAAATAGAACTACAGAGGCTGCACTACCAAGATACACCTTGACTGTGTCCAAAGAGTGTACTACATCAAGATTTGGTCCATAATCAGGGTTATGAATGAACAGATTTTAACCATGAAGGAATTAGATTAGTGACCTGGTGCACATATCAGCGTTATACCACTATGCTTTATTTGTGAATGTGTCATGAGTATATGCCCACATATGACTTTCCATCCTTAAAGATTTTTGTTGATGTAATTTAATTTTCATGTACTACATTCATATTCGAGACAAAACTGTCCTCATATTGTGCTCTTTGCATTCTGTATAGTTACTATAAATTAACTCAGATTGTCATATCCTTACATCAATCAGATAATATCAGATAAAAATGTTAACCCCCCAAACTGGCAGCCATTTTGGAACATCGTTAGAATTATTATCCGTTAAACTATGCATGATACCATATTTAAAATTTAAATTTATGTATAGTATGCAATGACTTCCTGAAGGAAAAAAGTATGTGGAAACATAAGCCAGTAAAACAATCTTAAATCCAGCTTTATATGGCTGTATGAAGTTATATGGATGTCACACCAACCTATAATTAACAAAAATAATAATTATGTGATTATTTAATTTGATTTAATCATCAATAATTGGACTTGATTTAATCATTGTAAACCAAAATATTACATGGATTTGTAATGTTTTGTCTTATCTCTTACTAATATTGTAAATACAGTTAAAAAAAATGTTTTTAAAGCTAATGCAAAATGTGTAGTTTATGCTTCTTTTTATAAAGAGAATGGAAATGACCTGGTTTAAAAATAATTTTACCAGGTTGTGAAATATGTTTTAATAATTTAGTGCACTGATCAAATTGAATCAAATTGGAACAAGAACATTACCACCTACTTCTGATAATAGCAATATAAATTGTCTTAATTGTCTGCTCAGACAAAGAGGCTGGGAAAGAGAATTCGACAGGAATGAAGAGAGGTCTTTCCTCTGTAAAGATCCCTCTTTGAATTGGAGTTGAAATGTATTGCTTACATTTAACTGATATGTAGCACTGTTCGAGGAAGACACAAATAAGCATTTACTAATACTTGAACTTAGTTATAAATCATGATGAATTAATGCATAAATCTTGATGAATGATGGACTAGGACTAATGCATAACCCATCAAAAACTAATGAAGCAGCCAACAGAGAGAAAATTAAGAAGCAGAGTCATAAATTAATGATTATATAGATTCCCTGTTAACATTTGGTATTAATTTCTACTATGAGTTGCATAGTATACAATGCGTTAATTATCTATAATGCATTAATTAACAGTCTGTTGTATACATAATCAAATGGACTATGAGGGATGAGGGATGAGGGATGGCAAATAGTGAATACTGGGTGGGAGGGGAATTCCATAGCTTCACTATTCCATAGCAGCTATGCCAGCTGTTTGCTAAGGTATGGCAGCTGCCAAAGGCTACCCAATTGACGCCTATGGACGGATCCCCGTTTGATTAAATGAATCAACTTTGCATTACGGCATGGGATTCAAGAACTGGTACTGCCACTGCTATGTGCAGCCCTGGTATGATGGCACCTACCATCGGCATGAGTGAGGCTAGGTGTTCCCGGCAAACCCATTTAGCATATAGGAGGGTGCCTGCCCAACTTCCAACCATGTGTTACAGTGTCAGTGTCTCTGTGCCTTCATTAGGGTTAGGGTAGGCCAAGACTGAACTCCACCTTCCTGTTATTTGGAAATACTGTATTTAGGTCAACCTACATTGTCCTGATATTGAGCTGTGTAGTTAACACAAGGTAATGCCAAGTGTTTACCAATAACCGACTGGACGAAGTTTTGGTTTATACCTTTTAGTTCAAACCACACACCTCATTTAATTAGGTGTACTATTAATAATGCATTCATTAACAGTAGTAATTAACTCCAAATGTTAACAGGGAGAATTTTTAATGATTATTCACATGTATGTGACTTGGTTGCTTAGGTAGACACTTCATTAGTTCTTGATGTGTTAAGCATTAGTCCATGTCTTCATTCATCATGATTTATGCATTAGTTTAAGCATTAGTTAATGCTTATTTGAGTACCATTTTCAAATATAATTTGTATGCCCATAGCTTTGTGGATTGAGCGAAATTCAATCTCTGCCTAGAAGAGTGTTTCTAACGCACATTTGTAAAAATGTAAATGTGAAATGAAGTACATTTTTCATTTAGCGCTGAAGACCTATCTTTTGACAGGCTACTGGCATGCATCACACCTGATCCAACTCATCTTTTATTCTGTGCATTTATCCCCTGGAGTGCCCTCCAAATATAGCTCCAGCTCCGTTGTCTGTTGCCATTGTACATAAAAGCCAGATCACATATGCCACCGCAGCATGCTGTCCCATCCAATTGGAAAAGCAGAGATCAAAGCAACAGCAGCCAATCAGGACTTTGTGGAATGCTGTCTATAGGTGTAACAATTAGAGCAAATTGTATCATTGTGATTCACAGATCAGTTAAAACTGCCCCTACATGGCCATCACTATTTTAAACATAAGGTAAATTGTAAAAAATGATATATATGCATGTTGTTATTTGGGGACAGAGATGGGTATTGCTTCGACATAAAAAGCTGTGTAATGTGTGCATAAGTGTGCCTTGGGGCGTGCTCTAAAAAATAAAGTCACATGAATTAATAAGGGTACCTAGCAGGGAAGCTTTGTGACTAACCACAACCAAGGAATTTTAGAGCAGACTGGGATAATCCTCAGACAGTTTAGGGGCTACCACTTTTCAGTGATGTGGCTGTTTCACAGCGGAGTAGCACAGGAGGCTGTGGCTCAGGTTCCTCAGAGGTTCGCTGTGCTGTCCTGTGTCCTGCATCCAGCCTACCCCTAACTCTCTTGAAACCACCTTCAGAAATGCCCCCTCCGGCTCTGATTGGCAGGACTCACACAAGTGATTCTGGTTGTGCTCCCCTGCCCCCCCCTCCAGACCTCACTCCTGTCCAAGCTCCGGACTCTGACAGAAATACAGAAGCGGGTGCGATACAACCCTAAGTCGCCTTCCCAAGACAGCTTTCAGCATTCTGTTACAACAGTCCTGTCCAGTAATTCTACAAAATGTAGTAGAATTCACTTTTTTAAGGCTTTTTTTGGTGTTCAATGACAAACTTTTCATGGTACATACAGAGCGATCTTCTCTATAATTACTCCTGCGCTTTTCCTCCTCTGTATGTGACTATGATGAAAATCAAGGTCAAGATGAAGAAAGGCTGGAAAATGAGGCAAACAAGTAAATAGATTGCACTTCACAGAGCAGAGAGAGACAGATTCTACTGATTTAAAAGGACATTTGCTTATCATCCGTGTCTATACAGAAGTGCCACATTTCTGACAGATGTGCCAAATTTCTGACCTTACATGCCAATTATTTCATTAATTCATGTAATTTAACTGTTCATCTGCTTTCATAAACTCACAGTGTGATCCTGAGAAAACAAACCTAATCTGATCAAATCAATGGGATGGGATTGTTCATGTGAACAGATGCGTTCTGTTCAAAGATAGATTTAAAGATACTGATCAATGAAACAGCCCTCTGAAATGGCTAGACTGGGCTCTGGTTCTTTGTGAAGCTAGAACTGATGACCCCATTGGTCTTTAAAATTTGGTCTCGAATGTTTGAGGGAACTTACCACACACACTTTTTTCCCCCATTGACCCATATAGACTAGATTTACAAGTCACAGACGTGTATTCATATTTATAAAGAAAAAAGAAAAGGAAAAAAACACTCTCTGGGCTGCCACCATAGCTGTGTGGAGTCACGTGTGGGAAAATAAGAAACAAAGCCCAGCAGCAGAAGCACAAAGGTTTCATTTCCTGTGACACACTGAAATTCTGGCACTACTTCCACTGCTGTTTATATCACTATCCCTTGTGAATTCATTTCTCCTATCTGTCAATTAGTGTTGTGTACTTTAACACATGCCACAGCAGTAAGTGGTGAGTGGTGTCCTCTCTCCCCAGCAAAACACCCAAGAGAGTTTGAACATGGTTCAGAAAGTCCATTAGCACAAAACACATCTTAAAGCATGCTATAATATTAAATATTGATTTGTAGGTTTTGTGGAAGTATTCCATAATGTCCAAACCCACTGGCTAGTGTTTATCCACCACTGTCTTTCTGCCAAACTCATTTAATGTTTTTTTTTTTTTTTTTAAAGCTGAAAGGTTTTACAGAACACATTTCAATATTTTCATTACATCACTCCAGAGACAGTCCTTCATTAACTCAATAAAGACAAAAAGAATCGTAATCCTCGCTTAATTAAAGGGACAATACAGGTTCCGCATGTATTTATGCGACCACAACTGCAGTTGCACCCTGGGTACACGAGACAACACAGAGATGCATATAATGCATTCATATACTGTACAAACGTAGTATATTGACTTTACTATTTTCCCATCAGCTTACGTATATACAGATATATTTACTTACTTTTATTTAATTACATAGGTGAACTGAAAACTTTACAACCAGGGAAAATAAATTTGTTTATAATGAATCTTGAAATTCCTCAGTGTGTGAACTTATTGAAGCCAGTGGCATTGCTGTACTAAGTATGACTGCATACTACCATCTAGTGGTAATAAGTATACAGGGCCCATACAGTGTGGTCCGTAAGTATTTGGACAGTGACACAGTTTTTGTTGTTTTGGCTCTGTATTCCAGCACAGTGGATTTGATATGAAACGAGGAACGTGAGCTTAAAGTGCTGACCATCAGCATTTTTGTGATCATAATGGCAGTCCCTCTGCACACAAGACATTAGCAAGCACATAAACACATATAGCCAGGTCCTAATTTACTGGCACCCTTGATGAAAAGTAGGGAAAAAGCTGTATTAAAAAAAACAGATAATGAGCTAAATTTTATGCTCAAACATATGGGAAAACTATATATGTGTTCTAACATAATTATTCTATTGAAACAACTTTTTGGGTAATACTACAAATAACAGGTGTCAAAGTTATACGCATCCAAAAGATTCCTTTAAATAAAATCAGTTAAAACTGTACTCACTCTTCTCTTTTCAGGTCTTAAGGAATTGAACTGTGGCCTTCCATTCACTTCCTGTTTCACTAGAGTTTAAAAATGATAAATGGCAATAGAGCACGGATTCAGCAAATGTGCACAAAGACATATATTGACAGTGCATCATAAGTGACATTGTGCATTGTTAATTTATTAACATTTCAAGGTTAAAATCCCTGAATATGCCTTTTAACAGATTGCAACTCATTTATCAACTGTTTACAGTCTGAACAGCCACTTTGTTATCACTCTAAACCTACACTGTGCACAAAGAACAGGTTTATGGTAAAGTTCTCTCATAGGGTCTTTTCAACATAAATGCATAAGGACTTAACGTATACAAATTTACAGATATGTGGTCTGTTCAATTTGTCAGGTAGGACAGTCATAAACAAGTCTGCAGCCTGTCCAGCAGAGGGCATAGTTTAGCACAGGATACAAGTGTTCAGCAGTGACTCTTCAATTAGCCACTAGCTCTAGCATTTAAAATGCCAGTTGTTACTACTTTGTTTGCTCTTGCTTCTTCCCCCTCACTTGCAGGTGCCAGAGTTCACACCTGATTGGTGCGCCTGTTTCAGGTTCCTGGATGCCTGGGAGAGGAAGGCAGGAAACGCAGCTGTGTAGCAACTTTTTGTTAGGGTTTAGTTTCCTTTTTCTTTTTGGGAAGAGGAGCCTTTTTCCTATTTTTCGTTGTGGTTAGCGTAAGGCAGGGGTGTCCAGTTTTATCCAAAAAGGGCCAGTGTGGGTGCAGGTGGGTCCAGCATTACTACACCTGATTCAACTAATTAACTAATCATGATCTTCAATCAAGACCTTGATAAATAGAATCAGGTGTCATAGTGCTCGGCAAAAACCTGCACCCACACCGGCCCTTTTCGGATAAGATTGGACACCCCTGGTATAAGGTAAGCCCTGGGGCCAATGACCTATTGCATGGTTAGCCTAGGAGCTTCATTTCCTTTTGGTCTTTTTGGCCAGATCCCTGGACTCCTTTTTCATGTTTAAGTCTTTTCATGTTGTGTAAGAAAATAAACCTTTTTAGTCCGTTTTAGTTTGAAGCTGGTCTCACGATGTGTTACGTGCCTCATTATTAAACAAGTCGCGTTTGAGGACGTAGCAAAGTGCACACTTCAGTTAGTTCAATTAGATATGTTCACTCATGCATTGCTGCTTCATTCTAAATGTCAATCTTCTGTTTCCATTTCCCAACAAGTAAATGATACCAGTGACCAAAGTGCTTTTGACAGATGGAATTTATTTCGCTCAGCATCTGACATTAGAATCGCTAGGTCAGGCATTTTTTCCGCAACTAAAAAATCAGGAGGAATAAAACAAACGAAACAAAAAAAAGGTATTTTATATACATAAAGCTTTGAGCATAATACAAATCGGACCACAAAACTACACAAGGAAGAAGTGTTCAACCGACATCAGTACATACCATTACCATACAGTCTATCGTATTAGGGTTACAGGCACAGGGGAAAAAAACTCTTCTCTTTACAAATATGCCTATCTACAGCGTGTACCTACACCAGCCACAGCTTGCCTGGGCTCTGAGGTCAAGCTCTACAGATTACAGGAGTGCAGAATATATAGCAGCAGATATATTAGTTCAGAGCCTCTAGGGAAAGGTTTAACAGCATCAAGTCCAGAACTGAACAGGGAAAAGATTGACCGTAGCAGGGAAAATGGGAGAATCCTTACAGGGATATACACAAAGTGAGATTAAGGGCTGGCATAGTACCAGCGCTAATACTGCTGTTGTTCTGTAAGTGGGTGTCTCGACGTTAAACTATGAGAAAAGCACACGTTCTATTGTGGCCTAATGAGAAATGTAGCAAAGTTCCACAATTTTGGTCACCTATGGTTTCCAGTTACTTACTGACATTAAAGCAGACATGGAACAGTTTAAGAGCATAGTGTGTTTTAAAGTTGAGGGGCAGCCACTTGCACATATGTAATACAGATCGCCATGGTTACCCTCGGCTAAATGGAATACCCTGCGCACAGCTGGGATGGGCGTGCCGGACCCTCGAGACCAGCTCCTGGGTCCCGCCCACGCCGTCCTAGGGGGCGTGGACTGTGGTTCTGTAGGTAGACGGCTGATTGGCTGAGCTTCCATGGGATTTCTCCAGCTGGGCTGCGTTCGGCAGCCGCGGCAGAGACAGACGCAAGCCTTGTAGCGGCGGTGCTGTGGGAATGCAGGGTTAGGAGCCACAGACTGCGTGTGTGGAGACGAGACCTTTGAATGCGATTAGCAGGAGCCCTTGGTTTAAATGCGGTTGTTACTGCTGATCATGTGCAGCGAAACAGAGAGGACACCCTCACCTTTGGGCCCTGATTGGCTTCAGCTGAGACTCCGCCCACTTCTTCCCCCCCCGGGACTCCACCCTTGCTCCCCCCCTTCCCTCCCTCCCTCCCCCTTTGAAAGTGCACAGTGCCACGGGACTACACCGCTGGAACCCCACCCACACCCCCGGGTCACAGGTCATGATGCTAGCAGCCAGCCTGCACGCTCCGCTCAGTTACAGCCGCCGTCGTCCATGTCTGCCGCGTCGAGCACGCCGTCCAGCGCCCCCTTCGCCCGCCATATCTTCACCGTCCGGTCGCTGTCAATCAAAAGATCAGGAAACGGTCATCACACCAGAAGACAGCTTGCCAGACCAAATAGAATAGTTTTAAGGTATTAAAACCTTCTGTCAGTCTCAGTTAATCTGTGTGTGTGTGTGCGTGTGAGTGTACAGAATGTGCAAGTGCGTGATGAAAAGCATGTATGTATATGCATGTGTGTGCCTGAATAGGGAGAATATGCACGTGTGCATGAAAGAGCGCATAAGAGTATGTAAGGGTGACACAGCGTGTTTATACACAAGCGTGTACGTGCGTGCTTATGCACACTCACTCGGACGCAGTGAAGACGTTGCTGTTGTTGGTGGAGATGCCGTTGATGGGGCTCTCATGCCCCCTCAGCTCCCCCAGGGGCGCCAGGGTGTCGGTGTTCCACAGCTTGAGCATGCCCCCCCTGCAGCCGCTCAGCAGGGCGGGGAGGCCGGGCACCACGCCCAGCGCGCACACCCAATCGCGGTGCGCGTTCGGCACTTGCTGGGGGGAGAGAAGCGAATCACGCGGCTCACGTGCTGCCCTCAAGCCCCGCCCCCTCCCGCCCGCCCGCTCGCCCGTCCCCAAATACCCCCCGTGTCTCTCTCTCACCTGCAGCAAATCTTTGCGGGACAGGTCCCACTTCTTGATGCCGTTGTCCCTGGACCCGCTGAAGAGGGCGTCCCCCTGCACCGTCAGGGACTCGATGCCGTCGTAGTGGGGGGGCTCGAAGTTGTGCGTGGGGCTGAAACAGCCCTGGACCCCTTCCGTCACATCGAACATCTGGAACGGCATCCAAACGTCACATACGGTCACAAAAGCCTCTAACATTCAACAAACTCTCACCAAGCATACAGGGAAACCCCTCACATCAACACAAACACGTGCTGATAACACATGATGTATGCAATGTGCAGTATATCAGCATGAAAGCAATGATATACCTATTAGTAGTAGCCAGGAATTTCTCGGATGTAAACTTAACATATCTTTTCAAAAATATTTACGAACAAAAGCTAAAATGTGTTAGCACAGCACTTGTTAAACCATTGAAAGACCTTAATCTACACTTGTTACATATCTATCTCATTACCCTGAAGAGATTAGGGTTGCTGTCTGACAGACGCTTTGCTAGGTTGGACATGTTGCCTCTTTTGGCGAAACAAACTTTTAAGATTTTTTTTGCAAACAGACAATGCAATCATTTTGTCAGGATTGCCTTTATAGGCAAATAACTGCCACGGGATTGACATAAGTGGTACACGAGTATGCATGCATGGCAAAAATGAAAAAAATGCCCGGCAATTTTATGCCATGACGAAAAGCGTACCTAAAAATAGACGCTTTCATCTTTTTGTCGTGCATGTGTACTCGAGTCACTCTCTCTAGCACCTGCTGTTCCAACAAGCTGGGGACAGTGTGATCCACTGCTGCCTTTATATCTAGAAACTTCTCTTCCTCTGTGAGGACAGAGCTGCGCAGCCAGCTTTCTGTCACTCACAGGCCACTAGGCCCGCCCACTACGTCTGTGTTCCCTTCACTTCTTAAAGGCACAGTACTTATTTTCCAATCGATAGCGATCACATTATTAAGTATTGAATTTAGCAAAATGCTGGCACAGTACCATTACAAAATGTTGGTACCAAGGTACTTTCTTTAGTACCAGTAAACCGCACAACCCTAGCTCTCAGACAGCAACGTCAGAGGTCTTTCTCTCTCTCACACACACACCGAACACACACACGTGCACACATACATGCATGCATACGCACACGCACACACACTGGCGTGCTCACCTTAATGTAGTGATCCTTGGAACCAGTGATAACTAGATCCTGACCATTTCCTGTCTGATCCACTGTCAGACACATGACTGGACCCAAGTGTCCTATCAGCTTCCCTGTAGAGCTAAACCTGAGAGAGAGACAGAGTGAGAGAGACAGAGTGAGAGAGAGAGAGATGGAGGAGAGGGCGAGAGAGACAGAACAAGGTGAAAGAGAGAGTAGGAGAGGGAGAACAAGGTAGAGCAGGGAGTAAAAGAGGGAGTGTGAGAGCAGAAATGTCATTGTGACAGTTTTGGCTCAGGTCAGAACCCCCAAAGCGCTGTCTCCATGTATCTGTATGGTGCAGTGTAGAGAGCGGGGTCAGAGTCAGGCACCTCTTCAGGTCCCACATGCGCACGCAGTTCCCAGCTGCTGCGTACAGGAAGGTTCCTGGGGGGTTCAGGGCGATCTGGTTGATCTGGTTCTCCCCGGCCGGTATGGTGACGGTCCGGTTGGTGCTAGCAGCACAGGCGTCACCAGCAGTCACCTGACCAGAGGACCTGCAACAAGTGAACGCACACACACGTGCACACATACACACGATCAAACATGAATGACACAAACACACATGTATCCCAGTCATCACAGTCACTATAAAGATCCCAAGGCTCAGCTCATTTACCTTACTGTCCATTCTGAAATTAATTTTCGGAAAACCTAATGAGGTCTGAAATTCAACCCAGAAGAACTAGTGTTAGCTATCCAGTCCACTTGCCACTATTTGCGAGTAAGACTGCCTTTGTCCTCTAATCTACATGTATGGCCTTTGTCCTCTAATCTACATTTATGGAATGTCCTGTAAGCAGGTGATAGAATATCGGAGAGACTCAGAGGTACAGTGGGTAATGTGGAAAGCAGGGGGAAAGCGCTCAGGGTGGCAGGGCGGCTGGGAGACTCACGTCAGGGTGTGGATGCACTTGGCCGAGTCGCGGATGTCCCACACCTTTATGTAGGATGTGGAGACGGTGAAGACCAAGCTGGAGCAGTATCTAACTGACACCACATTGTTGGGGTGGCCCCCCAGGGACATGATCTCCTGTCCTGTTACCAGGTTCCACACCTTACAGGTACGGTCTGAGGAACGGAGGTCAGAGGTGGATTCATACATTCCATAACATTCGACTTCAATAACTAAATGATCCTGAATGACAGTCAAGGATCTTCAATGTTGGTGAATTGTAGTGAATGCTGGTGAATGGTACAGAATGATGATGAATGCTGGTGAATTTTGGTATGGTGAATGGTAGTGAACAGTGGTGAACAGCATTGACTGATGGTGAATGACCAGTAGGCAGTCTTACCCTTTGAGCCAGTGAACAGCAGGTCATCGGTGGAGTCCACGCACAGCACGGCCTTGGAGTGGCCCTCAGCCACGTGGACGCACTGCAGAGTGGCCCCCCGGCTGCTCCTCGAGGACGGGACGGGGTTGATCACGCCTCTGATGGAGGCGACACACGAAACGTCACACCCCGCGAGAGAGAAAGGCATCCAATCACTGTCTAAATACATTGGCTAAACGCAGCACAGGCTAACTAGCATGCAAATCACTCACAGCCGAGCACCGCCGCTGCACAAACGCGAGTGCACCAGCATGCGCAAACACACAAATCCACACTCTGACTGCGGCATGCAGCAAATTAAACAAAAGGTGACCCCGCCCTCCACACTGAGAATCACAAACCAATCAGTGAGCTCACAGCAGAACAGAGGAGAAAAGGAAGAGGAGAGGCTCCTACAGGAGAGGCAGTACAGAGGACTCATTCTCCTCGCACCTACAACAACAACAACAGCAAAGCCACTCAGAGACAGAGACAGGGACAAACTCAGAGCCAGCAGCGTGCCAGCAGTACAGTGACCGTGGTTCGACCGCGGGTCAACCATGCTAGCAAAACTAACTCATGATCAGAAGACTGAAGATTAAAACCTTTAGTGAGGCACTGCTGATGTACCCTTGCTCAAGGTACAGTACTTATCCTGAATGGCTTACTAACAAAAAAATAACATCTAAGCTATGCAAATCAGTAAGATGGACGCAGACCTGGACTCTACTGATCCAGCCAGAGTGACAGCCAGAGACTGTCAGAAACCCACAGAGGACCATTTGATCTTTTCAGCTGTCTCAAGATACCCGTTGCTGAAAAGCACTATTGTGGACAGAACCAAATAGAACAGGAAGGAGATCAGAGTCCAGCTCAGAGCTTTATATTATGCCGTGTGACTCGCACAGTGGAGCGATGAGGACAGCTCCGTCCCAAACCTCGCACCGCTCCTGCAATGGCACGGACACAGGACAGGGGCGTGATGTCATGACTGATGACAGAATGGATGACGGACAGCTGCTATCACAAGAGGAAGTCACTCCACACGGAGAGAGAGAGAGAGAGAGAGAGAGATGGGAGGAACAAGTGTGTTAGTCAAATGTAGGGATGTTAAAATTATATTGGTGATTTTCTCAAACGTTTAGACATGTACACAGTAACTGTAACGCAATATAAACCCAATTGAATTGAACAAGCAAAACTGAATTCAATCAGAAATACTTTTTCTACCCAACTGAGCTTTGCTAATTATTTATGAACTTTAGAGATGCCACAACTTATTAAAACACAATCCACTCCATTGATATTTCAGCAGTTACAAAAACAAAGACAACCCATTATTTTTTAGAAATACTGCAAAAAATCTCAATATCTAGTTTAGATTAAAGTAGTTTTTACTAGATAAAAATTACAAAAAAATTTTTTATCAATGTAAAATAAGAATCTTGGCTCCTTGGGGCTGAACAACTCCCTAGAAATGACGGCAAAGACTTATTCCGGTCTCTAGAGGTACGATATCTGTGATTTTGCGTGAGTCAATTATGGATCACTACAACTCAAAAAAGTATAGCCCAGAGGAATATTTGTGAGTTATAATTTCTCATGCACAAAATAATTTAGAGACCTTAAGCTTTTAGTGCTTTGGGACCAATGAAAACATTAATAAAGTCCTTACTGCGTACATGTCCAAACCAAAGAAAAGGGTTACGATCCCTAACACTGAACAATTAGAAGAGGAGACTCAGAGAGATGACACTAACACATGTAATAGGAAAGGGAACACAGACCAGAACGTTTTATACTCTCCCGTCAATGGTTTAAGGTCATTAACATCAGTTGCTTTGCTATACTCAGCCTATCAGCATTAACAATGATAAGGTAGTGCACAGCAGTGTCCATTTTCACTTGAAGCACAGTAAGTGTAGCACTTTATTAGATGGAGTTACACTACAGTACTCCCACGTTTCACTATGTTTCTGATTAAATGCAATAACACCTGCATTACAGATGCCTTCAACAAACATGTATCACACAATTAACACTAATTTAATTATTTATTATTCATTTATTACTGTATTTCTGTGCAAGATGCGTGAATACAGTAATGTACTGCTTTATTATTCATTTATTACTGTATTTCTAAGTGAGATGTGTGAATACAATAATTTACTGCTTTACTATTCATTTATTACTGTATTTCTACATGAGATGTGTGAATGCAAGTCTCTTCTCTTACTTATCCTGTTGACCATCTGCGCTCGCGAGAGAGACTCGAGAGAGACGGTTAAAAACGTTCTGATGGCTACGGGACCGGATGATGGGGGGGGAGGGGGGTGATGAACTGGCCTTGGGGGTCCCTGAATCAGAGCTGAAACAGCAGACATGTAGGCTGAGTTTCTGGATGGATTCTCGCACACACACGCACGCGCGCACACACACACACACACACACACACACACACACACACACACACACCTCACGCTTAACAACAACCATATCTGGCACACACAGACACACCAGTCATGTCCTCACACATGGTAAAGCAGAGGATACACACAGCATTCAGACAGCAGTATGATGATGCATGGAATTGGGATGTTCAGATCTTTCCTGTGACTCTACACACTGACGCAACTCTGTGGCACTACAGCATCAATGGCTTAACTCCACAGTACTGGACACCAACGGCTTAGCTCTATGGTACTGGATCCTTCTTTCTCCTGTGTCATTCAGGGACATAGTGAGTCATTAGAAAGAGAACTGATAGCAATCATACAGTTTTATTTTTCCACCCATGTTTCCCTTACCCCTGCCATTTTCTTTACAGGAATGGCTTGGATTATGGGGTAACAAGAGAATCAGTGGGTTAATACTGTCAGCAAAAAAGGAAATGTATTACTTGCAATGTAACTGCAATGTAATCAGATCAAAAGGCTAAAAAGAGGAAGCGAGTCAAACACTGAATGTTCTGCTACACCTCAGCAGGATTTTTCTCTATGCCTCGTATCCAACTCAGGGTATACCTGGCAGACACTCAGGCACAAATATACCTTGTGTACATAAATCAGTACACAGGAGAAATGTTTTCTTTGTTGTACTAAAGACATTCAGTGTGTGACCGGGGAGATTTAATCCAACCAGGCAAAGTTGACAGTTGTTTGCTAAGGTTGATAAGAGAACATGCTTTCCCTATGGCATGTGGCAATTCTTTCAGAAAGCTCATTAGTTACTAACTCATTAGTGCTCATTAGAAGCGATCAGTAGAAGCGATCATTTCAGCCTCCAGCCTGCAGGGCGGCGCTAGCTCTTACTGTTTGATCTCTTTTCCCTTGACCTTGTCGACTGTCAACTGTCCTTTCTCATACATCTTCCTCCGGGTGACGGGCGAGCCCTCTGACGGTTTCTTCTCAACACCTAAGGAAGGCCTGGAGCCGGAGCTGACAGTTGGGATTTTTTTTTGTTCAATTAAAAATTGTGATAAGTCAGGCTGTGGGGAAGGTGGGGGGGTAGAACTCCAAGTAACAACAAAAACACATACATTCTCAGAACTAAACATGCATAATGGGGGTTGAGAGCACAAACCATTACCTGACACCTTGATCCAACTCAGGGTCCTCCTTCACCAGACTTTGGAGTTTCTGGTGGCTCTTTACAAACTCAAGGATACACTGTGCGTCACACTGAAACCTGTCCCCAGTACTGTCTTTGACCCAAGCAGCGAGAGGTCGCTAAGCTCAGCCAGCGCACTGGAATTTAACAAAGCGCTTTGGGGGCTGTCAACAGCTGTATGAGCCCTGGGCCTTTAAAGAGAACACTGCACAGCCAAGTAGCAATTTACCCAGGTAAAGCATAGTGCCAAGCTGAAGCGCAATACGGAATCTGGACAAGCGGTAAGACTCGCCATACGTGAGGCATTTTCAACATTGCCAGGACTCAGCCAAGAGCAACAAACCCTGTGAACACAGCTACAATTCCCTGTATTAGACACCAACTTAATCTATCTAAAGGTACAGAGCTTAAGTGATCTAACTAAAGTGTGGGTTAATATAAAAAGGCCATTATTAATTCTCAGAAAAACAAAGATTAAAATAAGTACTATCTTGAGAGAAAAGAAATCACGTATCATATTCCTGGGTATAAGAGGTACAAGAATATTGTTTGAGTAGAATATATGGGAGGGGACTTAGGGCACCTTCCCAAACACGAAAACCAAACCAATGAAACATCAAAATAAGAAGCAGCAGCCATATCATGCAGGTGCAGGTGACATTAGCACGTTAGCATTCATTCTCAGGCACAAACTTACATGCTGCCCAGCTTAGAGGACAAGCCTGAGGGAGAGGTCAAGGCATCTCTGTCCCTGAATGACGACCCAAAATGCTCCAGCTCCCCATTCCCTTCCTGGGCTTCAACCAATGGGAGGAGAGGGGCGGAGAATTCCGCGGTGGACGTGCTAGTGCTGGGGTCGTTGCTGTTGGCGTACAGGAGCTCCATTTGCGTGGTGGTCCTTCGGCGGGCCTGTATCAGGAAGAGAAAAGTTCTACACCCACGATACAAACATCCAGAGAATACTAGTATACTAAGTACAGGTATTACAACACTAAGGGCTTTCAAGGGCTTTCATCATGGGTGTCAAGTGCCTACATGAGCATTCTCCATTTCAAAAAATAAAACTGAAAAAATGTGCTATTAACCGATACATTTTCATTGATTGACTGGCCTAAAATTGGACCCTCATTCAGCTGATGATTCAGTCAGTTTTTCCTTTGTGAATGTAAAACTACAAACCCTATTTATAAAGGCAGATTTTTCTTGGTGACCTTACAAACACACCAAGAGCCATTTAGCTAAAATGTCTTCACATGAACAGAAATGAGGGCCAGAAAGACTCGTCACATGGAGAAGCGTGGGTTCAAGGCCTACAGGATGAGGTACAGAACACTCAAATATGCACGTAAGCACATTAAACATATTTTTATTTTTGACCAGATTTATGCTTTAACAACTAATCTTGCATCTGACAATTTTAAAGATGAACTCCCAGTCCCAGTCTTTCACAGAACTGCATACTCAGTCAAAACAGCGTGGCACTGTCTGTTATCATACCTTACTCCTCTGCTTGGTCTCTCCGCACAGCTTCATGAGGTCAGAGGCCAAGGAGCTGGAACAGAAAAACAGAACCGCTGTGATGGAATTCATACCGATCTGTTTACTCAAAGCAAGGCCCAGCTCCAAGCGCTGTGATTGACAGGCAGCTGAATTGACCCTGTAGGAATGGCTGTGATGGAGACTGCCAAGAGCGACACAGAGATCTGCAGTGGTGATGCTTACCTTCCATCCACGGCGGGGCTCTGGGCTGATTCGTCGCTGCTGCTCGAGTCTCCGTTGTCTGTGCAATCACAAGAAAACACGCCCTTTCACACCTCACAGCCAATCACAATGCTACAGTTCTCCTTTTAGTGCTGCATGTTTAATGGTTCAATAATGATGAAACATATATTGATCTTTCCAATGCCAGGTTGTTCAAGGTTACAGTATATTACGGCATATGTGTCCATTACTCCTATCCTAGTCTTGCAGATGGATCGGACTTGAAGCCACCTTTCGTTAGCGTTGTTACACACTGGTAGTTAAACTTCTGCGTCTATTTACAGTCTGGCATTAAAAAAGAAAGCAAATGAAGACAAGGTCATGCCATTTGAAGTTGCAGCAAAACACTAGTTCACATCGTGTTTTTCTGAATTCAACAGAACTAGAAGGGTAAGGAGTCCTGATCTCAAAGGTCATTTGTCAGGATCAGTAGGTTCATCAGCAAACCCCCTTATGAGATAGGGAGTTAGAACATCAGTATGGAAACGCCTGCGGGATATATCCATCAACGAGTACCAGTTTTCTGGTTCTACTGCGGTAGAACTTCGTGTTGGTAAGTGTGTGCATGTGAGGGTGGGGTCAGGGAGGCTTCTGCTAATGACAGTTAACAGGTCCTAATGTGTGGCTGCAGTACAAGGGGGTGGGTGGGGGGGGGGTTGGAGGAGGAGGGGGGGGTTCTGCATGGAGGGGGGGGATCAGTAGACAGATGGGGGGGGGGGGGGAAGCTTAGCGGCGCAATACCACATGCACGCCCTCACGCTGTTACGCTCACTGGTTAGTCTGGAGGACTCATGCACTCATTCCAGTAAAGGAGACTCTCGTGTCCATTACTTACCCAGAGGCATGTTACCTAGCTCTGTTTCAATTCAGGCAACAGGGAAACAAAAATGGCGACACACAAATCAAAACACATTCACCTAATCAAAGGAAATCAAAAAACAAAAAACGAATCAAATCAAATCAAAAGAACACAACAGAACGCTATGCCCACTGTTTAATCTAGGCGCCCCGGTCGATTCAAACGTGTGCTGAATAGATGCAGCCGGAGGCACATGAATCAGAATGTGTCTGATGATGAAGTCAGGCCCGCGTCCAAAGCAGGAGGCGGAGGCCGGCCTGTAGGCCGTCAGTGTGTGTCAACAGGAAGGGAAAATATCAGGGCGCTACTGAATCTCATGAATAGCTGATGTTGATTCATCTAGTGATGGGAGGGTGACTGATCTCTCCTTGTGGATGAGATGGTGTTTGAGGAGGCCTGTGACAGAAGAAGCTCTTTCTCAGCTCTGCGGGGATTTGTGAAAGCTGCTTTCGCTTGCAGACCCTTTTTCCTCCAGAATTTAAGCCCAAGAAAAAGACACCACTGAGCCAGGGAAGAGAAGAGTGACAGTGAACCAGCGCGAGAACAGCCGACACCGAGCCAATGAGACGGCCGGGCTCGGAGGCTCGCTACGTCCCTTTTATCGGTCATGTGACCTTCAATCCGGCATCTGTTCAGTACGGGACGCTGTGTGAGCGCGCACACGCACATGCTCCGGGCCCCGCGGTCCGGCCCGGGGTCGGTACCTTGCAGCGCGTTGCCCAGCAGGGCGTCCAGCTCGGGGTTGAACTCGGCCTTCTCCTTCAGCATGTGGAAGAGCAGCTGGTTCTGGGTGGCGCTGTTGATCTCCGTCTGCTTCAGCCGACCCTCCATCACCTTGTTCTGGGACTCCTTCTGGGCCGCCTGCAGGCCCTGTGGTGGGCGAGACCGACGATGACAAGGGGGGGGGGGTGGGTCAGCACAATAGCAGAGCAGGCTCAGGGTCACACGGGTGGGCAGAGGGGAGAGAGACGCGCGTACCTTGTTGATGGCCATGGACATGAAGTGGTCGAGCAGGAAGCGAGCCTCGGTTAAGGTGCAGGAGCTGATGACAGCCAGGGCGTCCACCGTGTCGCCTTCCTCCTGAGGGGCACAGACGCACAGGCTCAGGGCCATCACTCATTCACACCAGCAACAGCTACTGGTTACATAGGAGCCTTATCACACAGTCCATTTCACTGTGCCTGTGGTAAAGGGCTGTGGATCGCTATCATTAAACAGACGTGTACACTGTAAGCTAACTCCAGGTTATCTGGTGGAGGAGATTAAGAAGTGAGTGGGCGGAGCCGAATCAGACTGAGCGCGCTCACCTTGGCCTCCTCCATCTGCATGATGTTGGCCTGGCACTCGGCGATGCTGTCGTTGATGTAGTCGATGTTGGCGGTCAGCGACTCCATCTCGTCGCTGATAGACAGGACCGTCCTTTCGGCGTCTAGCCCCTTGGCAGCCATTTTCTCCCTCTTCCTGGAAAACTTCTCCCTGCGCTTGGTCAACTCTTCACGTTGCTGAGAGTCAGTGGAAGCAATCCAAAAAAAGTCATCACTGAAGAAGCAGTCACACACCTATAAATCTCCATTTGAGGTGGAAAAAAGCCACTGAATTTAGGAAAACACTGAATAAACGTGAAATAAATCCAGTTGGACATACCACATGCCAGTGGTGTCTCTTTGCCAGTACCTATCTAAGTATGTATATATAGTACACATCAAAGCAAATCTCAGTATATAAACTGAACATATATAAACCTTGTTAAATAGCTAGTTTGGACCATTCCAATATAACAGTCCTAGCAAGGGTATTTGGTTACTATTTTGTCAATCCATTTACTATGTTGGATTGACTATTATGTCAATCCAACATAGTAAATAACTAAATTTAGGAACTGAACCTGCATATGATTTTTCAGGGGACTGGCTCTTATTGCTATTCTTGCTGCCCTCACCCTTATGGTACCTTAAGCAGCCGGTTCATGTCAGACTCCATGTTGGAGAGGGTCATCTTCTGCATGATGATGTCACTGATCCTCCGCTCCAGTGACTGCCACTTAGACCGGGCACCTCTGGTGGAGTACACGCCTGTCAACCTCCTCTGGTACCTGAGACACACGTACGCAATCACATGCACACAAACACGGGTCCATGTCAGTTACATTATCAGACCTGAGGCACACTCGCACACACCCGACAGGAAGAGTGCAGAGGAAGTGATGTACGCTACCTGGTTCCGTTGGACGGCCCGCTGGTTCCAGAATACGACCGTCCCGAGGAGGGCCGGTACGAGGAGTCCTGGAGAGGCTCCGGTAAGCTCACCTTGCGGTTCACTTTCCCTGAAACGGGCCTCACCTGGCGCCGCAGAGCTGTCACCTGACCAAGAGAGACCAATAGGCCAAGGGTGAACGGGTACGACACTAAGGGACTCAGCAATTCAAGCATCCTCTTTACAAAATGGCACGCTCTGGGTGAGATCTCAAATGAGGTTTAAATTCTGAAAAATGTATAACAGGACTATATTGAAGAAGAACGGTTTAGGCCAGTACAGTTCTAAAAGGGCCCCATTAGTTATGAAAGGGCCCCATTACAGTACTGAATGGGCCCATCACAGTACTGAAAGGGCCCAACAAGAGTGAGTTGGGTGAATACAGTGCCTAAACAGCTTTTTTACAGTTTGGTCAATGAAAGATTTCAAAGTAATTTTTCCAAATCTCCCCCACCCCAAATTTGGACTTCTCACCTGTATTCGCAGGGCATTACTGCAATGTCCTGTCAGTTCAGTAGAGAGCTGACATGTTTTTCCTCTGAAGCTACATCTCCCTCACTCACACTTCTTCACTGCACAGTGATTGATTTAAACATCAATCACAGCAGATGTAGGCAGACAGAGAAGCAGGCACATTGAGATGGAGATAATCTATCTAAATAAAGACAGCCCTCCCTCAGACACAATGCAGCCAGCTACGCACCATCCAGTGGGGCTACCAAACAACATAGTCAGAACAGTGAGCTGGGTCAGTACAGCTCAAAGATGCTAGCCTAGTCAGACTGTGAGGAACACCACCAGTGCTTCAATAGGGCCCTGTTAAAGAACAGTGAGCTGGGTCAGCACAGCTCAAAGATGCTAGCCTAGTCAGACTGTGAGGAACACCACCAGTGCTTCAATAGGGCCCTGTTAAAGAACAGTGAGCTGGGTCAGCACAGCTCAAAGATGCTAACCCAGCTGATGCCTGCTTGAGGACGGCTTATCTCACCTCCTCGGTCTTGCGGCGTAGGATCAGCTCCTGCTGTCTCTTCTGGGCCTCCAGCAGTTTCAGCTGGTGCTGTGAGAGGACACACAGATTTAACCAAATCCCAATATGCAATCAACAGTCATATCACAATTGGCAAAGAATCAGTATTTTTCTGTGGGTTCTGTAATGCAATGCTCGGCTCCACAGCGCCCCCTGCCTACCTCCTGCTTGCGCTGGTCCTTCTTCAGCGTGGCGATCTCGCGGTTCCGTCGCGACTCCGCCATGCGGTTCCTCTCCTGCTGCTCCTTCATCTGCTTCATCAGACGAACCTGAAAGAAAAATCACCATGACAACACGGGAATCACTAATTATACCACTGATATTTTTAGACGGTTTAGTCCGTGCTTAAAATATCAACTGCTGTTTAGTTTCAAACATCAGCTTCAAACCATACACATCTACATGATGTATTAGTACAAAGAGCATTGTTTTCCCTGAAAGTTAATAAGCATCTGTTCTTACTCTAATTATCTACTGTCCCCAGGGGAAAAGGATTCACAAAACACACCAAGCACATATGCTCCAGAATGCAGGCTGATGAATGCTAAATACCCTCCCAAGCTTGTGTACCAGGTGTCTATTTTGCAGTCCACCAGGGGGTAGGGCTTTGTTCTGTCTAAAATATTGCACTAAGTAGGGCACTGTACCAGACTGAGCACTGCTATGGGCGGGGCAATGTGCTGGAAGGGGTGGGGCACTGTGAGGGGCGGGGCACTGCGAGTGCAGTACCTTGGTCTTCTTCATCTCGGCCACGTCCAGCTGCAGCTTCTTCAGCTGCTTCTCGTACTGGGACTGGTTCTTGAGCAGCCGGGCGTGCTCCTTCTGCGCCGCCTGCAGCTTGTGCAGCTCCTTGTTCATCATGCCCAGCTTCTTCTCGTACTCCGCCTTGATCTTCTTGGCTTTGTCCTCGCTGTACGTCTCCACGGAGCCTGCGGACAAACGGGCGCCTGAGCGTCTGCGTGAAGACCCCTCCCGTCAGGGCCAGAGCGCCACCTAAAGGTGGAGCGCTTGCCATCCTGGACTGAACTGTTTAACCAAGTGTGCTACAATTTAATATAATATCTTCAATAATACAGTTTCAACTACATGCTAATGGTGGAATTTTATGGGACTTTATTGGGACTTCCCAGCAACCCATGTGTGTCCCTGACGATGCCTATCTGAGATAGCAGACTTAAAAACAAAGAAATAAAAGCCACTTTAATTTGGGGACTATGTGACACAGGCTTCATGTGAACACTGGTGGTGGTCATTATCTTAATGGGCTCTAATAGCATGACTGACCAGGACGGTACGGGTCAGAAAGGGCCCTGTCCGGGTCAGAACAGCACGTTCGGAGCACACACGCGGGGGCACAGACGCGGCGGTTGTACCCATGCTGTGCAGCACGCGGTCCCTCTCCAGCTGCGTGTCGCGGATCTTGCTCTGCAGCATCATCAGCTTCTGCTCGTACTGCAGCTTGAGCGTGTGCAGGCGCCGCTGGCTGTTCTCCAGCTCGTCGATCAGCTTCTGCTTGATGGCGATCTCGCACGTGATGTTGGCCAGGTCCGCCTGGAAGTTCTCTGCAGCACAGACGCACAGCACAGCTCCTTAAGGGCTCCCTATTTCCCAGGGAAAATTAGCCACCCTGCTGTATCAGCCTCTTCTGACCATACAGGGGATGGGGGGTCTACGGTACCTTTCTCATCCAGCTCGGAGTCGGAATCATCTGAGCTCTCTTCTGCCTCCGCCTCAATCTCTTCCTCTTCCTCTTCGTCATCGTCCTCATCTGCCTCATCGTGGTCACTTCCTTCCTGCATATCCTGAAGGAACCACACACACACAAGGTTAGGCTACGGGAATTCAAGCAAACCTATTGGGTCAATGGAAAGTCCTGCAGAAATGTTTCTCAAACTTTGATTTGGTAAGGTCATAAACATAAATCAGTTTTAAAAGATTGTGACAGTGCCCATGAAAATTGTGCATACAAGCTCAATGTAAGCAAAACAGTATCAGCAAATGATATAGTTTGTCAGTTTATTGAAATAAATGCTGTTCATGAGCCAGTGTTAAGTTAACATTACTTTCTGGCAACCCAGCCCAGTACCTCAACATGTGATTAAGAGACTGATTAGCATACTATACCACGTCAGCTTCATCATTGGTTTGTTCAGACAGCTCTTTCTCCGCCCCTTTCTCTGGCTCGCTGCTAGTGTCCTCTTTGACCACACTGAGAAAGACAGACAGCAAGATGAGACTGACATTCCTACCCGACAACTCTTTCACTCACATGAATGGGAAAGGAAGCATCTAGTGCTACTACCTGTTCATTATTTATCGGCTGTAAAAAATGCAGGGTATTACCTACATGCTCAATGACACATTTATTCAAAAGTTAAACTCAATGGCAAAAGCACACAGTGAGTGATCATGCTGATCACGGGTGATAGCTGTGCTAATAAACAGAACAGAGAAGTCACACACAACCTCGATTAAAAAAGGCAAAATAAAGGGAAGCGTAGCGCATTCTGTACATTACAGCCGATAAATCATCAAAATTAACTAAATCAGATGACTGTTATAGTCAATCTGAGATGTTAGCAGATGATTGAAGTCACGTTGCAAAGCGTATGAAGGTGAAACATAGCTAAATCATCCGGTGATCAAACTGAAAAAAGCAGGACAGCAAAAAGCAAGGAGCGGTAGTTCCCAGACCACATTCATTAAACCCACAGGCTCTGGTAAAAATTTCCACACTTCAGTGTGAGAGAGATACAAGCCACGGAGAAAGATAAAGTAAGAAAGTGGGCTAAATACGCAATTTATTGAAATGTTTTATCCACCAAATTCCTGCTTGAAAAAAATGAGTATTCTTTATTTTAGCAGTTGCTTTTTCCATGACTGTAAAAAATAACCATACTTTTTAAATAACCAACCAAAGTTTTTCTGGGGTCTAAAGGCTGTTCAGTAGACCTGCTTGTTACTTCATCAATGTTTCTGGCCAGAACAGACAGAGGTCTAGCCAAACCCCTTTGGGAGGGGCCTAAAAGCAAAAGGCACAGAGGTGAGGGCGTCCCTCAGCAGACTCTGTACACAGGAGGGTAGGGGCGGGGGCAGGGGCAGACTGGGGGGGTTAGAGCAGCAGATAGTGGGCTTTCCTCCGGGTGTGGCAACTACCTGTCGAAACCAAAAGCTGGATTAGAAAAGCGCGTCGGAGCGACTGAGCAAACCTGTCGTCCTCAACCTCCTCTTGCCGACTCTCCTCCAGCATCTGGAGCCTTCGGGGAGGGGGCAAACCAGAGAGCACAGAGAGCAGCAAGGGAAGAAGAGGTCAGCAAGAGACCAAGGCCACAACTGCAAAACCGCAATGCCAGAAGGAAGACTTGAAGGTTTATCAGCAAGACTCTACTCCTTTAAATATGCTGACAGTGTGTAACTGTGAAACTACATCACTGGCAAAAACCCTGCAAAAGCATCAATGCAATTAGCCTAGCTGCATATTACTGCCCTATACCTTCACTGACATCACAAGATACTTAATCATACAGTACGTCAGTGTGATTATAAGCTTCCTGACACAGTGCTCCTGGCTCTGTGTCTCAGAGAACAATACAATGTTCCTCCCATTAACCATAGCTGAGAAACTGAGCCTTGACTTCAACTGAAAATTACTAAAATGCCTGAAATCCAATCTCACTCAAGGTTTCTCTTTCTCCACATTCCAGGTCCTCTCTACAAAAAAGGCCAAATGGAAAAATGTGTGCTTCTGATATGATTTCACAACACACGAACCACTACATAACTGTATTATCGGTAAGACTGATCACTCACCTCTAGTAAAACAAAACTCAAGAAAGTAGTAGTAGAGGTGGGAGAAACATTGATACAAAATAGTATTACTGTTTTCTGCAATACAGTACCGATACAGTTGTGTAAAAAGTATCAATATTTTATCTATCTATATATCTCCTCATGGATTATCCGTTTGGTACCATTATTAGACTTGTGAAAAATTAAAACACTTCTTTCCAGACATTCTGCACTCAAAATGAAAGGTTATTAGCAAGAGATGTGCAGTTTTCCTGACAACTAAATCTGGAAAACAACCACTGCCATCTGATAATAAACAGTAGTTTACAGTTACTTCACGATTTCTGCAAATACCCCAAACCTAGCAACCAGGCACTCATTGTGGTCTCTCAGTAGCAGTAGTAGGTTTGCTGTCATTCGCATAAAATTGTCTCACTTCATGTTTTCTTTCAAAGATAGCGAGCTAGCCATCTACGCACACTGTTGTAGCAAAATCGTAAAAAAACTGGGTTCGTTCATTTGAGCACCTATGTGATGACACTTGCTAAAATTAATTAATATTTCACCTATTTACACCAAGCTGCTTAGCTAGCTCAGTGTTGATGAAACTGAGATATTCTATACAACACATAGAATATCTGCCGTTACCTGCTATGCATACACTGCTATTTTTTGCAGTACATTATTTGCCATTTTGAGTTTTCTGTTAAACCTGATTTGTACAGACTGAAAAGATCTGAGTTACTATGAGGCAAGTTTTTTTCCCTTCCTTTTGACATTTTAACTCTGGAACTGTTTTTCTTTCTGGCAGTTTGGCCTTTTGCCAGTTTGTGGTTACATTTGATTGAAGGCACAGGCGTACATGTTGCAGTCAGTGTGTGTATTTAAATGCCAAGACTCTATACACTTAGTTTTACATTGTTTCATCTCAGTAGTCTAAAATTCTGTGAAAATGACAACACTTCAAAATGCAGAAAATATAGCATATGATTGATTCCTGCTTTTTGGGATATTATTTTGCCTTCGTTGGGACATTTTTGTCTTCAGTTACACAGATATCGTGATGTATTGTAGATGATTCTCAGGCAATATATCACACCATCACAGAATTGCCTGCATAGTGATGCTATAGCATTGTGGGCAACGTATTGTGATAGCATCATTTCATGAGTTACTCTGTGATTCCCACCCTTAGGTTTCTTGATTATCCACCAAGCACTGGTTTTATACATATATATGCACATACGTGCATTCTACAGAGATGTTGAGATATACTGAAACTTAACACAGTTAAACTCGCCAAACCAAACACTGAAAACGCCTTGTATATAATAATGAAATCGTTCATGTGAAATCAGCCATATATAAGACTCTAAAACCTTTTAAATTACTTGTTATGAGAAGCACCATGACTCTGGATTTTATATTTATTGACCAGGGGAAAAAATCACACAAGGGCGCTGTTCAAAGACTGTTCGTCTTCAGGACAGAAAACTATGGAGTGCACTAATGGAATGTGTGTGTCTACAATGTGCATTTAAATAATGCACAGATGGATTCTGTTTATACCAGATGATGTTTAACAGTTCTACACTGTATTTTTCCCATTTTTCTGAGGTCATCTCTACACATCTGCTCTTCCTGTGGTCATGGCTTCAAATTGAGAACATAAGCCTTCACCACATTCAGCATGTTCAATACATGTGCACGCATACACATAGGCCACAGGCACACACTCCCACACCACACACGCACGCACAAACCCGATAATTCTGCAGCATCATGCAAACAAGAACCCATAAAGCTAATCTGAAAAACTACACACAAAATATCAGAGAAATACTGACACGCACACGCCCTTACTATGGACGGCAATACTTTAAACCATTTCACCTCAAACTGATTACTGCATCCCATTAAAAACGATGCACACACATACACACACACTCTCACACAAGGTCAGACATGCTTGTCCGTGACTACCTCTTCTTCTTCTTACGCTCCTTCTTCTTGAGTTTCTCCACGTCCCTCTTGGCAATCTCGATGATGTCGGACGTCTCGGAGTCGGGGGTGATGAAGGAGGAGGAGAAGGGGCTGGACCCCCCGTAGTAAGAGGAGTGGCAGGAGGCGCGCGAGAGGCTCTTCCGCAGGTTCTCGTTCACCGCCTCGCTCTCCAGCAGCTTCGCCCTGGAAACAAAGCCAACGGCCAATCAGCACAGCCGACAAGATCCACTGTCACGGAACATCACACACAACACACAGTGAGTGGATGAGGACTTTATAACATAACACACACACAGCGAGCAGACATGGGCACCTACCATAACACACACATACACACACACACACACACACAAGTGGGCGTGGGCTCTATACCTGAGGTCTTCGATCTCTTTGATGTAGTTCTCGATCATGTTTGCAATCTCCTCATTACCATCACCTAAAGAACAGCAGGTGATAAGTACAACAGAAACACACACTTTATCAGCACTGATGCACTATAGTTTCACACACACACACCCACACACATGCACACACACACACACACACACACACACACACACACACGCTCACACACGCTCACACACGCTCACACACGCTCACACACGCTCACACACGCTCACACACGCTCACACACACACACACACACAGCACCTGCTTTGGCGAGCACTTGGTTGGCCTGGTCACTGAGCAGCTGGGTGAGCCGGGCCCTCTGGGCGTCGATGGTCTCCTGCATGGCTTTCACACGCACGCGCAGGTTGTTGTTCTCCGTCTGCAGCATGGAGTTCTCATGGAACATGTCACTGATGCCCTCCATGCCGTCCTCTCCAACCATCCGCTTGCCCTTTACAGAGACAGAAACAGAGAGACAGAGAGAGAGAAAGGGGGATGAGACATGCGGGGGGGGGGATGAGACAGAGAGAGACAGAGTTGGGGGATAAGAGACAAAGAAAGAGACAGAGATGGAAAGAGAGAGGGAAAATGAGACAAACAGAGAAAGATCGAGAGAGGGAAAAAGAGATGAGCACTTGTACAATGTCATGAATATTGTTGTTTTGCAATTTAGCCAAAAGTTCTCTTCCTTCACATATTCTGCTTCTCTCCTATCACTTCTTCCATGACTATCACTCTCTTTCCTCCCGTCTGTCTGTCTGTCAGTCGGTCTCTCTCACCGTCTTGTACTCCATGAGCTCTATCTGCAGCCGGGCGATCTCGGTGCGCAGGGCGCTGATCTGCTGGCTGGCCTTGTCCTGGTTCACCATCACGCGGTTCTTTATGTTGCGCGCGCGGTTGGCGTACTTGAGCGTGTTCAGCGTCTCCATGAAGTCCCGGTCGGACGGGCTGATGCAGGCGATCATCACCGTTTGGCTGGAAACAATCAGAGGAGGACATTAACCCAAAGCGCGGAGGGCAAGAGCGTCATCGGCCAGAATGCATTTGTCATCTCCTGGGAGAAGCCGTAGGCAGCGAGCTCGGACCTGTTCCCGCCCAGCGAGTCCTGCAGGAGGCGCGTGAGTTTGGAGTCGCGGTAAGGCACGTGCGTCGCTCGCTTGCTCCGGTCCCCCAGAGCGCTGATAACATTTCCTAGAGCCAGCTGTGAAGAAAGAATATTTGTAGAACATAAAAATCAAGCTCACTTTCCTGCGCTTTGTCATTTACGTAAACATGCTCTTAAAAACCAGCTAATGATGATAATGGAATTTAAATTATCCATAACTGCCACTAGGTGGCACTGGTTAGCAAGTTTCTCTGATTGAGATGACAGGTGGATTATTTACTGCTGGAAAAGTCCTCAGCAGTGTTAACATCCCACCAAACTGCATGGTATCCCACGATTCTCTTCATATTCTGCATGCAGGTAGTTAATTACCTCACAGCCACCCCTCTTTGCTGCTATGCTGACTTGTACACAGCAGAGCTGTGGCAGCGACCATGTCAGAGCACTAAACCAGAAGCGGTTGTGCATCTCTCTGGGTTTAACACCATGCCAGTCTCTCTCACCAGCCCACAGTTGATGGAGATGCCCTCTTTGGCGCGGTTCCCGGTCGCCCCTGTTCTCTTCAGCCTCTCGGAACCAGCCAGGTCCACGAAGTGAAACTTGGCGGTCAGGGTCTCAAACTCGTTCATCTCCGAGGAGCCGTTGGCCAAGCGGTTGTCCATCTCGCCCTCCTGCTGCACAGAGCAATGCAGGAAAGAATGCTGAAGATTAGACTCAACATTACAACCCTGGAAGAATACTGGAGATAAGACTCAACATTACAACCCTGGAAGAATACTGGAGATAAGACTCAACATCAGCGATGGTACTGAACATCATGAAGTGAACTGCGGAAAAAAGTGTGCGTTTGTAACAGATGCAGTACTGAAAACAGTGTGAAGGTGTGTAAAGGAAGCAGGCAGAACCGTGGGGCAGGCTGAACACGGGGGGCGGTGCCACCTACGCTGTCGGGGGCGCAGACGCGCACTTGGCACAGGTGGATGGTGAAGATGGCGTGGGAGCGGGAGCTCTGGACGTTCATCTGTGTGCTGGCCGTGGTGCGACAGAGAGCGCCCAGCTTCAGACACTGCATCATCTGAGAGAGATACGGACATTAATATACACACTGAGTATAAAATATTACACACAAACATTATACACACTGAGCATACAGTATTACACATAAACATCATACACACAACACACATAAAATCAGAGCACAGGATTATACACAAACATTAAACACTAAGTGTACAGTATTACAAACAAACATACACACTGAGTATACAGGATTACACACACACTGACCTCTTCCTCAGAGTTGACTGTGCGTGTGGTCACCCCCACAGTGTAGATTCCCCCATTTGCGTCCTCGTGGATGCGAATGTGAGATTTCTGCTTCCGTACTTCAATATCACGCGTGGAGTCAAACAGGTCCAGCACCTCCTCGTTATACAGCTACGACAGCAGAACACACACAAATTTTATATTCTGTTTATCTCGCCAATGGTGAAAGACTTTAAAAAATTAGATCTTTTTTTTTCAGGTTCAGGTTTTGCATTTTATATTTTCTCCCCTTTTATCCTAAATAAGCCTAATCGAATCAGGTGTATACTGCTACTACATTACTGTAAGTGAGTGTGATTGCCTCAGTGATCTTTCAAGAATAAGTATAACTTGCAAATTGCAACTGGTGTGTTTTCTTACAATTTTATTGCAGTGAAGTTGTCCTTCACTCCAAAACGTCACTCTCTTGGTCTGTACTTCCACAGTTGAGAGCAAACAGGGCATGTGTGTGCTTAAGGCCCAGTGTACACTAAAACTGGAAAGGTGCCTTACATGATATTATCATGAGCAATGTTATGATCAGGGAGGAGGCCAAATGCTCAAGTCTGAAGAGTGAAAGTTATGTGGCTATAAAGTGGCTATTCTGTAGTGATAATCCAGCTTCCCTGCTCTTCCTGAGGGGAGTTAGTGACTGACCCTCGCATATCTGAATAAGCTGCACTCACACACAGTCCACAACGAGTACCCCCTCCACCCTCAACCTGCTGCTCCAGTCAACAGCTGTGGGCCGCACTTGCCTAAGGTTAAATTTAAAAATGAGGGGTAAAGAAGGTGGGGGGGAGGGGTTGATAAATCATGACTCCTGTTTAAACCAGGCCAGAAATAGCCAGGCCTCAGCTGCGAGACCCCCGCCCCCCCTCCCCGAGCCCCGGGGCCTGGGGGCATACCTCCAGGAACTGGGCGTTGATTTTGAACTCGGGGACGGGGCGCCCCTGCTCGGTGGCGGCCTGCTGCCGCTCCTCGATCCCCTTGAAGAGGTGGCTGACCGCGCGCGGGATGATCCCCAGCTCCTCCTCCGTGATGTTCACGTCGAACCCCGTGCCCATGGTGTACGTCTTCCCCGAGCCCGTCTGGAAAAGGGGGGCGGGGGGGGGGGGGGGGTCAGCCAGACACACTCTGCCTTTAAGCACGTTTAGGCACATAGAACCTCACTGTGCTCTCTCTCCACTCTCACTCTCACTCCGCTGGTTCACTCAGAGAACATCAGGCACGCTCAGTGTGATAGGGGTAAAGGGCAGGACGGGGGTCGTGGTGTAATGTGTCGCTCGCGTACTGTAGGCCCCGCACAACGATGTCACTGTTCTCGCGGGGAAAGCGGACGAGGCGCACAAACAAGAGGTCAGTTGAGACGGCAGGACTGAAATAAAGCAGGTATTTATCCTCGTGGAGACACAGGGGGGGAAAAACGAGGAGCCAAGCCAAGTAAAGTGGGGTGCTGGGAGCTGTGGGAGGCTCAGCAGCATAGTTTTCAGGAGGTATGTCAGGTGTGCTGCCACGGGAGGGAAGGTCATAGGTCATGGCTAACACACAGTCCAATGAACAGTGGCATATTTAAATCTAGACCTCAGGAGCATTCCCACCGGACTTCAGCGATACTGCTAATGGAACCGCTCGACTGTCATGGTAACGGACAGAAAAATGTGAAAAAATGTGTGAAGAAGGGATGGCAACCGCTGAGAAAAGGACGAATGGAGGGATTAAGAATAAGGGAACGCTGTACTGCGAAAAAAGGCAGTGCTAAGGCAATATAGCTTACACACTGAATAAAGAGTAATTCGTAATGTTACGAACATCGGTAAGAAAATTATCACTAAACTTAGTATCATCATAAGAAAACACCATCAGCTACTGTATTGATGGATTATTCATGGCCAGCACATGTGTAAGGGTAAATCAGCTTTGTAAAGGCTTAGGATATCTGAAACTGTATCTCCGCAAGCACCTCTGACACCGCTGTTTTAAATTACATTTATAGAAAATCTAGCAGAACCTTTGATAGAACAATACATTTAATTTTTAACTGTATGTATTATTATTATCCATCCATCCGTCCTCCCATAATCCAACTGCGTACTTCTTGTCAGGGTCACGGGGATTATTATTAATTAATTATTATCAATTTATTTTCCTAGTAGCCACCCATTATCTTGAGTGATTTATCACTAATATACACATAGGATGCTAAAATTACAAATCAGTTTCTACAGCTGGATACTTAACAGTACTGAATAAATACAGGCTGAGGATCTATGTCCAAGGAACAACAACTGTGCCTTACCCTGTGCCCAAACTAACACTATAGCGGAAGTATTGTTCAGCAGCCGTAATAAAAATACAATAAACCATTTAAAATAAACCTACTGTTGAAACTGTATTACAAAGATATAATATCCTTGCATTTATAAAGCACTTTTCCGAATGCTCAAAGTGCTTTACAGTGAAGGGGAAGTCACCTCGCCCACCACCAATGGGTGATGCACGGCAGCCGTTTTGCGCCAGAAGGCTCACCACACATTAGCGAAGATGACCGTTGATCCGTGATCCTTGTACTCAATTAACATCATTAAGCAAACTTCATTGCATTCTCTGTTGTATTCTAATATAGCAACAACTTGTTCTTAGACTTATTTTGACCAGCGCTTTCCATTAAGGTGAGTCTGGGTGATCTGAGTGGAGACTCCGGATGAAGAGCTCTTTGGGGAAGCTCACCTGGCCGTAGGCGAAGACGGTGGCGTTGTAGCCCTCAAAACAGCCCTCGATCAGCTTCTCCGTGCAGTTGGCGTAGATGGTGTCCTGCTGCGAGTCCATGTCGAACACGTAGTCGTAGGTGAAGGCCTTGTCCTTTCCCAGAATCACCTGGGGCTCCCCGGGCGTCAAAAATGTGCAGATGTGACATCCCTCGATCTTCTCCCGAGGAAGCTGGGGGCGGATCCTGGAGGGGAAGTCACGTGGAAACCAGTTACCGAGGGGGAGGGGTTTACGGAAACACGTAATCAAAAAGACATTGCACATTACCACGCCAAACATCAGTCCTTTACCACAACTTAGATTTTACACTAGTAAATCCCAAGGGACACCACCACTATGGGCAAAACATGGCATGTGACCTCAACATGACATGACATGCCAGGAAAGCCAATACAAATAGCTTAGAGAAGGTTTTTACTATTTATTCTGAAAGCTTAAGCATTGGGCCTTCATGAAATGTGAAGGAAAACATTCCACACATTTGAAAGGCCTGCAAGGCCACTGCTTTTCTTTTTAATCTTTTCTCAGGGTTCTTGTTCTTACTGCTCCCTGGACAACAGGACTTTCTGGGCATGTGCGTGTGTGTGTGTGTGTGTTTGTGCATGCATGTGCGTGTATGTGCTTGTGTGTGTGTGTGTGAGAGAGAGAAAGCGAGAGAGCATACGCTTGTACAGTAAGTGTGCTTTAGAGAGACAGACAGTGAGTGTGTGAGTGCGTGTGAGTGTTCCCTGCACACTCCACCACCCCGTAGAGACAGAACGCTCACTGTGTCTCAGCACTCCAGGGGGAAAAACACTGGAAAAGGGCTAGATAAACACTGACACTCCGCGTTTTTTTCGGGTTATTTTTCTTTATGGGGCACAAACAGGGGCAATTTCCTCACGAGCGGGCGCACGCCCTCCCCGCACGCGCGGTACAATCCGCCCTCTGTCCTCCGGCCCGGGCCTCCGGTCCACGCCTGACAGTCAGCTAACGGGCCGAGCGGCCGGCCGAGGAGTCACCTGATCGTGACTCACCGCATAAGGGCCCGCATTGTGGGCGCGGACAAAGACAGCGGGGCTCTGCCCGGACGACAGGGCCGACATTGTGTCTGAGAGACACCGAATCCCTGCTACTGTACCCAACACCCCGGCTCCGAGAAGACGGACAGAAAGAGAGAGAGGGGGGGATGGGAGGAAGGACAGAGTGATGGTGGGCAGTGAGGAGGGAGGGAGGGAGAGACAGGGTGTGTGTGTGTGTGTGTGTGTGTAGGCGCGAGCGCGTGAATGCATGCACGTCTGTGGGTGGGCTCTCTAACCCAGGCATGTCTGTTTGTTGTGGGATGGACCGCTCCACAAACATGCCGGGCCATAGACCAAAGTAGCTAGTTCAAAATTTAACTAGGCCTGTCTAATTTGGGAGCAAAGTCAGAGTGTAGTATTTTTAGATTAGTACAGTAATCGGCATTCTTCATATTCCATTACATGTATTTATCTAAAAAAAGGCAAAACCAACAAAACCATGTCCAGTGCAGAGACTGATAGTACTACCCATAAAGCACTGCGTGCCGTGTGCATTCTCAGCTTCACCGCTGCATTTGAAAAACGGTCAGGATTTGAAGTGAGAATCCGCATTAATCCCACTGACCGTCATATCCCAAAAGCACAGCAGAATGTTCAATCTGTGCAATCTGCATGAATGACAAGATTCATTTCATTTTTATTTGTGTATATTTTTTAGTGCTGGATAAAATTGGTACTCAGGGGCAGGTTATACAGTATGCAGTTATACTGAGGTTTTGTTTCTGAGAATGGCTATTGGGGTCACTGGCTGATTATTAAATCATTATTACATGCTCACCAAGTAGCCTAATGAATTAGTTGTCTGCAGGGCGTGCTTGTTCTGTGAATCCTCATCAGCTGAGTGGGCATTACAACAGTGATATTTCATAAAAAATGCACAAGAAACATCGTGCTTGACTCATTTTCTACCACAGGAAGCAGCAGCTGAGTGGACAGACATAGCCCTAGCAACAAAAAAAGGGGAAAGGTTGTGTCTGGGAAAGGATGATTATAAATTCACCACACAGTGCATTCCTTAAAAACTGTGCGATATTATGCCAAACTGTGTTGGACTAAAAGGGTATTTCAGTGTACTTGCTTCACGTACAGGAACTGCGTGTTTGAAACTGTTCATTGAATAGACTTAAATGTCAGATGACAGACAAAGAACAGGGAATAAAGAAAGAAGAAAAAAAATAAATAAATAAGTGACCCTGCCCCCTCCCCCTCCCCCCACTCATGTTTTGGGGCAGAGGGATAGCGGTGCCGGCCTGGGGAGGGCGGGGGCCGGGGGCTCTATTTGTGGAGGCTGGCCAGTGAGGGCTGTGGGGAAAGAGCTGAGGTCAGTACTGCTGGGGGACCAGATGGCTGAGAGACTGACAGAGTGCAGGGAATGTGCATGGAGGAGCGTGTGTGTGTGTGTGTGTGTGTGTGTGAGTCTGTGAGTGTGTGCGTGTCTGACAGTCTGCGTGTGTGTGTGTGTGTGTGTGTGTCTGTGTAAGTCTGTGTGTGTGTGTGTTTACATGTGTGTGTATAAATCTGTTTGCATGAGCATTGGGGGGGGTGTAGAATTTCAGAATAGACACAATGGTGGCAAGTCTGGACACTGCGCACTCCTCAGCAAAGCACTGTAGCGCACATCAGATGTTTCAGCAGACACTCAGCTGTATTAGCAGATTAGACTGTTTTCTCCCAGATAAATATGTGAGCTACAGCAATAAATTCTGAAACAGCACTGCATCAGCTCTCTAGTGCTACTGCACAGATGCGAACTGGAATTACAATGAAATGATCGCTGATAGGACCTCATCTGAGATGATACCCGCAGCACCGAGGCAGCTACAGTTCCAGCTCCAGACTGCGGCAGTGTGACAATGCCAGCTGGAACAGCACCAGAGTAACTCCCAACCACACGCAGCACCTTTCTTTCTCCAGGGAGGGGAATAAAGCAGCACGTCTATGCAGCGAGTTGGGAAAGTTAGGATGGCTACAGGCTACGCATTGCAAAACACACAGGCCTAATTCATTTTATTAACCCAGCCCCAAAAGTCCTGACAGCCAGTGCAAGGTTCGTACAAAGTTCTCTCACCAAATGGCAACAGACGACGGAAGAGCACTAGGAACTCAGACATAGAGGGTCTTAAATGTTCCTCACGCTGACATAAGTGAACGAGGGAAGCGTGCGGCTATTACGAGCTAGCGCCAGCACGCCAGAGCTATTTTCATAAAGGTGGTGCAAACCAAAGGGCTTCTCTGTGCTCCCCTGTCCTCAGCTGAGGGCCTGGCATTGCCGATTCCGTGCCAGCGTTCCTTCTGCCGCACACGGGCGAGATCCACAAGGGCGCTGCGGCAGGGAAGGCGCTCTGGCCTTCGGCCTGGTTCCGTTTCCAGGGTTCCCCGGCTGTGATCAGGGGAAATGGCAGCAGCGGCGAAGCAGGGGCGGTGAATCAGGCCGCCCTGCTGCTGTAGGAGCTCAAACACACGCAGCGGGCCGGGCTGGGTTCAGATGTGCGAGGCCTGTGTTTACGGGCTCATAATGAGCTCTCCCTCCACCGCTCGTGCTGTTCGGTCCTGCCTGGCCACCGCAGTGAAAATGCTTGTGGTGTCCCGGGGGCGTGAAACGATACCAGCGTGCTTCTGAGCACGCCCAGACCTGCCGGCCAGACCCAAGCATTGTTATAACGCTCCCTTAAATAAATTGTTGGGTGTGTTAAGTAATGAGTGCTAAGTAGCTGAGGGTGAGCAGTTCACAGACGATGCTGAGAGAGCGTTCCCTCCCAAGTACGCCCCCCCTGGCCTCTCTGACTCCCCCCCCCCCGGCCCACTCAGTCCTGGGCCCCCCTACTCCCCTGCCGCTCAATCTTCCACACAAATAACCAGTCACTCTGAAAACTGAGCCTTCAACCTACAGTCTGTATTACAGCAGAAAGGAAAGAACCTCGGGGGCCAGGGCACACAGTGTATGGAGAGGTATACATACAGTGTGCATGTGCAGTTACAAACTGTTATGAACTCACTGTGTGTGTGTGGACTTATAGTACAGTTCTGTTTTTAACTAAGGCTGGGTGTTTGTCATATAAAATATTGGCTAAGTTCACAATGCAGTCACAGCAAATTAGTTGAAAATCACAGAAAACTTTTTAAAAAGCGGCAGAAATCAGTATTTTTAAAAGCATTCATTTATTAAATTAATCCAGGCTGGTGCATTTAATCACTTTGAATTAAGAGCATGCTTTTTACCTTTAATTTAACAGAACGTTGATTGATCACGTTAAATTGCATTACTAAAATAATAAAACAGGGTTACCGTGTGTCCATTTTTATTTCTTTAAAGTTAGTTTTGTTTCGTTATGACCTCAGTGTGAGAATAGAGTCGTAGTACAGCTCTGTAGGGTGTGTGGAGTTATAGTAATGTACAGCAATCTGCACCATGTGACTCCTGTAGTTAACCCCCAGCTGTCAGCCTCATTACTCCAATTACAGTCAGAGCAAAGCTGGGGTCCGCCCACACTTCACACGAAGACACGCCTCCAAATATTTCCCACTATTAAAGGACTGCGGCACGCTGTCCTGAACACTCGTTCAAAGAACTTAAGTCTTCACTCAACACGCCACGGTAATTCATCTCAGGAGCACGAGATACATTGTGTCAACTGTGTCAATGGGCAATAGGCACAAGCATTATGCTGGGTATTCCAGGGTTTACCATACGCCAATAATTTCCTTACGGTCAACCATAAACACCACCAATTCATCACAAAGCCATCTGCAGAGACGGTGACGGCAGAGACTGAGGGTGGATTAGATTTCCGTCTCCCCTGTCTGACGTCATACAGGACAGCGAAATGTCAGCGCCATCATTAAGCCATCGCAGGCCTGACCACAGCCTCAGGAAACAAGATTATTATAGAATACAGACAGGACAATTTTGTCCATTCGGATTTTTCTGCCTTTGAATAAAGCAATCGGAAACATTATGCATCAAATTATGTTCTTGTTTCTTTTGGTGTCGTTATTAGTTCTGAGATCTCTACATTGGCATTGCGTTGTGGTTTCTGGGGATATTAATGAGTATTTCAGTACGACGCACACCCTGGGGTACCTTTCAGAATCACACATGGCAACAGGGGCTGTGCCAGCTTCAGCAAAGTGACTGTGACCACGGTAACAGCGGCTGTGCCAGCTTCAGTGCAGGGACTGTGACCATGGTAACAGGGACTGTGACAGGCAAACTTCTTCATGCCTCAGCATTGAAACGCCTGCAGCAGGAAGGGAAGAAGGCTTTCTCCCTCCACCACCGGAGACTGAACCCCTCCACGGCCTCCAGATCACTCTGTGTCACAACCCACGTCAGTCTGAGGATAATTAACCGCTTTACATAACAGACGTCAGGTGACATACGACACCGAACAACCTGTTCCTCCGTCCTGGGCCCCTGCAGCCTCCCCCCCCCAGGGTCCCAGGCGCCTGAATGCAGGGGGAGAGGGACATTAGCATCGGAAGACCATCCAAACCGATGAGCAAACGCCGCGCAGCCACTTCATCTCAAAATGTCATTAAATCCCCCCCCCCCCCCCCCGCATCTGTCAGCGACATCGCCGCGGCGGCACTAAAAAAGATCACCGTGACCGCCCTGGCTTTCAGCACTCTCTTACTCTTAACAAACGCACCTCTCTGCAGCACAGCCGGGGTTAATGGGGACCTTCCCTGTAGGGAATCAGTCAACCATATCCACAAGGTGATGGCAGGTAAAAGTCTCTGAATGTTGAAATGGTATTCACTAGAAAAATATAATTATGATGTTAAAATCTTATTTATGCAACCACACAATCATAAAATGCTCAGTACATCGCATAAACTGGCTGGTATTTTCATTAAAGATGATAGTGGCCCAGAATATAGTTCTGTTAATCTGACCGACCGTAATGAAGAGAATGAAACAAGAAACAACAAGTGAGATCAGCGACGGTGTGATGATTTTCCTGCTAAATAAAACATTCCCTCTGATGGCTAAATCACTCCTTGCCCCCAGGTCCCGCTCATTAAACTTAATTTACAGGTTAGCACTGACGGTTTAGAAATGCACTGTTCGCATGCTAGTCACGCTCACCCCAATATCAAACAGCAGGTCAAAACAGGCTCTGCCTGGGGACAAGTGAAATTCTCTAACGAAAGAACACAAAGAATTATGCCAGAAATTCTGTTGGGCTTTGGGAGTTTCATTTACACCAACAGCTGCAGTTACCATGGAAAAAGCCTGTGCCTGATGTTTCCTGATGTCCAAACAGAATGTGTCTGCAGGCCACACTTGCTATACCACACCCTTTCCAAAACAGCCTGTTGACTTGGAAATGTTCTGTGGCCTGCAGGACATTTGAGCAACCAGAGGTCTCCTCTACTTTGTTTGCCAAAAACTGGCGTAGTGCTTCCCAGGTGAGAGGTCACTGTGCAGAATTCCCTTAACAGGAAAACAAGAGTATGGTTATCACCCATCACATCATGTTAATGAGGGGAAAAAGAGGAAAGAGTCCCTTGAGCACAAGCTATACAGCTTATACGAGGACATGTTCCTGTTGCTACTAGCTGTAAAACCCTCAAAGGGGAATTCTGACAACACAAGAGGCCATGGCAACCGGAAATGTCTCTGACACGAAGACAAGCCGGACGCTTCTGCAGCCACGTTAAAAACACTTGTAAATGCACCAGAGACCAACAAAGACTGACATTTTTAAGCCCCAGGGTCAGGCTAACATATTTCCTGCGCTCTATCAGCGGTGTGGCTACAGTCCTGCTGGCTGTGATGTCATCTGGCCCGCCGCTACAGCAGCGGAATACTGCAGGGTTTTGGAAAGGCCCCAATCCAGCACCTGCCACGCCCAACTCACCCACCCCCCCCCTTGGAAAACTCAGGATTCACTGTTGCTCAGGCATGACATGTTGACAGAAGGCTGACAGCTCTGTGCAAACAGAGGACCGGTGGCTAGGAAACTTCCACAAAGGCCGCTGCAGACAATGGCTAAACATACGACTGGGGGCAAGACGGCCGCTGTCTGGGGCCAGTGGGGAAACATGAAAGGCAAAGATGAGACAGTCATGGGGAGAGATGGGCATGCGGGTGTGCACGCGTGCATACGCCTCTGTTTCTACTAAAACAAACACTACGGCTTGGATTCAATCAATATTTGCCCTTAACTTTGAATCAATTAAAGATAAATGTTGCTTTCAGTTTGTTCATTGTAAACTGAACATCGCTTAGTTCAGCCAGTCTAAACCTGCTTCCTCCTGCATGCATGCTTGCTGTACGCTGCCAGTCTAAATCTGCTTTCCCCTGCATGCATGCTTGCTGCATATTATGTCTAAGCCTGCTTCTTCCTGCATGCATGCTTGCTGCACACTGCCAGTCTAAAACCTGCTTCCTCCCACATGCATGCTTGCTGAAAATTACCAATCTAAACCTGCTTCTTCCTGCATGCATGCTTGCTGCATGCAGCCAGTCTAAACCTGCTTCCTCTGGCATGCATGCTTGCTGCAGACTGCCAGTCTAAACCTGCTTCCTCCTACATGCATGCTTGCTGCACACTGCCAGTCTAAACCTGCTTCCTCCACCTACATGCATGCTTGCTCCATATTACCAGTCTAAACCTGCTTCTTCCAGCATGCATGCGTGCTGAACACCGCCAGTCTAAACCTGCTTCTTCCTGCATGAATGCTTGCTGCACGCTGCCAGTCTAAACCTGCTTCTTCCTGCATGAATGCTTGCTGCACGCTGCCAGTCTAAACCTGCTTCTTCCTGCATGAATGCTTGCTGCACGCTGCCAGTCTAAACCTGCTTCTTCCTGCATGAATGCTTGCTGCACGCTGCCAGTCTAAACCTGCTTCTTCCTGCATGAATGCTTGCTGCACGCTGCCAGTCTAAACCTGCTTCCTCCTCCTACATGCATGCTTGCTGCACACTGCCAGTCTAAACCTGCTTCTTCCTGCATGAATGCTTGCTGCACGCTGCCAGTCTAAACCTGCTTCTTCCTGCATGAATGCTTGCTGCACGCTGCCAGTCTAAACCTGCTTCTTCCTGCATGAATGCTTGCTGCACGCTGCCAGTCTAAACCTGCTTCTTCCTGCATGAATGCTTGCTGCACGCTGCCAGTCTAAACCTGCTTCCTCCTCCTACATGCATGCTTGCTCCATATTACCAGTCTAAACCTGCTTCTTCCTGCATGAATGCTTGCTGCACGCTGCCAGTCTAAACCCCCTCCTCCACCCCAGCCCTTCCCTCATGCTCACAGCAAGGTTTCCTCTGGGTACTCCGGTTTCCTCGCTCATCCAAAGACATGCAGCAACCTACCCTACTTAAATGAAGGTTAATAATAATCCTCATTGCTGCTGGATCTGTTCAGCGTAAACCCCTCTGGGGGAGGGGGGTTTGCTGCTGTGACTCTCTGTCTCATCCATGCATGCTTACATCGATGGGTGGGAGGGCTTCCAGAACCTTTCTCTGGACCATAGCCTTATAAGATTGTTAATAAAGATTCAAATTTTGACTACAGTGGTCCATACTGAAACAAAAAAGTTTGGGGAGTGAATGACTAAACTGCGTTTATGAAGAAAAACACCAATAACTGCTTGCAAGTGGGAACCAAACGTTGAATGAATCTGGGCCTAGGCCAGGAACGATTTAAAGATCTTGTGACACGGAAACAATGTCTTTGATGGGACAGTGGAAGTGTCATGTGAGTCACTTCGAGTTTCACGGCCACATTTTGGTTCTCTTCGAGGTTTTTGTACACGCCTCATGAATATGTATGAGCAGATTAGCGTCATTTGCATATTGCCCCGCATGGAAGCAGCAGGTGGACCCAGCTCTTTAGCATAATCCACCCCCATCCTGGTGGTCTCCTGGGGGTGGGGGGTGTATAGTGGGGTGGGCTGGTAACAGGGGGCCCCATGCACCAGAGACTGGTAGCTGAAGGGTTGAATGACAAGAAAAGCAGAAAGATTCTCAGTATTAAATCAACCCTAACAGAGAAATTGAATCTAACTGGAACCAAATGTAGTCCATTACAGTTAAATGCACTCTTTATTTTACAGTGAATTCAGTTGCTGTGCATCAGGGTGACATGTGGAAAAGGAGTCAGCAGCAGTAGGGGAGAAGGGGGTGGGGGGGGAGGGGGGGGGGCCTTGTTGAAGGCAGGGCTTGAGGATGATGCGCTGGTCACCAGGGTTAATGCCCCTCACGCCCCAGCTGCCTCAGCAAACCATTAAACAGAGTCTGGGGAAGATGGCAAGCACTCACTCCGCAGAGTGGAAGTGATCCCACACCCATTTACAAAAGACCTGCTGCTGTGTTTGAGCCGTGGTCCAACCTGCTGGCCTAAACACTGCAGACTCCTCACAGGTTCCCTACGTCATAACCCCAGACACATCTCTTCCACACATCCACCCATCTTATCTATAGGACTCAGTCCTGGATCCACAACCATGGACTGAACTCTGCTTCATCTGTCAGTTACACCACAGGAATTATTTTGCTTATCAGGATGCGCTGCCACTGCAGCAATTTACTGGAGCATTTCAAAGCTTGAGCAGTCCTGAAACAGCTTGAACTGTCACTCTTTACCACAACAACTGGACAGCGGAGATGTGTGGGGACCGCACAGGCTGTCACCAACAGTGGAGTACCGGCTTTAGTTTCCCACAGAATTACACATACACTATATGACCAAAAGTATCTGGACACCCCTTGGGTCTGAGGTTGTTTTACGTGCTTTGGGTTAGGCCGCTTAGTTCCAGTGAAGGTAAGTCTTAATGCTACAGCATACAATCACACACATACATTTGAGCTCTGGTTTACAGTTATTACAGGTTTACCTCACCCACACATATGCTAATGAGACTGAATTTGCATACAAACACATGAACTGTCTGCTTTCCTCCCGCAGTACTGCCATGGAACATTATCGGAAGCCCATTCCTTTTACCCCAAAATATAGTACAAAATAGCATGAATAGACAGTATAAGAAGCACAAGTTCAGACAAGCACTGTACTTCAAGAACAATCACCATCACCATCTACCAAGCAGCTGTGCACCTTTACACCTGTCCCTTTTAGGTAAGCACAAAGGAATAAAACATTCTCTTTCACAGAATTCCACAGTGTATGTTGATACAACTTGAAAAAGCAAATAATTTAAAAAGGCTGCCAAGGCTCTGCATCTTCCAAAGGATCAACAATAAAAAGTGACTTATACCAACAAATATGCAGAACAGACACTATGATGACATTAACTTATCCTGTTTCTTTAAGGGGGGAGGTCTAAATAATAGGAAACATGCAAACTGAACAACGCAACTCGTTCAAATGATACACTAATAGCTCCCACCTGCTAAAAATGCTAAATGGCGAGGGAAAACTAAGCCTGGTTTTTGAGAAAACATCACAGGAGCCCGCGCAGAAACGGCTCTCAGACACAAAAGGCCGAATCCCGCTGACTCTCCGATCTGAAAACAAAAGGCCTTCGAAACGAAGAGTCCTGAAGGAGAGAAACCAGGCTAAGGCAGACACGCACACAGCTCTATCTGTGTTCGGAGCCCTGGGAGAGCCCGGCGGTTTGTGTGACCTTCGGGCCGAGCCGTCGTCGGCGTCTCTGTGGCTGCAGAAAGAGGTTATGCGACTGCAGCTCACTCGCACGAGCGACTCCGCGGCCTTGGGCACCGCAGCGCAAAGCCGCGTAGCTCTGCGCTCACGTTTTAACCGTCTGAACACTGCATTGTCGTGTCATGCGTAACGCAGTGTGTTGTAGTTTTGTTTAAGACAGTGTGCAAACAAAGTAGTTTTTGTGCTTTATCTGTATGGTCACAGCTAACTCCACCCTGCAAGATTTAGCCTAGGTTTTAATGTGTTGCAACAGTCTCACAGTGGTTGACCTGTGAATGTCCACTGCATAAAACACATCAGTTCACAAATTAAATTGCAACACAGCCACAAAGCACAAACAGTAGCCTAACTAATATCAATAATATAAAAATACATTCTACTCACAGGCGCTATGTCCAAATTCAACCCGGTGTCAACAATGTGTCTGTACACACTTTCTATTTCTGCACACAATATTCTCCCTCCTTTACACAGTTACATTATAAGTTGCTGTGAAAGAGCTGAAAGATCGTTGAACCGTTTTTCAGTTTCAAAATAAACCAGATAACAAATACCTGCGAAATGACATCATCTACCAAAGAGAGCTCTTACATGTGAAATTGACCATTTTGTGAATAACTTTTTGTGAGCCTTTCAAACGTGATACACAAAGAAGGTGTCCCTTTCATTCAGGAAAATGCCTGTGCGCTTGAAAGGGCTTTAAAATCCCCACCTCTGCATGTTTAGAGACTAGCACAACGCATGTCAAAGCCCAGGTGAGCGACTGTGGGAACTTTAACAATCAGAGGGATTTGCGGGATTACACTTCCGCTTCCAGCGCTTCAAAGGACGAAAGGAAGAGCAAAACAAAAAATGAGAGGGAGAAAGAGACAAATACAGCCTACGTGGGCGGAGAGAACACAGGCAAGTCACCGTATAATTACCCGCAATTTGTTTTGCATGAAGTGTGTGCTTTCAGAGCACAATCCAACCGCGGTGCAGTAGGCGGGTCTCCATTCTGCGCCGTAATCGCGTAAGCGAGCACGCGCGCGGCAGGGTGCGGGACCGCGCGAGCGGCGCGGTTCTGCACGCGAGCAGACGCCGCGCGCTGACTGGGCCGAGGTTCCACAGGTTCCTGGGGTTCTGGAGAAAGCCCGGTCTCCCCGTGGGCCACGCGCATGACCCGGCTCTCGACCGCGGGCACGGTTCATTTCCGTGCGTGTCAGATTTAAGTGTAGGCTATACTGAGGGCTGTCTCCTACTAAAATAATCTGCGCTCTGTATGGCTGCCAGGACTTACAGTAGCTTGCAACTTAGAGACATCGGGGTTTGAGTTCACTGAGGGGGAAAAATGCTTAAAAGACTGCTTGTTTAACCAGTTAATTAATGCCAAATACATCATTAACTTGCACATGTGAAAAATGTTCTGTCCTGCTATGGTATTGAACGACAGAGAAAGGGCCGGTCATGCTATCCTAAATAAAATAAAACGGATACTGGAAATAAGATTACAGTACCACAGGAAAGTTCCCGAAAGTTCTTCACTGTAAAGAGATAGGCCTACAGGCTGCTCTTCGTGTATCAGAAGTGCGGGCAGAAGGGAGGCGGTGGTGAGTGACCCTCAGCCCCCAGGACCGCTCATCTGGGTCAGTCCGCCTCCGAGGGCAGCCCAGCGGACCAGAACAGTGTAATGTGAGCAGGGGAGCCTTTGTTCTGGGCAGGTCACTGTTTTCAACAGGTGTGTCTTACATGACAAAGACGGAAGGCCTGAGAGCTACGTACCCCCCTCAAACCCACCCACCCCTTTGTCCCAGCGAACAATGAACGCTCACACAACGGCTCTTTTTACTGTACACTGCACACTTCTGCGCTCTGTCCCCTTCGGTTCAGCATATCGCATTTAATAAGCGGTGAAATCACAGCGCAGCCAAATATTACTATGCTCCTCCCGTAAATAATGAGACACCCGCACAATAACACTGCCATAACTGATTGCCATATTACCTATACTGCACAAAAAAGACAAGGCGGAAGGAGAGAAGAGGAGCTGCCCTTCCTGCTGCAGATAACTGCATTTATTATCCATCATAGTTTTTTAATGCCTTATGAACAAGACCCATTTTTTTCTCCATTGCTCAGTGCTGTGGCTTCACCAGTCTCCTCAGCTCATGTTCAGATAGCATCTCAAGCAAACTGAATGCTAAGGAAGTAATCAATATGTCCTCATGCTGAAGACTAACGGCTGTCAGTTGATTTGTTCTGCCCGTTAGGTCACAGTGCTCCAGCTGTCATTCCGATGCAAAGACTATCTGTCAACAGGGAGACCAAGTTCCCTGTATTCCTTCCTGCATTGCCTGAGGAGTTCCTGTTGCAAACCAGCCGGCAGCTATGTTCTTTTCTTAACAACTTGCAATTCACTAGTTTTTCAATGTACTCTCACTTTCCAATGCCAAATCTTGACTGTATGCCCATACTATTTCTGCAACGTCTAGTGTTTGGGAAGGTGCAATCTAAGCATGTTCTCTGAAGAATGCACTCAGCCACTAATTCTTTTCCTTCTACAATCAATCAGCTCAGGAGCGCAAAATATTGTAGACACAAAATAAACCAGTCTAGTTGGCCCACACTAAATACACTAAACGTGTATGAGCTAGATTACCGGCTACAGTTGGCCTGACCATAGCCAGTATTTGACAGAAACTGTATGGTACACCACTGCACTATGAACAAGTAAACCTCTGTAAACCCACTGCGGCCATCTGCTTTCTTATCAATATGAACCATCCCAGTATGATTACCTCACAGCAACAATGCACGCAGTCACAACTGTTATCAATTATCACCAGAGATTTGCATAAACCCTTCCTTCTGGATTACCTGCATGTGAGGTTGGTGGATGAGAGGATCTATAACTCAAATCTGATATCACTTTAAGTAAAAGCTAACTCTAAACTATGAATTATGAATATGTCCTGTATAATTATAGACATTACATCACCATAAATGTCACTCTCATAGGCCTCTCTCTCTATTTTAGCACATCATGATCCCACCTCATTGACTCTACTACTGAAGCTCTGGACGATTACTTTGTTGCAATAGCATGATTAGCTCCTTTCAGGTTACACCCACTACAACTCATACTGTGCAGTCTGTGACACTTCCTTGCCTAAGAGCACTAAATCAGATCAAACCTGTCCTGATCAACACTTCCTGGTTTCCATGATTCCATTCCAAAATTGACTGGGCATTTATAATACCATGATGAACTGAAACGAGTGCAGCAGGGTGAAGATGGAGGACCTACAATCAGTGCAAGGGTCTGAAACTGATGCGGGAGAAGCGGGAGGCTCTGCAGACACTAGGACGAACGGGAGGAGGAAGAGGTCATTTCAGTCTACCCCTCACAGCCTGAGGCTGGCTGGTTTATTACTCTTTCCTTTACGAGCTGCACACTTATTCCACTGTGTCAAATACAGACAAGTTCCACAAACATCGCTGCTGAAATAATACACATATAACAGGTGCGGTGTGTCATCCGAGGAGAAATGGAACATGCAACCTTTGCTGCTGAGTTCTAACCCGCATTATACACAACTATTGCCAGGCAGCCTTTGCAGATAATTGACATGAAACACAATTAGCTAGTAGAACAACATTTACAGCTCATTGAAATGGAATTCACTTAGCTTGCCAGGCAAACCCACACAGCTATCCGAAATGAAAAAATTGCTTTGCCAAACAAAAGGTTCATGTCGTCAACCTGGAGGAATATTAGAAGGTGGTGACATCACTGCCTGTCATGCATTCGTGCTAACAAGCCGCCTCCCCACAGCCTCAGCCCTGCCATCAGCGTTAGCATTAGCATCCAGTGGCAGGGTGCGGCAGAACCTCTAGCAGAATCCACATTATTAATTGAGAAACAAAGCAAAATGCAGAAGAGTTTCATGAATGTACTCGTATGTCTCAAACAAACATGTACTCCGGTCCTGGGCAGCTCTCTCCATCTGAAGCAGCGTTACAGTGTGAGACTGTGAGCAAAAACAATGCAAAGCCAATGTCAGGGCCCAGCCTTGTCATACCAGCACAACCAGGGTCACAACCACATGAGCCCACGGCCCCAGTAAAGCCACAGCAAAACTCTTCCTCAGAAAATAAAATAACAAGACCATGGACCAAGTTACCCAGGACAGAGGTCATATCTCCAGGTGGACCGCAGTGAGAACAATGGTAGAAGCGGCTTGTTATGAGGATACACTGTAGGACTGGAGCGGAGAGGGGTCAGACTCTCTAGAGTGCAGGTCTGCCCGCACACAACCATTCCCTAATGAGAGTATTACTGCCTCTCTGATCAGCGGTCAGGCTGAGTGATGGGCCTTCACAAGGGGAGAGGGATAAGCCCCGCCCACAGCTCCACTGACACTGAGGTGAACAACCCCCACAACCGCTAACACAAGGATTAGTGGTCAGTACTTCACTACTCATTGTCTTCACTTCTCAGTGTGTACTGGAGATAAAACAATGCTTATTGTATGACAGTAAAAAAGCATGTCAGCAGTCCTTCAACTACACACTATTATCTACGTCAAGAATAAATAGGCTATAGGTTGCAGTGTATATTGCTTTCAAAAAATAATTGCAGAACCTATCAAACAGGATCCGCCACAACAAGGGAGAGAATACTTCCTAAGGCATGGCTGTTTTATAAAGACAATAACCATTTACAAGGAAACATGAACTGCTGTCACCTTTTCAGACAACAGGTCAAACATGATCTGCAGCTATTCACCCATGGCTTGTCATAATTGCACTGACGGTGAAATGGTGACATTTTAGTCCCCGAGGAGAAGGAGCAGGAGAAAGCTCAGCGGATGGCAGGAGCCTCGTTTCGGTTCATAATGGACGTCGTTCTGTAAATACTCAAATATGGCTGATGGAGCACATCAACGGGGCACAAAACCACAAACCCGTCTACGTGCAATAGGGCCAACGCCACTTATCAATGTCAGCTGTTGGCAAGACGAGACAGGGAGCGACAGAGGTTGCATATGTCCCCCGATATCTCCTGCATCAGCATGAGTGCTGCTGACAATCACAGCCTCCTGCTAAGAGCTCCTCGGCTGAGTGGGGATTTGAAGATGCAGGCACGTTAGACTGATTTTTGGAGACTGGTGGGGGGCTGACAGCAGCATTAGCCTCCTTTTGCGTACCAATGTTCCCTCTTAGCATTACATTTCCTGTCACTTTGACGTTATGATTTAATAGTGTGTGCTGGCTGGGATTCACCCCCCCTCTGCCCACCTGCCCCCAGCCACATGTCTGTCAGGGTGTGAGGTCTGCACCATGGAGCAGATGGGACACACTATGTGCTTCCATTTTAACACTGACACCTCTGCTCTAGACTGAGAATGCTTCGCAGCTCACCTGAGAAAACAATGAGCTTATATCCATCATCTTCCTATAGCAGTTTTAACACTATTTCAACATGATCAATCAGCTAATTGTAAAACAAGACTTTTGAGCTTTTTATTATTTGTAAAAAAAAAAGAAAATTTTTAAAAAAAAACGCCTTTGGATCTCGCTGTGATGCTTTTGAGGTGCTTTTTTGCAGAAATAGCCTACGTCCCGAGTCAAAATGTAGCCTGAAGGCCCAAAAAGAAGAGGACACCTCAAATCTGATAAGCTAAGAGAGCACTAAAGCACTGTAGTGTCATGATGAAGCATTTAATTACTGGGCGGTTGGGTGAGCGGCAAACAAAGAGTCCTGTTTTCAGCAACAATTTCAACATTAACAATGCGCAGGGTGGGCGACTCCTGACAGTAGGAGTGTCAGTAAAGCTCCTCTTTCATCGATTAACGGTCGTTCAACCGTCCTGTTTGGACTGCGGCCTAAGGTTTTGAGCTCGGCATCGTGGGCAGAACCAGAAATAAACATAGCAGAATATTGTGATTTTCCAACGATTCGTCCGTTACTAAACAGTTATGTCGTCACTCCTTTGGCTCCCACTTGACAGACTACCAGCGAAAGCAACGCCCATTTGTTCACCTTGCAGTTCACTCCATGGATGCGAGGCTGAATCTCCGTAGATTTCCAACATTTTAATGAATAACCTGACATTCCACGTAGCCTTGAATAATACTACCTACTGGCATAACAGCTAGCTAACTAGCTGGCTTACTACAATGCTACCAGGATTTCTGCACTTCCAGACACGAAGTACGAAGCATTGGGGGGTATTGCTAGTCATCACAAAATAAAACGCAGATTAACTGACTGTATTCCTTTACAAAAAATAAAACAATGCGCCAACACACAAATGCGTACTCCTAATTAAATATAAAGTTACCAACGAAAACTGCATCGCTGCCTATATCACTTAAAAGCACCAGGCCCTGACACTGAAAATCAGCCATTTGGCTCCAATAGAGATGCATGCTTGCAACAAGCTAGCAGGTACATGAGCGATCAGCAAGAGCATCACTGTGCAAAAGCAATAAAATGTCAGTGACTTACCTCAAAGCCACACGGACCGAGCTTTCATCCTGTCCGCCCGACATGATTCTGCAGTCCGGGATTTATTGATTGAAGAAAGGCAAACAAACGAGACGCAGGATCAGATCTATGTGTGGGGTTGTTTTTCTTTTTTATATGGGCCGGCGACAGCGAGTACGCCGCTCCAGCCTGCGAGAGCGATGTCACTGGCTCAATTCCGTCTCTCCGTCATATTAAAAACAATATAAAATGGACTATGATAGAAGCAAAAGTTTATTTGTTCAGATATTTTTCAGTTGCATAAACGACATCTTTGTTAAGGTCGAATTCCACCGCGTTCTTTCAAGGAGAGCCCCGATTCCCTACCGCTGCCTTGTCTTGCTTGTCGGTACAACCGGGGACAGCAGGGACACGCGCGCTCCTGCGCCTTGGTTCTCGAGCCGCAATGCGTCACCAAACCACGCCCTCAAAGCTGCAACGCACCGAAGGTGGCGAGTTTTATGTATGTTTAACGTTGGCCCCTAGACTACGAAGTACAATTTAATTCTGTTGTAGTTTTGCACATATGGAAATAACGACTTTGAATGGCCCAACCGATTTCAAACATGAAATATTAACAGTAAATGAAATATTAACTAAATAATGAAAGCTGAGTTCACTTCTGAACTCCCACCCCCTGCGTTTACAATTCCGTTCACCTGGTAGCTAGCCAGGTAGGGTACAGTAGGAAAGTTAACTGGCTAACGTAGACTATCAAACAATGTTTTCTGTAGTTGGCTCGACATAAATGCCTTTCGCAACCAAAAGCTACAAATTACAGTAATCATTTGCCCATTTTATGACAAACCAGTCATATTGCTCAAGTAACGTCAGCCAGCGTGTATGCTAATCATAGGTCGTGCAGCGCTCCAGGTCAGGCTGGACACTTCAAATATAAAGTTGTTTGATGATAGCTCTCCGCGCTTCCTTGGCTCTTAATAGAATAAGCCACCTGACAATGACTTGGCTAGACTATAGACGAAAGCATAGTTCATCTCCTTGTGCTACCATTACATCACGAAAACTAGTAAAATGTCAAATGTTAGCAATTAGCAATAGCTGGCTAGTAACATTATCTGCATATTTAAATGTGTGTCAACACCGTTAAATCTGGGAACTAATATAGCATAAACACAACAGTGGGTTAAATACTATCACATTGGCCAATTTGTGATTGATGGATGGCACATACCCCGTTTCAACTCTTGCATAAAGAAAGAAATAAACACAATATTCGTAAAGTTATTTGACCGTTGGTCCACAGCATCACAAAATAAGTTAGCGAACTAGATAGGCTAGGTGGAGTAACATTAGCAATATAGCCGCTAACCTACTTTAACGTCTACACGCTATTTTAAAATTGAGATTTCAAATCCTAGCTAAAATAACGTAGAAATCATGGATTAGGCTACATGGCTTTGTTCCACAGCAAGTGACTAGGTTTCTTCAATTATACTATTCACACATTCAGCTTTAGTCTAACGTTATCTTTAAAAAACCGACTCACCTCTTCCGGCACAACAGGGTTCGCGTGCAACTGAATAATATTAAAGAATAATAATGCGATTCAGTGAGTTTTGAAACAAGGCGTCATTGCTCGCGTTTGTGTTATTTTTATACTTGGACTATCATTTAATCATGTTTTTTCTAAAGCATTTATGATCCTAAACCACATGAGTCAAGAAAAATATTATTTTAACATTACCTATTTTCGAAAATAGAACAATGTCCAGCCCCTAAAATGCATGCTTGGCATGTCTGAGCAATTTTCATCCAGTAACACCCCTCTGACTGGAAATATTTGACATGTTGTTGCCAATAATGCTTTGCTTCTATATGAAACCCAATTTACCAAGTTGAGTGTTCATACCAGACAGAAAGAAAAATCATAAAACCAATCCAAGTTTTTTATAGGGATGGGGAGGGGGTGAAATCTTTCACCTTGGAATTAGTGCCCCTCCTGGATGGTGCATGGAAGTCATTCTAAATCAAAAACGAAACAGCCATCAGGGAACACACACACAGCTATTGGAAGGGTATAGCCATAATAAATCTGGTCCCTATTTTTAATCTCATTTGATAACATCTCTTGAAGCACTGGTGCATGCAGTCCTTTACTGGGGTGTTGGTTTTTGTACTTGGTCCACAGGGTAATTTGACGTGACAGGTACTTGATTGATCACAAGCTCACTGTGAAGACCAGTTAAAGGAAAACAACTATGATGGATGACCAGAGAACTAAATCTGAAGAGAGTCTGGGAATAAGAAAGGGATGGCAGGCTAACCCTGTCTGCAATGACATGCTATCTCCCTTTCACCAACATTAACATCTGATGTAGGCCTATGGGATTTGCCACAACTTAATCTGTCTGTACACCTTGCTGCACCCAGAAGTTCACACAACCTTATGGGAATTTTAATAAATCAACATAAAATGGGGGGGATGAGTAAATTAGAGCTCACGCAAATACAACAGAGTGCAAAGAGAGAGAACTATCTCCACCTTGTGGTCATATGTGAACAAAGAACAGTTCTGTGCTTGCAAATCACATTCACAATCACATTAATTCTCTCAGCCATAGCTTGTTTTTTGTAATGTGTTAAAATATATCAAACCCTTATTTGAGTTGCTTTAGTGTAACGTTATAGTCTTTAGTCTTATTATTCAAGGTAAAGCGATGTCAGGAAGGCAGCCCAACTGCCACCAGAAAAGATGCTGCCACCATTTTAAATAACTGGGTAAGTCCAGTAAGGGAGAACAGAAGACACACGCCTGAGAATAATAAAAGGAAAAATCTTTATTACATTAATAAAACCTCTCAGAGGAACCCAGATTCCCCAAGGAGGCAACACAACTCGTAGGGGGTTCACACACCACATCAGACCATCTGTTTAACTGCAGTTAATAAATTTATCTACTGAACCATAGCATACCACGCCACTACAAAATTACTAGAAAGGGATACACAACAAACTCCTATAGTTATCATAAATTAGGCCCTGCTCAGTTGGCCCCTTAAGCTCCACCGTCCTACTGGCTATGTTCAAATTAAAATAAGGATCACACAAGACAACCAGCACTTCCCATGCACGCACGGGCGAGATCCCTAAATTATTGCTAAAATTCACAGAGCCTCCTTAAGGTACCACTCCCCAAGTAAAACAAAATGGCCTATCTAACTAGCACTTTTACCCCTAAACTACCTATCTTCCCTCCAGGCACAAAGCTTCCCTGTTATTTCCCCTGGGAGTAGGCTACGGCCGTACAAAAAACCCACACCACTTTCTGTTCGCTCTCTCACCCCCTGCATACAGCTTTCTACTCTTTTAAACAGTTCCCAGGAGTCCTGCATCATCAGCCCTTAAGAGACCACCATGCAGCCGGGAGCATCCTCCCCCTTAAACTGCCACCAAACACCACTCAAAAACGCAGATTATTATTGTGTCCCACAAAAGATGAACACTGAAATTATGCAAAACAGTAGCTTGAAAATCTGTGGTACCGTGCATTATCTCAATGGCTGCTCCTTTACTGCTGGCCAATATTGCCTGTCCATAAAACTCAATGGATGTTAACTTAATATCCCTTTTTATTTTGATTGTGTGTGCAACAACTGTAGTGCTGCCACAAACACCAACACTTGGGAATTATGCAAAAGGCTCAGTTCGAAAGTCCTATCTCAGGATTTTTTCTGCTGTCTGCTATTTTGAACTGTACCGTAGGTCTATATGCACTGACTTATTTTTCCTAGAGATAACGCAGCGATTCCAAAACTGCGCACATTTAAAGTGATTTCTACTCTCTGATGTTGTTACTGAGTTATTGTTGTTATTTTAGTTGAGTATTTTCCAGATGCTTTCATCCAGGAAAATGCACACAGTTTGCCATTGTAATCCAGTGCTGGTCCAGTCTCCTTCAGGGATAAAAACTCATGACCTTAGGACCTGTGCCCAATTAACTAACACAATACTCTTCCCAAGCAGTTTTTGGCTTGTGGATATGGCTTGGAGAGTAGGCTACAGCCAATCCTGCGTAAAGCCGACTTGTTAGGGTCACTCAAAGATTGTATCACACAAGTGATAACTTTTTAGGGCAGTATTTAAAAGTGCTGTACTTACACACATTGGGTCATACTGTCTAATTCTACACAATCAGGCTAACATAATATTACACCCTGGCCAACAAACACTGACAAATTACCTTCACAACTCAAATTGTACATTTCACTGCAATGATTCTACCTTTAACTTTAAGTTTGAGTCAAAAATAGAAACGCTAACAATGATCTACAGCAGTGGTTGTAGCACTCCAGTCAATTCCAGGACCAAGTTCACATCTGAAATCATTCCATTATTACATTGTTAATCCCTCCATTTTTCCTGTACAAGAGATACACAATACAGACAGACAGTGTAATGTAATGTAAGGATTTATATATATGGCACAATCAAATTAATTCTTAACTCACATCGGCATGCATATCCAAAAAGGCTCAGAGAAATATTTTTTAGCGCATTTTATTTTCGTAGGAGTACAAATAAATTATTCATATGAAATAATTAAAAACCTTAAGAACATTGTGTTATTGCCACAGAATCAAAGGACAGCCCCACAATCCCGTGCAATTTTAAGCAGTCTGTAGCAGTTGCTATAATGACAAAGTTCTACACATGTGAGAATGACATATTGCAGAAATAGTGAAGTATGTAGAAGAAATCAGCCTAAAAATGCCTATGTGTCTTATTCAACCAATTGTGTATAAGTAAATATGCAGAGGTTATTTGGGAAAACACAAGAATGGCAACATTTCTGACAAAAGCTTTTGTGTTTTCTACATTTATACAGAAATGTATAATAAAATAAGCATTTTGATGGAAGATCTTATGTTCGTATGTCTACAGGCACAAATCCCAGCACATTACAATACATTTTCTTTTGTTATTATTAATTGGGGCAATTACAAAATAATTGTATTTTTAAAAAGTAAATATTTCACAAAATAAACATTATTTGGTTCAGTGTTTGACATTTCTATTTTTCCCAAAATATTAATCATTTTTACTATTGGGTTTAATGTCCAAATTAATTAGGGGATTTTAAATTAATTTAGCATCTAGGATCTCTCTACAACCTAAATTTGACTGGGGGTGACTTAAATTGTCATATAAAAGACAAAATGTTTGTAACAACAATATTTTAATTACTGTGAGACTAATTGTATCTACTAACACAGCCAGCCTCTTCACCAGCAATCAGAGTGCATACCCCTCCCACAATCCTCCCACAATTCCTGGAAAACATGGTTGACATGGAGACACAGGCAGATTTTTCTCTTTTTTTAAATTGCAGGGCCCCTCATTCACTAGACCATGCAAGGGCAATATTTACAAGCATCATATATTTACAAATCATACATGTTGGTACACATTCATCATTTTTAATAAAATTGTCTGCATCATTCCAATGCAATCGAGCCTGAGAAATAAATATATTGTCAAATATAGTCCTTCTCTATACATGCAGTTCTTGTTATATTCAGAATGGGTACAAACGGAAAAGTAGCAGGCCTAGTTGTTAGGTAGTAATGCTGATCAGAAAGAGCAATGGGCAATTTCTGAATCTGAATGATTAATGTGTCATTGGGTAAAGGTAACATGAAAGTGTAACGTGTGATTTATTGAGTCATGATAAACTGAAAGCTTAATACCTTACTGGGTCTAGGTTAACAGTTATTGTACTCTGAAAAAAATAAGAAATTGGGGGCTGGGTCTCTCACTGTCAATCAATGTGTGGGAGTCTCACACTGTCACTCTGACAGGAGATGTCAGGGTGCCTGCCCACCTATGTACAAAAGAGAGGTGTGGGGGGGGCACCGACAGGCCTCGACAGGTCTGTTGTAAGGGCCATGCCTCTGTGATGCTGCAGCTGCGCCACTGAAACATACCAAAGGGGAGCTGTGATACACTACCCTGGCTCTAGCAGATCTTGTGTCAGATGCAGTGTGCCCGGTAACTTCAGACTGGGTGGACATGCACAGGAGGACAGTGCTGTCTCAGCTCAATGGACATCGCCATTAATAGAGAGTCACACGCTGTCTTTAAGGCTAATCCTAAAGGTTCACACCGTGCTGCACTGAGCTCAGATGACAGAAGAGAGAAGCAGACAGGACTCTCATAGCATAAACAGGGAGGAATGTAAAGATTGAAATGTAGCAAGCTAATCGTTTCATTAAAAACATAAGGTACTGTAGTCCTATTCACAATAACATGGATCAATACGTCATATCTAGTCTTTTCCAAGTAATTTACCTCCTTTAAATCCAACAAATCTAGAACTTGTTTTTCCACAATAAGGATTTGCTTGAATTAATTACAAGAAAACACAACATGAGATTGTCCAAAACAAAGATTCACAGTATAACAGTCTGTGTTAGGCAGCTGGTAACAGATATAGGACGACCAAGTTCAGATCACATTTCAACTGTAAAATAAAGATTGTTTCTGGAACAGAAGTTACAACAAAACATTGCAGTCATAAAATATAACACAAAGTTGCAGTGGTTTCTAAAATGTACAGTTAGCACAAAGTTTTTATCAGACAAGTAACTGACAGTACAATTCAAATGTAACACAATTTAAAAACAAAATTCAATCTGTGAAAACCTTGTTTTCACCTCACTGAAAGCTGCAGTCACATACAAAACATAAAAATAAGAGGTGATACCCATATCTATAATCAAATACAAACTTGTACTTGTACCAAACATGGAACAAAATATTGCAGTGGTACCATACATGGAATAGGGAATTGCAGTTCATGATCAAAACAACATGAGCATAAAAAATAAACACAAAGTTGCAATGCGATCAAAATGGAACAGAAAGTTGCAGTAGTAACAAGCTTCAGTTCCACGTACAATTCCTTTGCTGTTGCTCTATGGGTCTTATTAGGTAAGTCCCATTGTCAAACAAATAGTTTGCCCATCTCTAATAGGAGCAGTGCTGATTAGAAAGCCTCAGAATGCTTGGGCTATGTATGCTGCAATCAAGGTGAGTACAGTTCCTAATATACATACTCTCACATAGCTGCTGATGCAATGTACAATATACTGTGCAAACTACACAAAAGAAAGACTGCAATAAATTCTTTCATACAATATTTAAAAGGTTGCTCCCGTTGCTGACTATACAATTTGATATGGTGTATGGTGTGCAGGATCTTTATGTCTGAAAATATTACACAATTTATCAGATTATACATTTGCACCAGAGTGCAACATCTCAATTTAAAAGGATACTGTTGCATTTGTCATGTTTCCACACAGACAAAGCAGTCAGTATGCGGTGGTCACTGAAAACTTCTGAACATTTCTAAGCATATGAGATTGCCTCATCATTGACAAGGGTTTAAATAATTGGATGTTTATATGGAGTACAACACACAGTTGATGAAAATGTTAAGACAAACATACACACCGGTTCCACTAAGTGTGGTATTCCTTCATTACGGACTGTTGCGGTCAACCAAAGGAGAAGGGCACTGCAGGCTCCAGGGGGAGGGGGTGGAGAATGGGACAGGGATCTGCTAAAACCTGAACTCAGTGCTCCTAGATCAGTGTCCGTTCAGTAAACCAGAAACCCCTAACCATGCATCCTGAGCTGTTCTATGAAGGACTCTACGAAAATTACCTGCATGGTTTCAAGTCAACAACAAGATGACTAACGTTATGATGAGTAAGAGCCTGTACAGTGCATCACACCGAGGCATGAGCAAAATTAGGTGCTATGTGCAAATGATCATGGCTATGAAGTGAAGCATGTAGCTGGAACAGCATGGGATCATATATATAACACAGTCAAAACATCACGTAAGTTTGTCTGGCCTCCCAATTCATGCAGAGGTAGATTGTCTTGGAACCTGTAACAGTGCTATCCACCAGAAATACAAAGAAACCAAACATTTAAACAATGGGCCTCATTCACAAAGCCTTTCTTAAATTAAATTACTTTTGTTCTTAAAAATGTTCCTATGAAAAACCAATATGGGATGACACGTGCAGACCTTTGTTTTTGTGCATATCCCAGGTGTATGAGATGATGATTGCCGACTGTTAGTACATTTTATGCGCAATCCTGTTTATGTGATTAGCATTAGGAAACAGCCATGAACATATACAGATAATAAAAAAAATGATGAATGCCAAAATGTTTGTGGAACGTTCCTACACAGTTTACAATCAAATGTGATTGTATGCATGTTTCATGAATAAGGCCCAATGTTTTTTCCAAATGCCCTTTAGTTTACTTAGCTCATACTATTACTGTGAGTGTAACAATTGAGTAGTTGCAAGAATGACCAGGTACCATGACCAAGGATCAATTTAACGTGAAACCAACCCATGCCCCTACGCCAACCAGCTAGACTACTACAAACCTGACCACACCAGTGTTCAGCACACAGGCCACAGCGTAGCTACCGGTCCACAAAAGGCAGAACGCTAGAATTTGATCGCATTTCAACCATATTTCATGAGAGTTTTATGAGAATAGACTTGATCCGGTTCTTTTTATGGTAATAAAAAGACACGCAGTTGTATTCTGTGCTGTGCCTCTATGGGAAAATATAGTCGCCCTTAATAGTGTGCTCCAGTTTCAAATCCCGCCAAATTCAATACATATATAAATGTACAGGTCATTGGCAAGTCAATCTGGATTTTGGCAATATTTTTACATTCAAAGCAACTGATAGATTCCTGTGTGTTAACTTTATTGATTTATGCTTTTTGCATTGAAAGACAACCTTCCAGCTAAGAGGTTATATTGTTATAACAGTATATTACATAGCATGCCAAGGATCGGAAAGTCACACCAATGTTGACAGCACATAATGTATCAGGTGGATCTGACATGAGCCCCTGGTTTATTATCCCTGTCAACATTTGGTGGGTTGTCATTTTTAGTCTTTTCACAGCACCAACACTTAAGATGTAGATGCATGTGTGGTAAGGACTAAAACAGGGCAGGGCATTAAGGGTCTCCATATTTCTACACAAGAGGCTTTGATTTAGTAAACATTCTCTTAAAATGACAAAGCAATACATAACAAAACACTACACAATTAAAATGAAATACTGCATCTCACACATAAAATGGCTATCTGCATTGACCTCAATATATGAAACATGAATAAATATTCATAGTACTTTAAAACATAAAATTGTATCTTAACATTCATAGGATTCATTAAAGGAACTGAGTTTCATGAAGAGGTGATATAAAGTGCGAAAACGTGAGTGATTAGGGTACCATATTGTTTGGTCAAATAAATAAATGACTGACTGCATTTTACAATTACAGCTGATGTTACTGATCTGACCACATTTGATTTTATGAACAGATAAAACATATTTAAGACTTAAAAACAGGAAAAGTAACAATTTTCTGTGCGTTGAAGGGATGAGTAATACTTGACTCAGGGATCTGTCACACTCAATCCTGTTTTTCTCTCTCTCTCTCTCTCTCTCTCTCTCTCTCGATCTTCTCTTTCTCTCACTCATTTACACACTCTCTATTTGTGCCTCTCTCACTCCTCGGGGTCAGTCGTCTTGAGGACAGAGTCCTCGCCGAGTATCTTACAGAGCTCGTTCAGTCTGTGTTGCATCTTGGGAATGCCGGCCAGCTGGGTCTCAAGACGCTGCTTCTCTTCCGTCAGGGAGAGTCGGGTGGCTGTGTCCAGCTGCTCAAAGCGCCAGCCCCCCTCTCCGTCGAATTGGAGCAGGTGCGTGTGGTACTTCCTGGAGATGTACAAAGACAAGAACTAGTACCACCCCAAATCGACTCACGTCAAGCAGAACTCCCTTAGCAGTTCAGTGGGAGGCAGCCTGGAAAAACTATGTGGCCTCTATAATGCTAGCCAGCCAGTAAGGGGTAGTGATCATTCAGCAATATCTTTTGTTCTATAACCTCCTCCTTTCTACCAGACAACCACTAGAGAAGAGAAAGACGTCTTTATTTGAACTTCTAGCCAGGGAAAAGCCTTAACTGAAGAAAAAATTAAACTTTTGAAAAGGTACGAAATGTCAGTGTATGGAACTTCAATGACCTGTGGTGCTGTGGTCATTTCAAACACCACAGTCACACAGCAGAGGGGGTTACCTCACACGTCAATAACTGCAGGCACTCAGCTCTTATCAGTGAATTATAGCACCGCACAGGCCTGATTATTGAACGCCTGTCTGTGAGGGATAGCCTACTGGTCATTGATTGGTGGGCCTAATAGTCAGTTATTGGATATTCTGCTGTTCAGGAATTTGAGAGCCTACCAGTCAGTGATTGGACAGCCTGCTGGTCAGGGGCTGAACAGCCTGTTTACAGGTCAAATGGTCTGTTGGCTGGAGAGCAGCCACTTTCACTCACCAAAGAGAGGGCCTATGGGTAATTGACAGCAAGGAGATCCCAGCATCTTTTGCTGCTTGGAATATCTTCCCCTCCACATCGATGCTGACAGCACTTGTGCACTCATCCAACAGGGCGTACTTTGGCCTTAGGAAAGACGGATGGACATGTCAGACATAATCATTTACAGAGATAAACCAGAACATGCAGGTGAAACAGAAAGGTGTGGTTTCTGGAATAATGCAGGTATAAGACACAGGCAGGTGTGGTCTCACTTGTGGTAGAACATGCGAGCCATCCCCATTCTCTGTTTCTCTCCCCCAGATAGAACGTCTTTCCAGTCCGTCTCAGCATCCCAGCCTGCAGGCACAGCACACAGCATGACTGACACTGAGAAGCAGTCAGCACTGATACTAGGATCACACTGAAAAGCAGTCAGCACTGATACTGTGAAAACACTGAGAAGTAGTCAGTGTTGTCGCTGTCAGTACACTGAGAATCAGCCACAGTTCAGCTAGATTATGCAGGCTGTGGAAACGGTACACAAATCTGGAATATTCTGCCATAAAGCAGCCCGGTCCCCAGGCTGAAAGTCCTGTGTTTTGTAGCAAACGCTGCGTAATGTAAAGGAGATTAGCCAGTACATCACAGACGCAGAATTTTGCTTTGCCCTCGGCTAAAATGAATGAATTCTCCTCAGTTGTGAAATAATTTTTTAAAAACCTTTATGCCACAGAATTGCCACATCTAATCCTTTTAAATCCGGACTAAGAGCCAAGAGTGAGATGCATTCAGAGAAGACCCTTAGAAGCACCCTTTTGTTCTGTGCAGGGTGCAATGATGGTCCAGCTGGCAGGGACCCAGTTAAAAGAAAGCAGGACTGCAAAGGCATCTTCCCTTTAATGATCTTTAGCTGGAAAAGCTTCATACATTCATAGAGACCAGAAATACATGCTTCTTTACGTCACATTTACAGGGCAAGTTTATTATTACAGAGCTGCTTATTATAGACAGTGTTCATTTAAAATTAATACAAAGCTGCCCACCAACACCATATACTCAACTCACGAGCGTGAGAAAAACGAAGAGCAGAGTGCCCTCATATATGTATAAAGATGATTACTGTAAATAAATGGTCCTCATTTATCCACAGGTAAAGGAACTCTTGTTGCTGGGCAACAAATGCCTTTATAATTACAGAATATCTCAAAGGAAAATCAGAAATCAGAACCCCAGATGGCTGCAACAGTGACACGTTTTGGTCAAGTCTTCGTCTATCCATTAGTCTGAGCCTTCTTAATGGCATTTGTTTAATGACTACCTTGTTTCTTAGTCTCCATTACCTAAATAAATCCAGCAACTGCTCTGCTTGGTTTTGTTCTCTCATGAGGTGTACCACACTGGTCAGGGTGATGGCTGTTTGTAACCCAGGGTACAAAGTTTTGGGGTGCGTGTGCATACCTCCTTCACGGGTGACAATGTGGTTGAGGTGGACGATGTTAAGGATGGTCTCCAGGTCAAGGTCACCATAGCCCTTATTCTGCATGTCCTCCACCGAGTCCGGGTAGATTACTTGGTCTCGCAATGATCCAATAGACATGTACGGCCTAGGATGGAGACCACATGATTATACTTATTATATAAGATGATGTGAGAGGGCCATTTAGCCCCTAAAATAAAAATAACAAAAATCACCTGCGTTAATCATTGATGTTTAAATGTGAAAACTTTAGTAAGCATTTACAGCTTCAATGTTAAAATGTATACAAATTAATGCTTATATAAACAAATTGACATAAGAATACTGGGAACCCGTTATTTATAATTTCTCTCCACTTTAAAAGAGTGAACATCCAATCTATACATAGGCCATTCAGTTCTTATAAATGGATGTGTTCAAGACTCCCAGCCCTTTTGCTTCGTGAAGCATTCCATTTTGGCAGAATTCTACAGAAAGTCAGCAAAAAAGTCATATCTTTATGATCCTGTATAACTCTATGATGATTGGGGTTCATTATTCTACACATTACTGTATAGAGGTTTGTTATGAGATAACTCCCGTATAGCTCAGATCCCAGTTGGTCAACGGGAGGTAGGCTCAGCTTTCTATTGGTCAGCAGCAGGTAGGCCCAGGACGCATCAGTCCTCTATTAACTCAATCATTGGACATTAAATATTTAGTCCACCCCGGAGACCCTGGCTCTGCAGGCACCTGGACAAGCTTGTAAATATTTCACTACTGTGGGTCCAGTTTCCTCCTCAGAGCACACTCCCGGATCCAGTGACTGTTTCTCAGGTTACCAGTGGAGTGTAGGCCACAAAGCGTGAGCTCACAGGTAACTACTACACACAGTCTGTGTATGTGTGAAAGGGATTGACAAAAGAGAGGTTAGGCCTCAGGCTCTCTTTATAAACAAGGAGCTTGCTTTGCATGTGTATGCGATAAAGGGTGATGCGGAGTAGCGAGCTTATGCGATGGTAAGTGGGCCTGGGATATGCTGGGTATGCTGTACATGTGCTAGTATGGCGTGAGGAGCTGTTGTGTGGGGTGTGTGGTAATGCAGACCGGTGCAGTACCTCTGGGGGATGTAGAACAGGTGCTGTGGGGGCGGTTTGTGCAGTAGGCCCCCGTACACAGGCCACAGCCCGCTCAGGATGCGGAACAGAGAGCTCTTCCCGCAGCCGTTGGGCCCTGTGATGAGGAGGTGCATGCCCTCCTCCACCTGCACCAGGCCAGAGAGAGAGCGCAACCACACGTGAGAAAGAGAGCACGCAACATGGCGCACTCGCGTTTTGGATTTGGACAGAAAGTTCATATTTTTTGCTGCCACAAGGAAACTGACCTTAAAATTCAAGCTTGACACGACCACGTCCCCGTTAGGCGTGATTATGGGGACACTCTCACACACGATACCCTTATCCACATCAATGACTTTTCCTGGAAAAACACCCACACAAAGATACCCACACATCAATACCATTTCAGCTTGTTACAGTGAAACAATTCATATTTTAACCGAAAATAAAACCAACAAAATATGAGAAAACTATTAATTTTTGTGAATTCTTATTATCAATACATAGAAATTAACTCAGTTTAATAACTAAATGTATTATTTACATAACGTAACTGGATTATGAAAATATAGACAAGATGAATACTTGTCAATATAAAAAGTTACCACAGTGAGATTGTTTCAGAACCACTTTATAAAAGACCATCCAACTTAATAGCAACCGGAATGAAAAAACATGACTTAAAGAAGGCCTCCTGCATAGGTTCAAAAGAGAGAGCTCGGACTGGTACTGAGGTTTTTCTCTTACAGAAAATAATCTGAATTGAGCAGATTATGCAGTAAATGGCACCAAGGCTATATGATTTAAATGCATGAGGGATGTTTGTTGTAAGCCCCATATAAGTACAGAGATACCACCTCTCTCTAAATCAGGACAGGATGGAGGAAAAGCGGATATGTTTCATCTGCGATTGCCCGCTGTTCCACAGTGAAGACCAACCCATTGGTGCTTTACCAAGTACACTGCGCAAACAAGGACCGAGCCAGCTAAGGCATAACCTTCATGCAATGCTGCTGAGCAATAGCACTCCTATCATGTTACATTGGCTCAAAGTCATGTGTCAGCAAGACTGGGCCTTTCACAACTCTCACAGTTAAAACCCAGATATTGGGAAAATGAGTGGATTTCTCTGTCTCTATAAGCACAAGATTATAGTGACTCAGAATATAGGCAAAGAACATAAGTTCCACAAAGAGTTTTTATCATTTTACATGCATAATGTAAATTATATTAATTTCATGCCAGGTCACTGTATCCTTCTTTTGAGGCCAGTCTAGCAACAGACCCCTCATCCAGGATGACGAATGGCTGTTTTTTGCCTATTCTTCATAAACTACTGCTCACAGCTGTTAATCTCCCTTATTTACCCATTCAAGTATGCAGGCAAAGGTCATTCACAAGAGCACCTTACAATGATAGAGTGGAGGAAACATACATAACGTACATAAGTCTATTAGCATGTTTTTAAAAATCCACCTTGTTTTAGCCACGGTAGTGACATAATGTGTCCGTGCACTACACTTAAGACATATCCAATGCTCTTATGCTGATTCCTTATGCTGATTGTCTGAAAGGCTGAGCATGCTCAGTGGGTCATTCTGGCATCGTCGATCAGTACCGTACCTCTTATCTCCAGAGGCCCGTCAATATGCATCTCAGGCTTGGCTGCACCCTTCTCCTCTCCTGCAGGAGTCTGGGATAGTGTGGAGCGCTTGTACAGCCCCCTCTGCACCTCGCTGAACACTCGCAGCATGTTGTGTACACGGGCCGTGTATCCAGCCAACTCTGTGACCTGCCACACAGAAAAACCATTCGGTCAGTTCATCCCGCATAGTGACCCTCCCCCTAAATGTTCAGCACTCACCCCATACAGAGAATTAGGGAGGTCAGAGGTGAAACCACACCGTGAGGCTTCATGAAAAATGAGGCATTCCAATATGGAGGCCACCTGATGATATATTCATTGCTGCCACAACAGTCACTGTTTGTACTGCCTCAGCTGCCGTGTCTTAGCAGCACATGCACATGGCATCAGGCTTTCAACACCTCCTGTACTACAAGAGTCATGTGCTCAGCGCTAAAGCTATTATTTCAACACAATTTAACGCAGTTTAGTCAAAGAGGTGCTTTCTTCCAGCAAGCCTAAGCTCATTATGTACAGTAAAGAGAGTAGGTAGTACTTTGACTAGGCTGAATAACAGAAGCATGTGCGCACACAACAACCTGTTCGAAACGTAAATAAATTGCACCCTTTTTCGGGTTCATTGTCATGAAGGGTAGCACCCTCTAAACCATGTCCTCTGTGTTTAATACAGTTGCACCATATATGCTGTCATCAATCATTAATTACTCTTACATTATAAGTCGCTCTGGTCAAGAACATATCCTAAATGAATGTAATGCGATTCAAATTTTGTAATAACTTTCAGATTTTCTTAAACAACTAGATTACCAACCATCTTGAGATAATTCAAATGAGATGCAATGCCTTCCTCTTTATCTTGTCCTAACATCATCGTTCCAAGTATGTGTAAGCGGTACAAGCCTTCACAGAGAACAAGACTAATTTGTAGAAAGGAGACTTCATGAAAGAGACTGAACGGTGAAGCTGAGCCATTGTCCGCCTGCTTTAATGAGCCAGGGGGGAAACCTCTCCCTGGTTACTTGGTATGCTGTGACGGCAAGGAGCTGGAACGCAACAGCAATGCAGGCTTGACTCGGGGAAGCCTGCTGAATGCTAAACAGATGGAGGATTATTCTTCACCGGGCTAAGCCACCAGGCACACCAGAGTATCCTAAAGCTGCACTTGCATGGTAATGTCAATGAGCACATCGTCAGATGACGAGCCACGAGCTTTCACTGATTGGGTCTTTACACCAGGTTACATGGAGGAGGAGGAGGAGGAACAAAATTTTAATTGAGTCAGTTTCCCCTCCTCCTCCTGTACTCCACAGTTCAGAGACAGGACACACAGAGGTGAGAGCTATGTGACAACACACTGTTCTAACATCCTATTCTCACACTCTGCTCTGACACTCCGTTCTAACAGTGTTTTTATACTCTTCTCTGACATCCAGTTCTAATTCAGGGTACTCAAGCCCAGTGTTTGCTATTGACTCTTGCTCACCAGCATGAAAAAGTGCAGAGCAATGGTTAAAAACTGAACATGAAATAATTTGTTGCCAAATTCCAGATGAGAAACCACTGTTGTACTCTCTAGCGAGCTACTTATGCCTAATTGCTTCAGTGAATGTTTACCTGTAGCAAAATGTGGGAGAAAAGATTTATGTGGTATCGTCTGTACAAACAAATGATCCATAATAATCAGAATGTATGACTCGCACTCATCCATTTCTATTTGCCTATGAGTACATCAATCACAGAACCACCTGCCTTTTTCCCATAATTGTAATAAATAGCACAGTGTACCACTGGCCACTCTGACAAAACAATGACTCATTAAAGATCAAAGTGGTCAGTTCTTGAAGTCTCACTGCCATTCAGCAGGTTTTATAAGATTTCCACCAGCACAGAGACATGCGCTGGCGCCTACACTGCACTGAGCTGCGGTAGCACACGAAAGCAAAGCAGCCGCATGCACTGGCTGCAGTCTGTTGCAGTCGAAGCAGCGATGGAGCACAGAGAGAGGGGCCCTGCTCGCAGCAAAGCTGCTTACATCCAGCGTGATCAAGCTGGAGAGGATTTACTCAATCGTCCCTCCAAACTGCATGAATGGACAACACTGTTTTCAGTTCTAAAAATAGAAAAACTGCCCACGCCACAGTGGACGGGGCCTTCCTGTTTCCTCCTTTAATGTCCTTCACAGCCTCCAAATTTAGACCACTCTTTTGACAATGTCCCAAAATGTTGTTATGATAAGCACATAGGCTTTCAAGTCGCTATTTCTTGTCACACTAAAATATCCCCCAGCTCCACAATGAAATGCATAAATCTTCACATTTCTGCCATTCAGACCAGTGACTGATAAAGGGAGTCATCCTAAAAGCCCATTCACAGTGCAAACAGCACTTAGCCCTGCTATTACCAGTGTACTCTCATCTAATCTCTACTGGCCAGGAATGTGCTGTGTCAGAGCTCTATGGGGAAGCCAACCATCTCCATAGGGTGACACCTGAAAAATATGTGACAAGCTGAATCATAAAATTTACCCATAGGGGCCTTTTTTGAATTGCCTGACCATTTCTAAAAAAGGAACAAGAGGAATAAAATAAAGACACTGCATCTGTGCATACACACTCATCAATAAGTACATAATATCTGCATGCAAGTGCATTTGTGAAACAATCTGTAGAGCATACTGTGTTGCAGGATGACATGCCTCTAAATTAACAAAGCTTCAGGGATATCAATTACTGTGGTTGATAAGGTTAAAAGTAACAGTGGGGTCAAGGGAAAATGGCAGTATACAGTCATGTGGTCTTAGAATAGCCATGCAGATGCAAGGCATATAATGCTGACTGGTGACTTAATGAGGGACTGACCTATCAATTTCAGTGAGATGGGCCAAAATTGTGAGAGATGGTTTATGAATTATGATCATATCCCATAGCTGCCAATATAATGTGGAGCACACTCACTTCATATTAACAGCATATTCTCCTCTCTGGTAGTTTTTGGGGTTCAGAACTCAGACTAAAATTCACTCTAAAAAGAGGTATACCCTAGCCAACATTATTACCAAAAAACCTGTTTTAAAGATCACATGCTGACTGGTCCAGTCTGTCTGATAATATCATTAGGATTCGGCTTGATTCGTATTGGATTGTTCTTTTCTCTGAAAAAAGTGGTCTTAGCCATTTCCAAATACAGTGGGTTCTATCTTTTATTGTGTCATGAGGTTATAGAATTCAGTTGCTGCCCACACTTCTTTAACACTCCCATCAGACCAAGGTACTTAAAGTCCCTATTTTGCAGCACCCTAGACTGGGTTATATCAAACTGAATATTCTACTTGCTGACCAGATATTCAGCTCTGGGTTGCTTTCGTCTTCCATATTTCCACATCTAGGAGGTTCTGGTTGGTAACAAGGGTTTTGCTGCCATATGCTGTATCATTCATGATGTTTTTTGCTAACTACGCTTTATCATGAACATTCCAGAATGAGTCAGAAAATCAATGACTATTCAATGTTGAGGACATGGAGAAAATCTTGTCTGTTTTTACAATATTTGTTCTCGCATATCATTCTAATGAATTCCATCAATTCAGCATTGTTGAACACACCAATGAGAAGGGACGGATATGTTGCATCACCTCTTTGTAGGAAGACATGATCCTCTCAATGGCGTCGGCTCCAGAGGCCAGGAGGTTGCGTGCCGTGGTGAAGGCCTCTGTCCTCTCGCTGACCAACACTTGCGTTTGCCCATCCGCAAGCTCTGCAAAACATGAACCAAGAGTGTCCATAACTTGTCCTATTCCATTTCATCTTACCTCTTTCTCTGCCCTCATTCTTTCAATTTATATAGATAGGCTAAGAGCTGTTCCTATTTCCTGTTTAAACTATCGTCTTTCCTTTCAGGTACTTTATCATTTGTTTATCCTCACTTTATACCATCTCTGCAGGCCAAACACACTCTGGAAATCAGTAGCTACACTAAGAAGGGCCCAAAAATTTGAATTCACACTTGTACACTATCGCCATTACATTTGTGCCTTTTTTCATCTTTGTTTCCCTGTAAAATAAGCATCAATGTTCTATTTCTCCATGAAACATAGATCTTTCCAGAAGTAAAAATGTCTCTGTGTCAGGTTATCTCTAGTACCATGCCATTACAGGAACCCCAGAAAACCGGACACAGCTGAGTGTGGCTTTATCAGGGAACACACTATCCTGAATATAAGCTGAATTACTTTTGTTTCCTTTGTTGAAATGAACAATGTAACAAAAGGCAGGCCTGCAGCCGCAACAAAGAACTGGCCACTATCCTCTTTGCAACAAAGCTGAACCCCAGAGGGTGTTTGGATGACAGCTAGGGCTGCTAGGGGCAACCCCACTAAGATAAAATCTCCCATTTTTTTCCAGCAAATCTACTATCCATTTACAGTTTTGTTTTTGTCTTAGTATAGGGCGTGAGCTTTGTGAACTCAAACCCTATACTAAGCCATCTAAAGTTGACACAAACTGCTATGAAGGATAGAGTTCTCTCTTTTCCTTTCTTAACCCATCATTAATCAGACATACGAAAGGTACAGTCTTGAAGGAAGAATTGTGCCCACATTTCATTAAGGTTACATGCCAAATATGCAATCAAAAGATCAAACTATGTTATCAGGCACAACTGCTCAAGGTCCACATGGCAGAACACATATTGGTGACTTGAGTTGCTTTATTCTATGATAATTTTGCACATACCTGCAATCTCAAATACAGCCAAAAATTACATTTCTGACAGCATTTTTTTCTTTACCAAGACTGCACTTTCTCAAATCCATAACTGAGCGCTCCAGCTTCAGAATGATTATGCATACCAAATTGGGTAGAAGAAAAGGGGAAGCGTTTAAAAATACCAAATACAGAGTCATTTCCATATACCGAGCTAAGACACCAGAGGTAGACAATTCAGTCAGCTCTCAACTTTCCCGTGACATACATTTGGCCTTGCTTAACTAATCGTCTTTTCACCTGTCTCACAAAAACAGCAGCATGTGCAGAAAGCAATAAATGTTCTGCACGGAAATAATTAATAGAGACTCAACTACAGTTTGAATACAATTTTTGTATTTGTAATTTGGATTATCCAACATTGGTGATGCCTGAATATTCAAATTAAAACAAGTCTTGCATGGACGTATCTGAACATCGTGTGACAACTGCTGTTGTACAGCAAATGGCCCTTACTGTCGAACACGGCGCACATACCGTTGTCCGCAAAGCCGGTAGCGGTGATGATTGGCACAGCCACCATGACGAGGCCACTCCCACTCCACACGTACTTCATAAGGAACTGCTCCAGCATTATATACCACAAGCGCTTGGATAAAATGAGGTTCATCTGTTCTGCCAGAGCCTTGTAGCACTTCTGCAGCTGTCGCATCTCCACCTGGCGCGTTAGAAAGCAACCTGATCACATTCTGATAGTGCTGTCGTTGGGAGATTCATTACCTCTCTTTACCATCTCTTAAAACAAGATGAATAATACAATCCCCCCACCCCACAAATATCTACCACTTAGGCCATTGGCAACTGCTAGATCACGCTTTATACTTAGCTAACCATATCTCCAAATGACGAGCTAAAGTAGTTTATTTTAACGTCAAAATTATGGGTTTTTACTGTTAATAACAGACCAGTAGATTAATATCCTAATACATAAAGAATGAAATTAAATTTGCCTTACCGTGTGCCCCCTGTAAAAAGCTATCTCTTCGGCATTGGCAATGATTCGTGAATGCACATAACGTAGATATCCTTTCCTGTGTGCCTCCTCTGCCACCAGTTTCCCAAATTTTGGGGAGCAAGCCCGCAGGACCTTCGCGGTGGCGAACACCACGAGCCCTGCCAGCAGGGTCGGTCCACTGGCATTTGCCCCCCGAGACCTCGCTGTTTGAATGAGGGTGTAGGAAGTCAGTATCACGTCGAGGATGGGTTTGGTGAGGTTTGAATATAAATGTGCCACGGACTGCGAAAACATCATGATGTCCTCCGTGAGGGACTGGTCCGGGTTGGCCAGCCTCCCATCCATATTACTGACCTTATAATAGGTCTGGTCCGTGAAATAGGTTCTGTATGCGTGGTCAACAAGGCGCGTGCGAAAGGCCAGAGCAAGCTTGCACTCCAGAAAACGAATTGCGCTGTTCACGAATGTGGCCGGGATGGCTATCAGAAGCCATTTCATCAATTTGAAGACGAAGCTCCGCGGTTGTTTCTCCACGATAGTCTTCACAATCTTGCCATCCAACCCTGCCACATAAATAGACAAAAACGTCCTGGAAACAAGAGCGACTGAATGCAGACAGAGCAAACCAAGTTCTTTGGTTATAAGCTTTGGAAATAGTATTTTTACGAGTTCCAGAATTTGATTGAAGAATTCTGCATTTACAGCGGGGGACTTTTTGCTTGGTGCTGCCTCGGCTGCTGATGGTAGAATCAAGCCGTTTTCCTCTCCTTCTCGTGCGGTCGGGGTTTTTAGCTCTTTCCGTTTGTTTATCTGTCTGCAGAGGATGGGGTAGAGCGTTTTCACCCCATAGGCAGCGGCCACAAAAAAGGCTGCCCGTTTCGCCGCAGTAGACTGATTCCATTTCACATTTGACGCTGCATGTAACATATTAGACATTTTTATACACAGTGCGCGACAGCGAACTTGATAGCTATTCGTGTCTGGTGTTGTTCGGTATCATGTCCATTTAGATTACCTAAACATGAGCCGTAAAAATCACAATGACGGTCGATTCCGGACGGAAAATACAGTGCGAATGTGTGTTGGAGATTGCACCGCTAGGTCCAGAATGTTTCCGTCAATAGCTTTTGCGGCGTCTCTTGCAGGCAACTCCCCCGGAAGGAGACGATTGGTTGAATGAGCGACGAATTCAAATATAGTAAGTGGCTGTGATGTTTCAGTGACCTGTACAGAATATCTAGCCTACGTAGTCAGGCTGCGCGGCGGCTTGGCTGCACCAATACAGGAGCGATTATGGTCAACCACTGGACGTAACCAGAGACTGTAAAAAGGACGTAACACTAATTTTCGTTTCTTGCACTGCAGAAACAATACTTCCATCCTTCACAGAAATGAAGATGCATTATGGTAACTGTAAGAACAGTACACGCTGTCCATGTTATAGAGACTACTGCCTATATTTAGAACACCAAATAAATATGTCTGAGAAAAATGAATCGTCCTCCTTACTAATTCGGCTGTTACTTTAGACGCACTCAACATGCGAGTGATATAAACACTAACACTCAATAATAAATTATAAATATAAAATAATAATAAATAATTAAAGAAATATATTATAAATATGCAAATAATAATACATTATGTAACACGTTTTTAATCGGTTCGTCACTTTATTTTTTTATGTAAGTTGCATTGACTGTAGTCTATAACACCTTTGGATTTAAATTCAAATCAGACTATTGACAAAATTTCCAATGGCTCGTTCAGGGAATAGGAGCATGGACGGGACAATGATGGCTGTGGTGGGGACGCCCTGCCTGTACAATTTTGTAAACATAAGTGCTGCTTTGGGGCCCCTCAGCAAAATTTAACAATATTTACATAACACTACATTACTGGCATTTGTCAGAGGCTCTTATCCAGAGCAACTTACAAATTAGGAGACAAGTACATAAAACAAGAAGACAACTTTCAAGAATGTCCTCATTTCCCATACATAAATTGGATGCATTTTTTAGTTACAGATGAAATGTACCATTTCCAAAATCTTGTTATTTTGACAATAAATGTATAAACATTAGCTCTTTATACCTATATTATATGAACAGTTTTACATAGCCTACCATATTATGATAGGCATGCTTCCATGTTAGCATCTACCATCCTGGAGTAATTTTTTCCCACTGTTCTTTGCAGAACTGCTTTAATTCAGACAAATTGGTTATGTTTGACTAGGCCACTCCAAAACATTAATTTTGTTTCTTTTCAGCCATTCAGATGTGGACTTGCTTTTATGTATGTATTGTCTTGCTGCATGACCCAATTGCACATCAACTCACGGAGAGATGACCAGATATTCTCCTTTAGAATTTTCTGGTACAAAGCAGAATTCATGACTCCTTCAATAATGGCAAGTCGTCCAGGTCTTGAGGCAGCAAAACATCCCCACACTATCACACTACCACCACCACATTTGACTATTAGTATGATGTTCTTTGTGAATTGTGTATTGTGAAGTCATGAACACTGAACATAGCTGAAGCCAGAGAGGCCTTTGGATATTATTCTGAGATCTTTTGTGACTTCCTGGATGAGTAGTCGCTGCGCCCTTGGAGACATTTTGGCAGGCCGGCTACTCCTGGGAAGATTCACCACTATTCCAAGTGTTCTCCATTTGGAGATAATGGCTCTCTGCGGTTCAGTGGAGTCCCGGAGCCTTAGAAATGGCATTGTAACCCTTTCCAGACTGATATATTCCAACAACTTTTTTTTTCATGTTTTCTGGAATTTCCTTTAATCATGGAATAGTGTACTTGTAGGGCTTGTAGGAACTTTGTGGTGACTAGGCTACTTCACTGTAATGTAAGGTTCAGTATGAGTGAGGTTTAGATTCAACAGGGCTGGCTGCAGTGAAGCCTGGCTGTGAATCTAATTATCAATTAAATTTGTGTCCTGTGTTCACTCAGTTTCCCACTGTCTTATATTTTGTCTACAGATCTCTCACCATTCTGTGTGACAAATATGCAATAACAGACGAAATCAGGAAGGGGGTAAACATTTCACAGCGCTGTAGCCTAGCTGGCTACTTGCCACAGTTATGCCTACGTAAGTACTGTGTAATTGGCTCGTGCGTATCTCACACTGAACTAAGAGAACAACAAATTTATACTTGGAAGAGGTTAAAGTTAACAACTGGATACATTAAACGCGAGTCATCGTTAGCTTACCATCAAGTCGACGTTCTGCAATTTATCCACTTAATTTGTCATTGGAAATTAGAATTTATATGGAGTTTCGCGCGTTGCTCACTAGCTAAGTAGCATTTGACATGCGGTTGGTTACGTCGGAAAATGTAAGGATTAGATGTACTTCGCTTGGTTTTTGACGACAGGTTTGAACATCGAGCCTTTGAAATTCACATGCCAACGGTCGGCAGTAGCTCACTTGTCAGTCTGACTAGCAACAGCAGCTAACGTGCTACGGTCGGCCATACAAAATGAACTGGGTCGGAGGGTCACGGTAAGTTAATGGGCTAGAGGAAATTAATGGTTTTGCCGACTGAAACAAACATGTTTATTAAAGCACATAACTAATGTTATAACTAACGGATTAAAGGACTCAACACAAGCAATGTAAACATAATTTATTTTAGTAACGTTATCTAACTTCACTGACATGTTGTTTTTAATTCAGGTCAGCTAATGTTAAAAAACGTTTGTTCACTTTCAGGAACCGATGCATGCTCAAAAATGATGCAAGAAAACAAAGGGTAAGGCTGAAGTTAATGAACTTTAGAACCGTATAACAAAATAATTCAGTGTAGAAAAGCCATAAGGCTTTGTTTTCCTACATTCGTTCAAGTAACTTTGGCCTGCGTTTTCTCGTCCTGCCATCTGGCTATCGTTTGTTTTCTTCATTGTCGCCTCAAAAACAAATTGCTAGTTATGTTTTGGTGTGGCTGAAAATAACAATTTCTGCAAGAAGTATTTGACATATTTTTTCTTTTTGTCCAGGAGTTCTTTGAAAAGAAAAAGATGCAGAAAAGGATAGAGCATTTGGGGTTAGCTGCAGATCCTCAGGGGGCTGCTACTGGCAGTATAGACCTGGTCACGTTGTTTATTGTGAACCAGATTGCTGCAAAGAAGGAGAACAAATGCAAGTATTCAGATTTTTACATATGGCACGATATTGCATAATTATAGTACTAGCATGAAAATATGTAAACCATTTCTGTGTCAGAGCAACAGTAGCCACACAAAAACCAATATCTTGTTTTTTAGATAGCCATAAAGTTACCCATTTGAGTCAGAGAAAAGGGGCCCGGTGGCCCATTCACGAGGACACGCTGGAATTGCCCATGAGCCCTTGTTCTCCTTCACGTCTCTGTCTGATGGAAAGTCAGCCTCAGTACAGGTAAAACTCCATGCCTTACTGGAATCCATTAAGCAGTCCTCCGATTTAACTTATAAAACAAATGTGTCCTCAGAAGGAACAACTGTAGGCCCTACTTGTGGAAGTATCTTGAAACTCCTCGCAAGATTATGTTAAATTGAAGTTTTAATGGGTCTTACCATGCATCTAATTAAACACATGAATTTGTGTAATTCAAGCACATAAGGCCTTTTTTGATTTGGTTTTATATTGTTTTTCTTTTTATTTCTATCATGTAGTGTCCAGAGAAAAAGAAAGCAACATCTGTCTGAATGGAACAACAATAGACAGGTAAATTGAGCTCAGATTTACAAACAATATAGCAATATAGTTGTGTTCAAATATTTTGAAGCGTTAAAGAGTGATTACTTTTTATGTCACCATTCATATAGTTGGTGGCATTTCTGTAGTTTTATGTTGTAAATCTCAAAAGACCAAGTAATTCAGTTTTGATTATAAAAAATAAAACAAATTGAGAATAATCAATTACAAAATAAGGGATGGTTGCAGCCTTAAATGCTTGGTTTTGGCTGCATATTTCACTACCTGGGGAAAAATGTATGCAACCATGTATGTATGGTTAGTTCATGTCACCCATACAGATCCACTAGGTGGCATGAGAGTAACATGTCCATTATAAGAGGTGAAGTAGCCTCAGTAGACATTCAGTTGTTTGAGAAATCTTGTATTAAGAATAAAAAATAACAAATTTTTTTCCTGTGTTTATTAAAACATTTTTCCTTTATGTTATTAGGCAATTAAGCTCTATACATGCGTTATGTTTTTATTTTACCATTATTTTTAATTAATTGGAAGGACCTCACAAAATAAAAAAAGCAGCTGTGGATAGACAGCTAACATTTGGGTACTTGCTATTTATCACTTAGGCTTCTTGCTAACTGTAACCCAAATCTCGTCTAATGTCCCTCCAGCTCTCACCAGTGTTAGAATCCAACATGTCCGACTGCAGTGCCTCCGATTACCGGCACATCATCTCGGACAGCTTCAGTCCCCTATCATCGGCCACGTCTGGCTCTCTGAGCGGGACCTTTCCTGTTGGGCAGAGGGGAGAGGTGCACAAGCCCTCGCACACAGAGCAAACACAGCCATTAACAGATTAAAATGAAATGATCACAAATACAGTTCTTACACTTTATGGTATGTCCATGTTCAGTGCAGAGCTGCAGAAAGCCCTCAAGGCTTTCACTGTCCATCAGGCATTTTAATCTATTCTGTGCATCCAGAATTTCTCACTCTCAAACATATGAGTATCAATTAACTGGATTCATACCTGCAAACATGTTTGCCATTGTAGTTCAAACCTTTCTGCCAGCCAAGAGAGGTGAGAGAGGCCAATCCATGGCCAGCAATGTCGCATGGGTCACAGCTTAAGGTCCATTACCCTCCAGTGTCCAGAGTTCAGTTTGGTGGTACAGAATCCAGGCAAGTGGGGATTCTCAAAATCGTGTACATTATGAATATACATTTAAGAAATGTATTCATGAAATGTTCCAAACGCAGAATACGCTATGGATCTGTTTATCCAACAGTGTCATTAGCACACAGAGGAGTAGAGGACGTACTGTGAAAACCACAGGATGCTTTCTCAGCCTCTCTAAAGAGGAGGAGAGGGATCAAGAGACAGCATTAGTGGATTTTGACGGTGGTGACTACAACAGCCAAGGTAACCATTAGCAACTTACTGATTTCACTTAAAGGCTTTGCTTTTGCAGTACTCAAAAAGCACATTTTATTTTCAGAAACAACATTCGACAACAGAAAAATAAGAATCAGTTTTCAAGAGGAATCACCACAAAATTCGGTGTCCATTGGGTAAGCAGGTTGATTTCTTATTGTACTATAGGAAGGAAAATGAAAAGTTATCTTTTAAACTTTTAATTTGTATTTTTGATTGTGCTAATATATTTTACAGGGATCCAAATGAATCTCAGAGCAGGCACCATGAAGCTGATTTTCGGTCTCAGGTACAACATTGACAATTTATTCATTCAGATATTCAGTTGTGAAAAGTGATCATTTCCTGTAAGATTTATCACTATTGCTAGACTGATAAGCTGAGAAGCTATCAAACCTTAAGATCTAAGGTTTCATTCTTATACCGTCTGGGCGAACAGATGCTTTGTTTTTGACAGAGGGGATAACGTTTCTATACATTATGTAAGTAAACCAAGGAACATGCATATGTATCTGCTACATTTTATAATTCTGTCTTCATGCACTGTATGCCCTGTGAAAATTTTGGTTATTTGATTATTTTGTGAATGTTGTGTTCTTTTGTCCTTTTGATAAATCACAGCCTGTGGAGTCTGCAATGTGTTGTGGGCGTGGCCAGGGCTTGGTGAAAAGCTGTGGATCTGTGTGCTCCTCTCCCTGTGAAGGTCTCTTCAGCTCCAGCTCTGATAGTGTGAGTGTTGCTCCAAACCTGGTAGTGGAAGTGTTTCTGTGGATCACATAGTGCATGTGCTGCTCTGGTTCTGATTGCGCATCATTTAGCCTTTCCTCTTCTAGAGGGAGGGGGGGGGGGGGAGGTCGAGGGGAACTTATAGGCCAGGCTATAGATAAACACAAGGATGAATAAATAGCAGTCATACCTTGAAGCTGGGCCCTCTGGCACACATGGTGTACTACTCATTGCATTATAATCGCTACGGGCACTGCTGGAAATTTCAGGACAGGCCTTTCTGCCTTGGACACTGTAAAGCACATTAATACTAAATACTTCACTAACCATGACCCACAATACATTTGGCAGGTGGGAAGTAGAGGGGGTGAGGGGGATCAGTTTGTGCCCTCTCGTCTCCAACCCGGGACAACACAGGGGAGGGAATACTGGACAGGGCAGGAGATCCGGCCTTACGAAACGAGAGAAACCGGGACGCAAACCGACGGCTTCTTTGCGTGTCGCACTTCTGACGCTTCCACACAGTGCAGTCCCAGGGAACAGGGCGAAGTGTCCACTTCCCCCAGCGCCTGCGTGGGGTTCCGATCTCACTCTCGCCAGGTTTGGCACGAGAAGCACAACCAGGCCACCAGGGGGCAGCATGTTGCAGCCGATGAGCTGCTGGAAGTGGATTCACAAGCAGGGACTCCAAACAGCCTCAGAGAAGAGGACCCGCTACCCCAGAGTAAGTCTGGAGTAGCAGCACCGCAGAGCACAAGGGCTGCTTTTACAGGACAGCAGCTACTCTCAGGGGGACCAGAAATCCTCTACAGGCCCAAGACCATACCTGAAAACTGGAGACTCAGCACTCCACCCCTCAAGCATATCCACTTGAAGAAAACTCCAGGTAAACATTGGCAGCACCGGACTTCACACATTATCAGTTGAATGCTATCCTTGTTGAGCAAATAGGTTTGCATTTTGTGTTAAACATCGCTGTAGTATTGTGGATTTATTCTGTATGATATACAGTATATGCCAAAGGCGTGGATACAGTAACTTTTGTACTGTCAGGTTTGGGCCTGTAGTTTGTCCCTGCCATTAAGAAGCCTGTGAAAGGGACATTTCCAACATTAATTCCATCATTTTGTCTTGCTCCTGTAAGTGAGGGATGAGTTCAGGAAGGAGCAAAATGGCAGACAGCGGCAGGTGAAACAGGTGGAGAATTATGACCAGTCAAAACAGCATTCTGTGGAAAACGCGGCAAGAAGAGAGGGAGAAGAGCTCATAACCGAGAGCACGCTGATGACCAAGGTCTCAGAGGAGACTGAAACACTGCAGGAAATTGCAGATATTCTGTTAATGATGAAACAAAAAAACAAGTTATAGTGTAAAAAGTAGCTTTTACAGCCTATGCAAGCTTGTGTGTGTCTCTCTGCATGTGGATGTACTGTATGTATGTGTTTCTACAGTAGTAAATTAGACATGAAATGATTAGCATTCTTTTGATTCAACATTTATTAAAGTAGAACGAAACACTGAAAGATTATTAGCATTTATTTTGGCCATTTACATATTCAAGGGTCAAATTTCATGAATATATATAGTTTTATATAAAGATAAAATCTAGGAAAAGATGGATAGCAACAATAATTGAATTTACTATACAGCACTGATATGTATGTATATGTGCATGTATATATACATATACATACACATACATATTTTATCACTAGATTGTCATAAACTGTACAAACACTTTATTATTTTCAATTGTTTTACATAGGAAAATTGTTTCACCACAAACTTACAGGACATCTCTGTCAGTAATAAAATTAGACCAACACTGGGTTGTAATGGTCTAAGATGCTTCCCTTTATCAAAGTGCATTTTTAAAGTCACAATACATTTACGTAACTGTCAAACACAAGAAGGCTTTGTTACATGGCTGCATGGCATTTTAACATATTTAATTTTAAAAAAAAAAACTTCTGTAATGTTTTCAAATTAAAGTTGGAAAAAATATATTTCCAGTTAAATATTTTTGTTAATAAACCAAATACAACCACTGATGTTTGAATCTGTAATTGATTACTTCATTTAAAACTTCAGCTTTAACCTCTAATTTAAGAACCAGTAACTGTTTTTATACCTGAAAAAGTCTAGGAAAATCTGACTTTCTCCACCAAAGCTACATTAATTTCTACCTGAAAAACTAAGTATTTATACAGTGACACAACTTTTGTTTTTAGTATGGGGGAACTATGTATGAAAAGGGTTGTAATTCCTACATGATTCACCCAATAGGGATCCGAATACACTCAAATTAAAGCTGACCGTCTGCACTTTAACCTCATGTTCATGGTTTCATTTTGAATACAATGTGCTGGAGTACATAGCCAAAACAAAAATTGTGTCACTGTCCAAATACTTACGGACTGTGCTGTACATATTATAGTTTGTATGAACGGCATATTTTACTGCCTGCCGATTTACTGTACGATATGCGCTGACGTGGGCAGTGTTTTGTCCCCCTGAAGGAACTCAAGATTCTGCAAGATTACAGGCCACACAATAGCATAATAACACCGGCTTTTACAGATGGTTATGTGAGAAGTCTGTGTCACAGACAATACATGTTTTCATCTAGGTCTTCTTGTGTCACTGACCTATTACAAAAAAGGTATCTAATCAGTAAACTGTGTAAAGCATACCTGTCTACCAAGGTGTTAACAGGTACAGTACTACACAAAGATCTGATTACCATATGAAAATAACATTTACAGTACAGTACATATTCAACACATACTACATCAGCATTCCACTCAGCCACTTGAATGACGGTTAGGCAATTTGATTTGTACACAAGGCTACAGAGGAAGACAAATGAAAAATGACCTACGTCAAAAATAATTTTCCTAAAAACAAAACAACAACCACCACAGCATTTGATTTCATTCACAGCATGTGTCTGTAAACATAACCACAATCAAATCATGAAAGAAAAATATAAATACGCCACATACAAAAATATCTTCTCCCTCTTGGTCTGCAGAGCATTGCTCCAACATAATGAAACATCTTCCTGGTTAGGTACAACTGTTCAACTATTGCAACTGAAAAAAGAAAATTTAGTTAAAACCAGAAAGCCCAAATGAAAGTAATTCTAGTATGGTATAAACAAAACAGTTCTGCTTAGATGGTCATTATACCAGTTACCATGAAAGCTGGCAAACATCAACTGAGAACGGAATATATCTACTGGTACTTTCATACTTACAGATATATATGCAATGCCACACTCTGGCTCCAGGACCCTTTTTCGTAACTGGCCCAACTCGATACGAGGCTAGAAAATTAGACACCTACTCATTTTCTGACAACGGTTCATTAATTTTTGGCCCAAGAACAACACCGCAGGCCTCCAACTTTGTGTAACAAGTAAAAGCAAGTTTTTTCATTTTGGTTTTGTTTCCCACACTATTGTGAATCCATTATTTGAGAATGCCAGTAACTGTAAAGGACTGTCAAATTATAAAAAGGAACACTTGCTTAAATTAATTACTCAAAGTTAAGGATAAAGCTGATTTACCAAAACGGATTTACAAAAAATAAAAATTTGTAAATAAAGAGAAAAACTTGCCACGGCAAGATGATTACTATGCTAACCACCCTTCCCACCACCATATACCAAGTAAATGAAAATACTCTATGATGCTACTAATTGAAATGTCACAAAGATCTGGTAAAGGGTTACTGGTATAATCACCACAGAATGCTGTATTAGTGAAAGATCTAAGGACAGAGAGAATCAGAAAATTGTTCAGATGTCATATTCCAGAGAATGCAGATATTTTATTACCTGAAAATTACATCATCTTTGTCATTATCACATAATGTGTAGTTAATTTGTTTAATTTAATTTCATTAATTTGTGTGCTATTAAATTCCGGTTATATCTTCTTTCCAGGACTTTGTATTTCTAATTGTACATGTTGCATATCACGAAGTGAGGAAAATATATCACTGGTCTGTTAATTGAAGAATTTAAACAATCATATTAGGTGTTAAGGTCATAAAGTAAGTTTAATCCAACATCTTGGGTGCTGCACATCCCCTCCCCCAATCCTCTGGAATATGAATGAAGTGACCCACGGTGAAGACCAAGGATGAAAACCACCAATCTATGGTTTCCCATGCTCCCAGAATGCCTTTGGGCGAAGAGAGGTGAGGAGGCAAGATGGCCAGACCAGCTACTCCACATCTGAGGCATCATTGTCGGACAGGTGATAGTTGCTTCCTTTTACCCGGATGTACTCGATCTGCCGAGCCTCATCTGAATCGGATGCTCCGCATGTGCATAGCTGGCTCTCAAACAGCGCTTCAATCTCTTCCAAGCGACGGCCTTTGGTCTCCGGCAGGCAGCCATAGATGAAGATGAATCCCAGCAAAGCCAGGCCAGCGTACAGGAAGAACGCCCCTGGAGGAATGACAGGGAAACCCGATCAGCCACAACGTGATTATGCACTACCTGAATACACATAAAATATACTGAGCTCATATTTACAATATGGCTACTCGTGACTAGTCCTTACATAACCAAAGCTGAGAATCAGGCATTCTTAAAGGCATACTCTGTAGAATTTTTACCTTGAAAATATTAAATAACCGGGTTAAAATGTATCTATGATGCACTGTCAATCTGTCTTTATGTACTTTAGCTCAATTCATGCACCTTCACCTGTATTTATTATTATAAAATGTGTACGGAACATTTCTGGGCATGACACTCTTTTCTGTGTTGGGACAGGTGGGTGTGGCTACAGAGCCTGTGGTTTGGGATCACATCTCAGTGGAGTGTTTGTTGCTTGCGAGCCACTGCATTGGCCCAGATACAGAAAATCAAAAGGGCAAGCCGACAGAGCTAGTTCAAGATCTAGAGTTAACCTTGGAATTGCTTTTCCCCAATGGCCTCAGCTGAAGTTTGCCAAGGGGATGAAAAATGATGCAGAATTGGACTGTTTGCTGATGGACCTCTAAGTATGGGTACCTCGAGCTATCTAGCTAGGGTTGCCAGATGTCTGGTTTTTGACCAGAGTGTCTGGTTTTCAAATTATTTGTACATATCTGCTTCATGGTGCAGAGTAATTAATGGACAAAATTAACCAGTAGTTTCTAATGAATTTGTGTGTCAGGGACTTGGACAGGCAGCCTACTCGGAGTGAGTAGGCAGGGTTGAAGATAGAAGTAGAGACTTCTTTAATTGTTGACAGCAAAGCTAAAAAAAATCCTGCATAGTATGCCTTTAAAAACACCAAGTTGAATTTGTGCAAGCTCAGCATTGCGCATGATACAGTGGTGTCACTGGTGAAGGGGTCATGCATAAGTTACCGTAGTAGGTGAGATACTGTGCTACGTGGAGGAAGGTGAGTGACACAAGGACATTGAAGATCCAGTTGACCCCAGAGGAACAGGCATTGCCTGTGCTCCGAGCCCACAGAGGGTAGATCTCCGAGTTGACCGTCCAGGGCATGGGACCCATTCCTGAAGGAAAAGACACCACTGATGTCAAACAGAACCTAAATGGACCATGACCAGCAGGCGGAGGTGTGGTTAAGAAATAGCTTGTGTCTCAGATGCAGGTGGGATTTTCAGGACAGGAATTGATACTCTATGCTAGAGAAGTGTACTCTCTGGCTGAGAGTTATTATTCCAGGTTGCAGTTGTAGAAACAGCAATTTTCTGTTTCTGCAACTGCAACCTGAAATTTTGCAAGGCTTGAATCCTACTTGTAACACAACATGGATCCTTGATAAGGACACTTCTAAAAATTATTCAGGATGATGATGATGATAACAATGATCATGTTCTTACCGGGGGCGAAGGAGGCCAGGTAGAGGATGAGACCAAAGAGGACAATCCAGGAGTAGGAGGTGGGGCAGTAGTTGTAGGCCCAGTAAATTCCCTCTGGCAATTGAGTGGTGTTTGCACATCTGAAAAGGCCCACAGCACAACAAAAGAGAAAGTTCACAAACATCATACATGTTCCTTCATAAAACCCATGGACTCATCTGGCAAGCATACATTTTTAAGTTACCTAAATACCTGAAATCTTGTACTGATAATTTCATTTTATTTTTTTTACAATGGGTTACAGTCTTTCTGTCCTGTCATCTGTAAGTTTGTAATGCTGTGCTCTAGTTTCTGGGTCCATTAATATGAATGTGTATTTGCAATGTTGTGCTACACATATGTTATGTGATGTGTGTCTGTAAAGTTACTGAGTGGCAGTCTCTCTGTGGTTGTTGATATAAATGAGTATTTTTAGTCTTTTACCATGTCAGCGTTTACCTTTGTGTTGAATGATGCAAAGGCTGAGGATTGAGGAAGGAGGAGATGACAGACAGTGGGAAATATCTCTGTTCAGGGGGCTTCATGTCACATCGAGTGGAGTGAGAGAGAGATGACAGGTGTAGCAGAGGGGAGAGGGGAAGGATGGAAGAATACAATGAAAGACTACTGAGAAAAGAGTGCAGTAGAATAGAGAAAGCAGGAAAGTGAATGAGAAGAAGGATGGAGAAGAGAGGGAAGACAGATGTGTGCATAGGAAGAGAGAATGAAAGGAATAATCCACATGCTGCTGTGCCTCCTGCTGCTTCCTTATCCCTCTGTCCTGACCGTTCACCCCTCTCTTCCCCGCTGCCTGCCCCCACCAACCCCAATGCTCACCTACTTCCACACCATCATCTTCCCTCTTCCCACACTCCTGTTCACCAACTCTCACCTGCCCCATGCTGCTTCCCCTGTAGAGGCTTGATTGGCGGGAATACAGGAAGAGTCAAACAAAGAAGTGCCGTTGTCACGGTAACAGAACCCACAGGCAGGGTCCAGCATGCAGGGGTCACAGGACCTGGGGGACAGGAGACAGAGTGGGACACTGTTCACTCTGCCATATACCAACCACCTTTTGCCACGGAGAGAAATGTCCATCATCTCATAAAAAAACCTTTCCTTCACATGAGATTCTATATTTATTATCTATGTAGACTAATCCCATTTAAAAACCAATTTGGTAAAATAGAAATGACCTGACCACACAGAAATATGACTTGTACTGGAGTGTGACTTGTGGGTTACAGCAACACTATGAGGATTTGTAACAGCATTTTGACTGACTAGCAAACCTGTCTGGTTGGGCTGGACTCACAAAAAGGTCTTCAGACTAGCAGACAGTAAATGGCTGCAGGGAGCAGGGACACTGATTCAGAGGACACACCTATACTGCATTACTGCAAGGTACTGCTGTCACCCTGGGGTTTAAATTACATTCACATTATCTAAAGTCACTGGAGTTTCTAATGCTGCTGCCAGCCCCATGGCTCCGCCTCCCACAGCTTCTGATTGGACTGGTGGCTGAACAAAAAGCTGAGGGTCAATATTTCTGTGAACACACTAATACTGCTGTTCCTTTGAACAAGGTAAAAAAACCAAAACTAATTCAATAATATATCCAGCCATATTAATAGATGATACGTATATAAAAACTTTGAACTATGTAAGTCACCCAACATAAGGCTATGCACCATGCAAATAAATAATGCAATACCCAGGTAACACATAACAACTACAACATGGTACCATTCGTGTCACACCAGTAAAGCACTAAAAAATTCACAAAGACAGAGAGACAAAAGGCTAATTGGTGAAATGTGTGCCAGCGACACACACAGTAGTGATGCCAGCCATCTCCAGGACTATCAGGGGATGTTGATTATTGGGGCCATATCCAATGCTAGACAGACACTGACCTCAACTACTGTCATCTGAACTGTTTTTTATTTTATTATTATTTCTTTACTTTTTTTTACTTTCTTACCTATATCCTGTGCAGGTGGAGTTGGGCGTGCCCGCGTGAGTGGGGTGGAAGGTGACGGGGGGTGCGTGCTGGGAGGACAGAAGGAAGCCAATGGCCAGAACGGTCAAACTCAGAGCCGTACCTGAGGAACGAAACGCAACATACATAAAAAAACAACATACTTAAAAAGAAAAGTCAAACATATGAGCATATACCAAAGCACATTCACAGTAAATGACCATTGTCCAAAATATAAAATTAGCCCATTTAAATGACTATATATTGTAAAGATACACAGTATCCTATAATGTACTTAGAGGCTGAATGCTAGAAGAACATGCAGAAAGTTCACCCCCTCACCAATGATGCTGCCCAGGGTCAGCTTCCTGCGGCCCACCCTGTCCACTAGCCACACCCCCAGGAGGGTGAACAGGAAGTTGGTGAAGGCTGTGGCTGCCGCCAGCCAGATAGCCAGCTTGTCATCCCGCACCCCTGACATCTGCAGGATGGTGGCGCTGTAGTACCTGCAGATGGACCATGAGAAACAGACCATAATTGTTATTCTCATTATGGCCAGCAACGGGTTACTAGGGGTCCCAAATGTGGAACCTTTAAAAGTAAATAAATGAATAAATGACGCCTATATTGGGAAAAAAAAGCATCAGTGTTGATGCAGCCTGTGACTGATTGCTAAGATTAGTTTATCCATCTGAGGAAGTATTTTTGTAAATGTGACTGACAGAACAGTGCTATCCATCAGTGTTAATGGAACTCACTGGCACAAGATTCTTTCTACCTCTACTTCACTCTCCCTTTCTCCCTGTGTCTCAGGCAAGGGCCTGCCTCTCTTCTCCATCACATTCAAACCTTTTATGTCATGACTAGCCAATAACATGCTGGCAGTGCAATCACCTGGGCAACCGCAAATGATCCCTCCCTCCTCCACTGCAGCGTTGTAGACTCTGTGTAACTGATGAGCCACCTTTCTGCTGAAAGCATGTCCACGATGCAGACCACGTGCACTCACACCATGCCCTCTCACAGCTCTGACCTTTACATTAGCGCTCGTGTCAGTGAGTGGGGAGCTAAGCCCTGCCTGTGGTGACCATCTAATTCCTGCATTGATCGTGATGACCCACTGACTATGAGCACAGTCATGGTTGAGTGGATCCATACACTGGTCCCAACCAGCGTGCACATTCACAAAAAAACTGGCCTCAGATCATTGGTTATTACATTTCTGACCTGAGGTGCTAACAGTCCAGCCATTCTGCAAGCTCATCTCCTGAATGAGTGGGTGGAATTCCACTCCAACCTCAAAGGATCAAAACAGGAAGAGAGGAGAGCCTTCACTAAGAGTTGCTGTAAAACCACAGAGGATTGGTAGTCTGTGTTCACAGACAGGCTTTTTATGTTCATGGTTGTGTTTTTTCCCTTCAAAACTACTTGAGTGGCAAATTTTAAAGTCACCTAATCTTCCATCAAAGATATACAAATCCCAAAAAAGAATACAGAGAATTAAAACATCATGTGAAGTTCATGTAGAGCACTAAAGGAATCCAGCTAGGACAAATGGTGGACATGCGGATCTTTGATTTGATGACCCATCCAATCAAGGCATCAAAGAAAGAAAAACCATGCTGCAGCGACTTAGGAACTCTACGGTGACACGTAGATCTTTGTTTGAACTAAAATTTAAAAACTGGAATCATCCCTTTCAATTAGAGTAAATTGGAAAATCTGAATTTTTAGTGAGACATAATGTCATTATGTTTTCACTGTGGGTGGGAAAAACACAATGTTCTTTCAGATTCATGAAAACAGTACACTCCAAGGAGGCGAAGATGGAAATTCAGTGATTTAAATATAAGGAAATATAAACACCTCTTAGGCCCTATAATGAAAGAAAGGAGACCGCTGTCACCTGCTGCTGTGAGATAGGTGGGAGGAACTGCCAATCACACAGTGGGAGTGCATTTGAAGACTACAATTTGCCCGGAAATTAGTCACATTAGAAGTTGGCCACAGCTGCACAGGTACTTAGCCTGAAAAATATCCCCAGTGAAACTCCCCGGTCCACAATGGGAAGAATTGCCCATATAATCAAAAAATAGTGTATTTGACTGTTCACAAGAAATGATCACGTAAAAGTGTAAAAACTGTACAATGCATTGCAGAAGCCACGGTTTAAGTCAACAAGCACCATCTGTGTGCGTGTGTATTTTTACAAGATAACTTGACCGCGATATAAGAAAGCAGGATTAAACTATAGGAGTGTTACAATGCCGTTCCCCGGAGAGTTGAGCAGAACTGTGGAGCTTTGTTCTTGTATTCCCGTCAGAGCAGCATGCTCCTGCCTACACAGAGCCGTGCGATTTTAAGAACAGCGGGTCCACATTTCGCCCCAGCCTCCCAGCCCCCCAGCCTCCCCCCCCCCCCCCCCACTGCGACTCCTCTCTGCCAGAAAAGGAGGCTGATTAAGCATCCTGCCCTGATAAAGGCACAGCGCTCACTTCCAGGCGGCGACTTCATACACTCCGCTGTGGCTTAACAAGAGGTTCATCGATGCACCCGCATTCACTTGTTCCGTGCAAAGAAAGAGCAGAACACTACAGTACAATGCAATTTGTGCTGGCTTCTGTGACTCTGATGTGGTAACCAGGGAAACCAGAGGCTGGTCATTACACCTTTGATGGTATAATGACAGATTTGTGAGATGTTTTTGACAAGTAGACAATACTTTGACCATTATATAGGGCTGCAGGCTCAGGGAATTGTGTGTGTGTATGTTGGGGGGGGGGGGGGGGGGGTTGTCACAAAAGCATTCCCAGTTAGAGGGTCCCAGGCTTGGAGAGGTCCTGCCTTAACCAATATTCTACCCCTGGAAAAGACCCTGCAACACCAGGATGGGGAGGAACTTCAGCTGAACCGCTCCCGCACCAAAGCTCAAGCACTAAACTGTTTCCTGAAGAGCAATTGGCTATACAATAGGATGATATCATAATGGAACAGCGTACTATTATGGTATCCTCTCCAGCAGTACAGAGAGAGGAATCAAGGCTCTCGATAAAGTCCCTCGGTTCTCACCATGAGGGAATCCTGTGGCATGGAGCTTTCAATGCACATGCTCTCACCATGGCAACTGCTTCAGATATGATGCACCTAGCCACAGGTCAGGGCCCTACGTAGACATGCTTTGTTAGACTCTTATCTGGATCCAAGGACTGCACAACACACCATAGTTATTTACCTATTGCGTGCCTGGTTGTTTAATTCTACCTTTCCATATGACCAGTTCAGCTCAGATACAAAGAATGATTGCTCAAAATTACTGACCCTTCCATTCATAACATATAATGCATATATGCTGCCACACATTGTAACTGTAACTTCACCATGTTAAATATTATACAGCACAGCTGATGAAGGCACTACATTATTTATTCAGAATTCTATGGCATACTAATTAACAAAGTTCTACCCTATACTGAAGTGTCATCATTATTGCTATATTTTAATGTCAGAAACACATAATAAATTATTAGATAAATTCTGATACTTCGCACTGTTTTCATAATAAAGTGAAACAGTATTTAGCCAAGTGATTCGTAGTGAAACACTCTGTATGGACATTCTTTGATAGCATCACAGAGGAATAACACCTGAGAGTAGCATCTGGAGGTGTCTAAACTGCCCTTCACTCTCAGCTGAAAATAGAAGCATGGCACCCAGAGTTCAAGCCGCTCTGGGGCACCGAGCATTCACACCCTCTCTTCAACATGAGATGGCAGAACAGACAATACTGGAGAGATGGTGGAAAGAGAGATAGAGAGAATAAGGAGGAGAGGGGCATGGTAATGAAGAGGAGGGCTGATGAGAGTGAGAGGAAGGTGGAAACAAAAGAACTGAAGAAATACCGTGGAGAAAAGTTTCAATAAAAAAAATAATCACCTGTGAGCTAAATAGAGCTAGTATGTGGGTGAAAAGTAGAGGGGAAGTGGAGGTGGTATTATTCCAAAAGTGGTTTGTGACTGACGGCACAGTGTGTATAGAGATCTCTATGTACTGTACATTTGAGCAAAGAAAGCTGAAACAGGACCAGCAGGTAGAGGAGGGTGGAGGTGAGACTATATTACTGTTGACAGCTTTCTGTATATCTGTTATATTGCAGTAGCACCTCAGCAGTCCGGTGTCATCCCACAGTTGAAACAGTGTCTGTCTATCCTTTTCACACCAAATCTCACACCACACAAATTCATAACAGAGCCCTAATGCCTAGGGATCCTCGAGACAGGCTGGGTGGATGGATGGGCAGCCTTGCATCCTTAAGCCAGTCTTGCGTACATTTGGTAACTATCACGCACTTTACAGAAATAAGTACAGATGGTCTGCATGTCTGTAAATGCAGGGAGGAGCTTTGCTTATTCCCATGAGCCTTTCATGAAATGTAAAAGGCATAGTTAAGCGAGCAGGTGAAAAAAAAGCTTTGATTTTGATTGCTGAGGCTTTTTGCATAAATTATCTCAGCTTGGAGTACAGCTGTCATCACTTTTCTTCCACAGACAAAGAAAAATGTCTAGTAACTCCCATTTAATGTGTCATCCAATCACTGCCATTAAACTCCAGAAACAAAGATTGTAATCATTTTAACACTGCCTCAAAGTTTCTCTGTCGTGATGGCAATATTCAGAGGTTTAACCTTAAGTGCTGGGGTTATCCAGTCCATTTACCAATACATTACAGGAGCACTATAGCCAATACATCTCTTTTAATGAACAGCAAGCAGAGACACGCAGGGAATCACTTCAGTATCCAAGTCCTTAATATGACTAAGCTGGGGACCAGTCAGAAGCAGGCTGGTGGATGTACACAGAAAGTGAAAATGTCAATAACCACACATTGTCATCTTCCGTCACAACAACCCACGAAACAATCACAGAAATGACAGGGGCCCGTTTTATCCCTATAAAATTAGATGGGAGTCTTACTGAACACGTGCAGTGTGTGTATTTGGACTAAGCACTCGCAGAGTATGAGGGTGCCACTGGACTGAGAGCATGCCGCGTGTGCGGTGTGGGGGTTTACATCCATGCCAAATCATCGGAATTTTAGATCCAGGCAATGACAATGTAAATTCCAATCCGTAAATCCCAATTAGCGAATGCTAGACCAATCTCTAGCAAAATAATTCCTGACGTCCAAACACCTGCTATGCCCAACATTTGTTCCTACTGATGGGCTGGATCACAACAGTGACTTTGGCTTTTGATGTTTCTCCTACATTTTAAGTTGTTTTGAGAAGTCCTCAGTCCTGATCTGCTTGAATCACATCTCATCAAGCAACATTCTGTTCTCTGCAGTTCTATTTCAGGACTGACAAACACACTTCCCTGGGGGCAGGGGGGTCAGTGCTTCCTGATCGAGTAAGGAAGGCTCATCTCAGATCAGTACTCAATGCATCCCCTTAGATGCCCTCTTGCTGAGCGCTGATCTGCAATCAGTGTTGCTGAAGTAAGTGGTAGAGAGCACAGCTGTTGTGTGGAATACTGGCATGGATACAGGAGTCGCTCCCTGTCACCATCTTCACATTCATCTGCTGTACAAAAAACCTTCTTAGATCATCTCTCTCTGCTCCTCTCAGATAATCTTTAACCTGAATGCAGGCAAATCAGTAAAAATGTACAAGCAGGAGAGAGAGAGAGATGCTTTGCATACATACACACACACACACACACACCACACGGCACTGTGCATCAGATCCAGCTGGTCTGATCACATCCAAAACAGTCCTGCCCATCTCTCCTGCTGCTGTAATGATTTCTGTCTCACAGTGGGACAGGCACCTAATCACTCTCATCAGACAGGAAATCAATCACCCCCGACAGTGTAGAAACAATGCTGGACCAGTGCTTTCACCATCTGAAAACCATCCATTTGGATTACCTCAAATCAGAGAGAGTAAGAGAGAGAGAGAGAGAAAGGGGGGGGGAAGGGAAAAAGAGAGAGAGAGAGGGGGGAGTGACAGAGAGAGAGAGAGAGAAAGAGATATTGCTTGCGTAACATGAAGGGAATAATATTAACTGTCAGAAACACTGAAAACTACATACAAGACAAAGGATCAATCACAAAGTGTGGTTCCATTCACTGCGTTAACTTTACACACAGAGATATGACATGTAGTTACTCAAAGACCCTACTGTAAGATCCAACACCACACCAAAGTCCTGTGAACCAACCAACAGAGATTAGTAAGTTAAAGTTTAGAGGGATGAGGCACAGCACAGCATTAAAATACCACTGCATTCCAGCAAGCTCATAACATTGCATTGGGCGTTATGTTCCTTGATATGACAAACTTCAGACAATTATGCATTGTATGCAGCTATGTTCTAAGTAATATCTCTCCCACTATCCCATCCCTGCATCTGGACTGGCACCAACTATGATGCCAACCATGTGACTTTATTTGGAAGCTGAAGGACAAAGAGGAATACAACATCACACAAACTCCAAAATTCTAAATTTAAACACACCAATCAGGAAATTCAGCCCCGGCAGGAAAATGAGAAAGAATACATGTGTATGCTAGCAGCTGTCCTCCTTGTGTCAAATAAGGAACTGTTAAATGAGGGCTAATCTATTTCAGACAAGAATTTTGAAACCATTCAAATAACTTGGAAATAGACTGTTTCAGTTCTACGTTACATATTCTCTATACCATGTACATTCTAATGCAGAAAATGGCTTTTCAAACTCAAAAGCAGATTGAGTGTCTGGGACTGGGAGGGCTGTATTAAACAGGACTTTCTCCCCTGAGATGAAAAATGAGTAAGCCTCAGCAGAACCAATGGGCAGAACAGCCATTAAACGGCCTAAGTTACTTCACTGGGAATATCAGGGTTCTTCTGGCTTTGCCGGCACACGTTAATTTAACTATGAGGGAAATTTTCAAAAAAGAATTCAAAAATGTCACACTGAGTGTGCCCCCTTGCAGGCATCTAGCTCTTTGTTATTAGCCTGGTAAAGAAATATACCCTCAACTGAATAGGACCATCCATGTTCTCGGCTAATTGCTTATCTAAGAAATAGCTGGATTTGGATTTAAAAATTGTGTCAAGGGTAGGTGGATCTCGAACGTAATCCCTTGGGCAAAATTGTGTCTCCTTTCCTCTTTACTGTCTGTGACTAGATTTAGTAGTTGCAACACTCATAAGATTAATATCCCTGTTCCTAAATTGGGTGGGCCAATCAGCCATGCCAAGGAAATAAATATTTCGCATTGGATAGTCTCAAGTCTGTTAAAATAGACTATGCTGGGTATTGAGAAAAGCATGATGCTCATAATTTTGTAAATTTACTTCACAAAAGCTATCGCAAAGAGCACCTTCCACGGAAGAGGTAAAGCGCTTTACAGAGAATACTATCTTGGCTGCAATTCTACAAATTCACAGTCCAAAATTACAGGCTTTAGCTCCACCAGCACAGCGAATATCCATGTTAACAAAGTACACTGAATGTAAGTTTTTAAAAATTAGTTTTTAATCTCATTAAAAACTTGCATAAAACTACTGTTTTTGTAGTGACAATGAAATACCCTGTAATTATTGCTGTCTTGCATATTTGGAAAAATTCTGTATTCTGAACAACGACTAAGGGAGATGTGGAAGAAGGTTATTCAAATGGGGACAAAACGTTTGGCTTGGAACAAGCAGCTTGCAGGATGCTGATTAGAGCCAATATTACCCTAAACATACAAACCTCATGGTCTGGACATTCCATATGGCAAAATCTCTTCTCTCACAGTGCTAAGCTCCTTAATGTTCATTGGAAAAACTCCAATGTTATTGTCTTCTGCTAAAAGAAGAACAGCTGAAGCTTTGCTGAGGTTCAGCAGCTAATGCCCAGCTATCCTCCTGGTCCACACATTACTCTGGCCGTTCCGTGTGTTGTGTGACTACCCATCACTCATTTCAATTAGCAGAGAGTGAACGAGAAGATGTCTCTCAACCCAAACCTTGTGCTCTCTGTTTGCCATATGCTGAAGCAGTCAAACAGTAAGCTGGCTTTGACCTTTACACACTTACCAACTGAACTGTCAAGTGATATTAAACAAAGACATCACTTGGTAACCAATGTCTTTGCTTTCATGTCTGGTGCAAAAGCAAGAGAGATGAATAGCTCAATGTGGCCAGACAAACTCTGCTTCATCACAGATACCGACAAGCAAATGTTTCACCTTTTTGCATGTGTAGTATAGCACAGACAGCAACAACAGTTCTCACCTGGCGCTGGCTCAAAAGCTTGACGTACATTATTGTTTATTCTCTAGCAAAGCCATCTTCAAGGAACACAATGAATCACTCTACTGTAAAGCACACCCACTGTTAGAAAGCTTGACTCATACAGTGTTAATTTCTCCAGGACGGCGCACTATTACAATATATTACGAAGATAAAGGTATTCCTGGGCCAATATGCCTATTTCTGTTACATCACTTCCCCATGCTACCTGACCATACACAAAATCAGGTTTGACAGATTTAGTGCCCCACACTGTCACTGTCAAGTCCATCAGGCTAATGTAACTTCATGAGATGGACATCTGACAGTGAGAAACATTAATGTGCACAAGCACAGACAAACATCTATAAACAAACTAACACACATGCATGCACGCACACACACACATGCATGACCGAGCACACATGCATGAACACACACACACACACACACACGCACACACTCAAGTTGGCAGATGCTCAAATGTGCATACACAAAGTCTAAATGCTGCCTTCAGAAATATATTTCCTGCTTCTTTTATAATAATAATACATTTCTGTTTTCTGACATAACAGAAAACTTACAACAAGAACACAATAAGGAGAGAAAACAAATGAATAATAAAATGAAAAAGCAAAACCAAGGACAGGAGAAGAGAGAAGTAGGAGTGCATCCAGGTGTGCAGACTGAGGGAAATTGTGCTGGGGGAAGAGGTAGGTTTTTAAGTAGGATATGAATGTAGAGATGCTGATGCAGTCACAGAGATGTTGCTGTAGTGTATTCTAGAGTATGGGGGCCATGCCACTGAAATACCACCCCCCACCCCACCCCCACAGAGGAGAGTCTAGTTTTAGGGACCACAAGAAGTCCAAAAACTCATCCTTGGGGAAGACCTTGTGTGATGAGGGTGGTGGAAGATTTGTGATTTCCTAAGGTAATGGAGTGCTGTCTGTAAGGTATGATATGAACCAGGCAAGAGCAGCACTGGATAAACCAATGGTGGAGCGTAGACAGGAGAGAAAAATGTCATGGCTAACAGTGTCAAATGCAACACTGAGATCAAGGAGGAGGTGGATGTTCAAGGAACCAGCGTCAGGACTGGTTCTCTCTAGGACTTTGGTGAGGTATGGGAGGTTGGAGATAGGTCTCTAATTGCAAAGTGAGGAACTATCTGAACCAGATTTGTATAGTAAGTATGGGCGTGAGTGCAGCAGTTTCCACTGACAAAGGGACAAAACCAGAGGTATGTGACATGTTAACAAAATGAGAGATGGAAACAGAGATGTTGGGAAGGCATTCTTTGAGTACAGGACTAGGGGCAGGGTTGAGCAGAAAGGTGGAGGAACTAGATTTTCTAACGATTTCAGTGATTTTTGTATGGTTGCCTAGCAACAGCATGCATTCAAAGATTATTATTGACAATGCTTGAAATAATACTTCGAGTTCCAGCAGCTGAGGGTAAATTAACAGCAAAAGCATCAGACTGAAGAGATTTGGCAATCTCTGAAAGCAGTATATTGAAGAAGAAAGTTTAATATAATGGGATTTTATTTTGAGTGATTTTGAAGTCTGAGAGGTGGCTTGTGCTGTGTATCCCAGAAATTAAATAATAAAAGGTAAATTACCTTTGACTCGGGTAACATTTATGTTATTATACTTCACATGAATGCATTATATTCACCGTGGCATTTACACTCAGTTCAGAGTCTTCCAGCCACTATTCCACAACCACAACCTCTCACATGACAAAACCCAAGTCATTGGGCCAATGAGATCACCATGTACAAGCGCTTGTACAGTGAATTTGGTTTATCATTTTCAAAACTGCAGTGTAACAGCAAAAACAATCAATGTCTATTTCTTTGAATGTTAAAACCAGCATTAACTACATAACTAAAACATTTCATTGAAATATTACGTGACATCTGGACTCCACAGACACAAGTCTGGAACTGTAAAATTTGCACCATTCCTAATTATTGCCATGTTAGTGGCTGGAAATCCAAAGCTATAGATCACAATGTATGAACATAAACATTTATAACAGAAACACAGCAGGCAAAATTGACCTGAATTTTCTGTGTATGTGTTTAACATAGAAACAGAAGAAGGTTTCTTTCTGCAAAAATACATAAAGAAGGCAGACTTTTCATTCTCTGTAGGGTTTTTAAATTATTAACACCACATGACACCCTCATTCCGGGCAATTCACAAGTTATCCATTTACATTGCTTGAGGTTCACTAAGGCAATTCAGGTTACAAAGTGACTTTTGCCAAGGGTACAACAGCAGATCTTCACCTGACATTTTAACCTTCAGACTGCAACCATGTGACTATGATCCCTATTCCTTAAATACAGTGCAGTATTACCCATTTATATTATATCACAGCTCTCAGCACAATATCTGCTCTAAGGCTCAACATTCTCTCCTCTTCAATCTGCTGACCCCCAGTCTCCGAGGTATCCGATAATGTTCACTAGAACATGCATCTCCACAATGGCGTTTCTGACCTTGATATTCCTCAACTACCCTGACATTGATGTTCCTTCAACCATTCATCCGTTTACTTGCTCTATTCCCCATTAAATAACCAAATAAAGAAACACCTGTACTGTTACTCCAACCAAAATGACATCACAGGATGTCAATCTCTCTGTACACCTGACCAGCTTGTATTTGACTCACATTGTGACAAAGGCAGGCTGCTACTTGCATGCAATCATTTCTAAAGGACATAAGAAGAATTTTCTTTTTCCTTCTCCCTGCGGTGCTCCCATATGTCAACAGCAAGAGTACCCATTACTTCTAGACTATTACCACGGACTAACACATTACAAATAAACAAATGCACAACTATAGTTATTCAAGTCAAGACAGGTTAACCTCATATCTAATAGCAAATTAAACTTTTCAGCAAGTCAGAAACCAGACACTGATCTTGTCGGTGCTCTTCCACAGGAGATTTGATCTGGGTGAGTGTTGGACACCTCACAAGAATCAGGTACAGGAGAGGATTAGCTGAAAGAGCTAGTGCCTACATGACAGTGTTGATCCCGGACAGCTGCTGGAACATCTGTAATCCACAGCCCACGATGAGCGCTCGGCGAGCAGGTGCATAGGTGAGCATGCGCCAGATCACCGGTCCACCTGCAGGCACATAAGCAACAATAATACATATTTACAATCAACAAAAACAAATCAATGGCACACACTTACCCAGAGCAAGTAACAGTAGTGGAGAACATCAGTATTACTCTCAGGAATAGAATAATATATACTATATCATTTAAAGAATAGTTTAACAGTGTGTCATTGCTGTATTGTTGTCCTGTGGTATGGGGATACACACATGGTATGTATTTCACAAATACATCACACTTTTTTCATAATTGGTCCAACCCGTGACAGAGTTACACACCTCAGCTTGAGCTGCCACTCCACACCCATGCAGCTCATTTATGACCACACCTCTTCAACACTGACAACAGCTGCGTACCGGTTATATTAAACAGTCACAAGGCACCTGAGTGTACTCTAAGAGCACAGCACTAAACAAATTGTGTATTATGATGTTATGGGCTTTGAGTGCTCTAGCTCTGCTTGTTTCAGATTAGTCCCTGTGAAGCAATCTGGCTAAGGATCCTTTTTATGCTTCTTGGAATGTCCTTGCTGAGAAGCACGCGTTTTGTCCACTTTTATTACTGTTCTGAGGTGCAGTGGGTAGAGCAGGGAATACTGACACCTCACAGGAAGAAGGTCCTGGGTTACGATCCTGGACAGGGGCCTTTCAGTGTGGAGTTTGCATTTCTCCCCGTGCCTGCACGGGTTTGCCCTGGTTTCCTCCCACAATCCAAAGATATTTATGTTAGGCTACTTGAGGCGGGAGAGGGGGAGCATTCACAGGGCATGGATGCAAAACAGCATGTCCAAGCATGTGCTCAGTCAACCCAACCTGTATAAATAAAAGTTAATTTGTACCCTGTATAAATAAAGGCGCTGCTGTGTGTTCAGACGCTCAGAGAAAACATGATCCGTTGGGCCCGGAGCTATGTGACATGGCTGAGAGTTAGCGGACGTGGCGATGGCTGACCATCTGAAGCTGACAGAGAACACGTAGCTCTCACAGACAAAACAACACAGAGTTCCACCATCCCCAATGCAACCAAGTACTGCTCTTGCCTTTGAAGCATGGAAGCAGAGGTGGAAAAAGGGCCATACAGGCTAATACTGCATTTTTGACTGTTACTGCTGCACACCTAGCAGTTTCAGGGTCCTAACATAAACATAGAACACACTGTACCCGTAGCCTATACGCTAGTGCAGTAGCAAGATACACAGTTATATTTATTCAGGAAACACACGCCAGAGGCACATCCGCATCTACCAAGACAGATAGCAATCCGTATAGAGCCACACTACTGTCAAATAACTTCCACTTCTATGCATAACCGTTAGCACAGAGAAAGGTTAAAACATTATTTTGGAGTTAGATAACCAAGATAACATTCAATTAATCCTGTTCCAGTAGCACCGGGTAAGACTACACACGTTCCTTCGCCACTCAGTTACTTCTGCCGTTTGGTGTATCACAGGAGTTTATTAGAGTCCCAAACATTATGGTGCCCTGAAATGGGGGGACTATGTTTAAAAAGTGCCATAATTTCTGCATGTATAAACATACCCTTAAATAAAAGCTGAGAATGTGCACTTTAACCACCTGTGAATTGTTTGATTACGAACCTAAAATAGTGGACTACAGAGCCAAATAAAGAAAAGCTGCATTAAAGGTATGTGGCTAGAGAAAACAAGATAAAGCAGAATTAGGTCAGGCCTTCAGAGGGGCTCCACCAGCCCAAATCATCCCCCTGCAAGCCTAAAACCTCGAACATAATGTGTGAGTCACACTCATCCCTCAAAGGATCGCTATTCCAAACCCCTAAGCACTACAGTTCTGCTTCAGCAATGCACTGAAAGCCGGGCCAGACCTCTCCTCGATTACAACTACAATCTGACTCAGTGGTCCAGAGAGGACTACACGGGAAATGTATGTGTATTTACATTATATATGCATTAGCACCGCGTCACACTCTACATCTCTCTATATTTCATGTTCTGCCGGGAATGGGCTGATTTTTCCTCATGAATTTCAGCGGTGAGATCTGCCGTTATCTCATTTCCCGGTGTCATCAGAGAGGGAAGAGCCAGTGGCGTTCCTTAATGACCCTTTTCCCAAACAGAGCCTTTCTTCTGCATTGCCTGTGCTGAGACATCCACAGAAGGATCCCTAAGGAGTCAGCATTTTACCAGTACAGGGTGGTTTTCCAAGGTGGTTTAAACAACAGATTCACCAGACCTCCCCCCCTCCTTCCCCCGTTTAGTCTGGCTTTACAGACTAAAACCAGTAAAACAGAATTGCGCTGCTTTTCTTTACTGAAGCATGGCACGGCATTCAGGGAGATTCATTTAGAATAATGAGGGATCAGAGAAATGCATCAGCAAAAATCTGGCTGCCTCGCAGAACCCAATAATACTAAATCGAATTATTTAGACTGCTAACAATGCTGATTTAGTTTAACTTGTTAAGGCAACGTCAGGAAATTATTTTTCATTTACATTTTTTTTCCTTAAGGGAAATGACTATGGTGAAACATTTACATTACATGGAATTACGCCAAACTGAATTTAAACCGGTGGACAGATTGATTTATAGACTAAAACGCAACGCATGTGCACGAGGTTGAGGGAGGAATAAGAACAGAAAATGATCCGAGATTCACAGCAGAAAATAGCATAATATCTGCAGCTGTATTCAGATAATCATCACAGAGCTGTTTCAAATACCTCTAAGGGGAACTACTACAGCTCAGCAAAAAATTGGGAAAAATTAGGATGATTATATCTTATCATAGATTACTACATGAAATTAAACTACAGGAATTTATATTTTTGGAGTCACAGAGCAGAGGGTAATAATCACCATAATGAAACTGCCACTTTACCTCCAATTCCCCCGTACACATTTATTTAAAACGGAAAAAAGCAATGGAACCAATTCAGTGCAAAATAATTACGTCATTACAAATTACTTCCCTTTTGAGTTCTATTTTTTCTTTGTCAGTACGTATGGCACTGACTCCATAGAAAACGCCTCCTAGTCAAAGTGCTCTTTGCTCATTTTCTGAATAATGCCCACAGGAAGCATTACATCAGCGTCTTACACCACAACACGTTTTATTGCTGAAATTAGATTAAAATATGCAAGCATGGAAAAGATACAAAACACGCTTACATTCATTATTGAAGGTTAAGTACAAAGTGCACCACGGCTAATGGAAGCCATTCTTTCAAACTAGAGTCAGATATTTGTATAACTTCAATATACTGTATGAACATAAAGACCTTGAAATGCCATGAACTGCTGAAACCTGTCAGTCTTAATTTAGCGACAATTATGGACAGGAAAAGGGTCGGTAACCAGGAAATGCATCTTACCAATGACCTGCATAGCTTGCACTCATTAATATCCGTGGCGACACTTAAGTAATGAAATTCCATTCCCATTAGCACCAGAAGCTATGACCTTTTAAATTATTTTTCATCCAGGGGACTTTCGCACAACTGTAGGGGATGGGTAATGGCAGGACAGTTCACTGAAGAACATGAAAAGTCTCCCCAATGTTGATCAAAGGTGGTATAAACAGCCGCCCTGAAATGACCTTTTTTAAAGGTGAGGAGAATCACTGACTCAGTTGGCAAACTAATACAAGCAGACAGTGTTGAGCTCATATCAGGCATTTTTCTGAAAGGAATCTATGTGGTTGAAAAGTAACTTGCCATTTCACACTGCTATGGAAATCTAGGCTTCAAATAATCATATTTACAGCAAAGTTACTTTGATCATATCAAAGCCTAAGTTTCAAGTTCAAATCCTAAGGCCTAAATCAATTTCAATGTGAAGGCATCAAGGCCAAAAATCACATTGTATGAATGAGAAGTGCTTTTACAATCAAAATCCACAATAGAAAGGAGCATACAACTGCAAAGCTGTTTATTTATCATCATAATGTACGTAGCTAAATAGAAACATTTGAAAACTGTCATAAAATTGATATAAATGAGCAGAGAGGCCAGCCTGCTACCAAGAGCATGACTGAGGTGCGGGTGATGGAAATCCCATGGGAAGACACTACCGAGCAGCAGCACTTTTATGTGAGACACACAGTGCGCTAGCAATCTCCTGGGCTGGAAAACTGGGGCAAAAAAATTGCTACCTTCTCAGAAATCAGGAGAAGACAAAGTACGTGGCGGTGGGGAGGGGAAGGGGTTGGAAATGTTAGAAAAACAAACATGATTGAGACACAGATAGCTATGACGCAGGTGTGCGTGCATTCCCACTGCTTAGGGCGGCTAGCTCAGCCTGCACGCCACAATCCGGGTCGATCCTTGAAATGGTGTGACTTCCACGGATGTGTGAAAGCAGCAGTCTCGTCACCCACAGTCACTGAGGGGCACCGGTTGCTAGGATTTGGTCATGAAGTCAGCGCACTCCAGCCAGCTAGGCTAGCCCAGCAGACATGGGAAGTCTCGCCTCCTAGAACTCTCCCTTTCCTACAAAACCACCCACTCCCAGCTAGACAGATAAAACTCAGCAGAGCAACATCAAACTACTTCATATGAACTCTTACTTTCTCAAACTCAAAGGTATCATTTATTGTTTTTATTGTAGGTTTTTTAAAGGCCAGTCTACACATACGAAAGTGCAATATCATGGAGTATGGATGCAGTACTAAAGCAGGATGCGTGAATGGAACACATCTGCAGTCACCACCACTAATGTGTGTGTGGTTGGGGTGGAGCAGGGGAGGGAGGCACAGGCCAATTTTGTCATGCATCCAAAACAAGACTGAATGAGCTCAAAACAAGACTGAATGAGCTTGCTTTTATAAAATCTGCGGTGCACTCTCTGCAATATGAATTATTCAGCCTGTTACAATGCTCAGTAAACGAGGAGCCGGGTCTCTCCGGGGAGGCTGAATACTGACGTACGCCTGACGTGAGAGCCAAGATGGCCGTTTGGAAACTGGAGTCACATGACCCACGTTCTGACTCAGCTTCACACAGCACCCGCTAAGTTTCAACCAAATTCACAGTGACAGAAATGCCCCAACCCCGGCCTGGTCTCCTGTGAGTTCCAAGGGAGATAATAATCGTACAGTCAAGTGCTACAGGCTTAAAACAGCTCATGCCCCAAAATCACAATGTCCCTTGGTTTAATTGTCCCTTTTCTAATAATAATAATAATAATAATAATAATAATAATAATAATTTACTAAGCCACAGTTCTGGAAAAGTCCATGGGTTGACTGTTTCAGAGTTGAATAAACAATAGTGTCACAGCTAGCTGGCTTTGCTGGGCTATGTGCATCACAAGCCAAGATTTGTTTGAATGTTTTCATATAAAATTGTCTGTTGCCCATAATTTGCAGTATTGTACTAAACTTGTTTTGTGTTTTTATTTTATTTGGGAATTTAATTAGAAACGTGTCCATCTTATTGTCCCATAGGATCAAGAATGTATTCTTCAACTGCAAGCTATTGGTGGGAGACCACCTCATCGTGAGAGCCATGTACAAATCATGTACTGTCTTGCACTCTGACATGTTAGCACATAATCTTGTATGACATGTTCCCTATGACATCTGAAAAAGGTGACTGCCTGAAAACAAAGGTTTAAAGATGTAAAGAGTATTGCTTTTCAAGGTAATTCACCCGAGGATTGTTTTGATCACGTGAGATTATTTTTTTACATACGGAATCACAACCTTTAAAGGTTAGCCCAAGGTAGGAGGGCTTACATAATGCATTGCAGACGTTGCCTCAGCATTGTCTGCAGGAAGCCCCTGTGAAGAAAGGATATAGGAAGACCTTTCCTGAGGTGAACCCATGCCCAATCAAATGGACAGTGACATTTATAAAGTTCAGAAGGGCAAAAATACAGCAGGGACAATGACACACTGAACAAAAGCATATTGTGCCCAAGGAGGACAGAGTGCTAAGGTCGAGGGGCGAGGGGAGTGGTTGGGGGAAGTGGAGGAAGAAGTAGGGGGTGGGGGGTGAAACAGTTTGGAGGTACTGGTTGGGGGAGCTAGAGCAAGTTGGTTATGAAAGACTGGTGGAATGAATAGCCTGTAGACAGAGGCAGACAAAATCTGGCCCTTTTTGCTCCATTAAATTGATGATATCAGCTTCTAAATGTATACTTCAACTGCAGTTTCCCATATGACAGTGTGTATGATTATGAATGAGTGAATGCAGTTTGCGTGATGACAAATGCGTCCTACAAAGAGCACATTAATCGATGAAACCAGAGAGGTGTCTCATCAGCTTTTTGCTCTGTGCTAAGGTGAAAAAATCTCCCCTTCCTGTCCTTCGAGACCTGCCCCTTCAGCCATGCGAAGGCTCACATCATGCTTCTGCACATAGAAGAGTTTTCAGAGATCCACAGGGAGGGGACCAAGATAAATCGTTCTCTGCAATATTTATGAGCTTTATTCAAAATTAATTAAGCAGAAAAACTTTCTAGAGATAGTCTCTGTACAGAGAGCAGGCTCCCACCACTCTCTCGCTTTCTCTGGCTTTCTCTCTCTCTCTCTCTCTCTCTCTCTGAGTGAAGGGGGATTAGAACACATTTCTATTGGAAATAGATTTTTCATTTCCCATTGTCATTTCAGGTGTTGTTTTCATTTCTGCCATTTCCCTTTTTTCTGACAGACCTATTTCCCTTCAGAAAACCAACAATTTGAGAATCCATTCAGAGTCAATCTTTACAATCAAACAGTAATTTCATATCTATCAAACGCTCTCGGCTGATATATCAACATACTAATAACCGAAGGACCCTGGTGCGCACACGCACACACACCCAAACACATACACACCTATATACACACACAGTCATGGACCCACACAAACAGAAATGTGCACCCACATGCAAGGATTTAAATATACACAAACACACCCAAGCATGCACACATGATTTCTGCGCTGCACAGCTAAATGCTGTGATTTCTGCACTTTCGCTGTGTTGCTAAGATTGCTGTATTAACACAGGAAGGCTATTGCAGTTACATGAGAAAAGGCACAAGCCAGAACGCTATTTCAGAAAATGGAGGAGCTCAGAGACATGAAAGCATCGATGCTGAGATATTACATTCTCACCTGCTACACAACCCCGAATGTCAGGAGAGTGACCTGCATGTCTGGAACATAAAACTCGACGCTTTGATCCCCCAAATGGCAGAGAAAGAGGAGAAAGGCGCCGCAAAGCAAAAACACAGAAAACACAATAAATCACGGACCTTCAATGCAATGCTTCCATTTCCAATAAAGAGAATGGACAAGCTTTATAAAAGCCTAGAGCAGTGATATTTGAAAATGCAGCATCATCATCTAAAGAGTGAACTCTCACCAAGCTAGTACATTATGTTCTTTTTCTTCACATTTAAAAAAATGAAGAATACTGGTTTGTCTGAGCATAGAGACAGCATTGTTTGTCTGTGGCTTATAGTCTCCTGTTTCACCTAGAATTACAGAACTAACAGAAGGACTTTCATGCCTTTCCTGATTTGGGGAAATCACGCTTCTCCCAACAAAAAACCACACCTACTCCATATTCAAAATGGATCATTTACATTTCATACAAAATGCATGAGCATTTGATAACATTAATGCAATGCAACAGACCTAGATTTAACAAGATGTTAAGCAAAAACAACCACAACATAAATGCTTTATGTATAAGTAATACATTTGACCAGTCTCATGTATGTTGTTGAGTTGTACACTTCCAAAGCCTGTCAGAAAACAAGCAGAAAGAAGCTGGCAGAAAGGCTCACCTTTCTCCTAGCTTCATTGTAGGGGTAGAAACGGGTCTATTGCGGGCGAGCGTTTGTCACCCGTGAGGGCTTCAGGTTCCTTGTAAATGGTATGGTTATGTTTACCAAACCTCTCCCTGCCCTGCTAAATGTAGTCAGCACCTGCCTGTCTTATTGTGGTCTGTGCATCCTGTTTCCCAGACAAACTGTCAAACGTCAGTACCGGGCACAGCCTGCACACTGGCCACCTGTCAAGACAGTCAATCTGTAATGAAAGCACTTCTCCCTGGGGATAGGACTTATGATGCAGACGCACAACTAATCCCTCCCTCCACTGCCTCAGGACCTGGGCACCGCTGGGCGAGGCTCTGTCTAGGATTGTAATGACAACGGACAGAGACAGCCTGCAGAGGAAGGGGCAAGAACTCATCACTCCAGCCACCAGCTGTGTGACTGCCCCCTTTAAGAAAGCCTCGCATGTGTGGTGACAACCAAGTACTTAACTGAGATAAGTATGCATGGACCACTTCACCCTGATAATAGGAAGGCATTTTGCTTATCACATGTTTTTCTTTTGTGTAATATTAAGAACACCTATCGCACACCTATTGAACAGGGGTTGTCCACTCCTTTTGACTGCAAGGCCTTTGAGCATTCATTATCTCAGCTCAGAACAGGATTGACGACAGACCGGTTGTCGACAAATTGACGTGGTGCACCTGCCCTCACGTAATCCTGCTGAGGAAGACTGTGGCTGGAAAACAGTGTGTTCTTCTCTCTCAGAGCACTGCAGTGCCAAACAGGCAGAGAGATTCAGCCAGTCCATCAAAGCTAGCAGAATCTTCTCCATGTGGGAACACAACCGTGCCGATTTCCACACAAACTCTGGGAAGCTGAACACGGGTGATGGTAAACAAAAAAAGAAACTAGCAACAAAAAAAAAGAAAGAAAGCTTGTGGTTTCCGCTCCCTGGTTAGCACTCAAATTACGGCCTAATTCCCATCCCCAGGTCTGCACTCCCTGTTCACTCAGACCCAGGCTAGTTTCTGGTTACTCAAGACTTGGCACGATGTACGTTTGGCCACACAATGCAACATCTATTGGTCAGTGAGGGGAAGCGGGACCATGGGAGACGTGCAGCGGGGGTGGTGAAGGGTAGGGGGGTGTGTCTGCAAGGCAGGCCCTCCCTCAGCTCCCCAGGCACTACAGAGCAGCTGCAGCGCAGCACAGGAAACAGCCACGTCATGCTCCCAAGCACCCAGAAAGAAACGGGCTTTATGGAAATCTCTAGCTGTATGAATCATTTTTTCAAGTAAAATGAACAGGGCTCTTGGGTGAATTCGAATGCAACCGAGGCAAGCGAAATGTTAACTCGACCAAAAAAAACACAGTAACGTTCCCGAGATCAGACGTTTGCTCTGTATCAAAGAAAAAAAAAGTCTAGCACTGCGTGACACTGTTATGATCAGCTGCATGCTCTTGTGTTCATTACACCCTGGGCTGCTACCCATCTGTGGGGAAAAATGCATCTGATAAATGTTAATCAAACACAGTTCACTGATCAGAATATAGGCACAGAGACACACATGCTGTACTTAGATAACTGCAGGAGGGCACAGAAAAAACAGTGTGTGTTTGTGCCTGGGACATGGGAGTCAAATACTGGAAGACCGGACCCCGTACTCGGTCACTGCTGTGGACCTGGTCGTGAATATCAGACCCTGTCCCCTGAATACAGGGCCAACTGGTTCACACACATGTCTGCCATCTTAGATTGTTTTGGACATGGTCCATTTCAAACACCGGTGGATTGTGGCTCTGGCAATACATACTTATTTACACAGTCCCTGCTGGCTCTTTCTGTTTCTGGCTGTAGGCCATTGACGTGTGGAGAAGGCAGCAAGGTTTGTCTAAGATGCCGGGCACCACCAAAGACCCAGTGTCCTCTACTAATCATCATGCTATCTGCTCACATGACAGCAACAGGCCAATGGTCTCACTCCAATTGAATGGTTCTCAGGCCAAGAAAATTACTCTTAGCTGTTCTTAAAAGATTCAGGAGCAACTGTGCTCAGTGCTCACCAATGCGCAAATAAATCTAAGAAGTCACAGAGACACATGGGCTTCCTAAATATCGCATCTCCTATCAGGGATGTAAAAGAAAACTACAGAAGTCCCCTTAGCCTCAGATGAGGTCAAATCCACAGAACATCTTCAATGTCATAGATCTGTAATACAATGTCAGTTGTGGATGGGAAGGTTTTCTGAATGCATGACCTGTGTTTTTCCATGAAGCCACTTATATGCTGAATTAAGAACATTTCTTATTAACCTTTTCAATTAGCAGGACTAAATTATTCTCTCTGCAACATAATGTTCCCTCAGTAACATAAATGCAGTGGTTTTTAGATGCCTGTCCTTAAAGTCCAGCTCCAACATAAAAGCATTTGGTTACAAACAATTTTCAATTAATTTCAATTCATTCATTCAGCCAACACCCACTGGGACTGGCAAACCTCAGTGATTCACTGGAAAAGAGGAAAAGGCTCACAAAAAACTCAATTAGTAGAGCTGAATTGAGGAGGCAACGTTTCTGGCATGGTGATATTCAATTACCTCAGGCATTCTCTTGACTAAGCATTGCAAATCCTCCTGTCAGAAGAACATTGGCCTGGATCATTATCGACAGCAATTTTACAGTGCTTAAATAAGCCTAAAATTGTACATTAAAGAAAATAAACACATTTTCAACAGTTGACAACTCTGTATTCCTTGTGACAGTAGAGATTCATGACGGCATACACACAGAGCAGAACCCCACAGGACGAGAATAAAGATGATTCAAACACTGAACGGATAAGAGCGAGCACAAATTGTATCTTGCCATCATGTTTTATTTGAGTGCCCAAACAATCCACAATTTGTTTGGCGCACTCTGTCTAAACGTCCTATCATTGCTTTGGTCTCCACTTGGCTGACATATACAGTATTAATTGGATTAGACCAAACCTTGTTGTACCTTTAAGACTTCAGGCACAGAGAGGGTATCATGTAATTTTAAAAGTTTACATTATTTATAACCCAGAGTCAGTGAAATAAATCATGTTAAAAGTGCCTCTTGGATTTCCACATAATGTATTATGTGATGAATTTTTAATTGAATCTGAAAAACCAAGGAACATGGGGCATTGGGGATATAATACAGAAAAATTACATTTTGTAATGCTGAAAATGAAGAAAAAAACAAACAAGTAGTTTGATACTGAATCAAATGATGTTGACCTACATCAAGACAAATCAGAAAATTGATATTGTGAGAATTGTTTGTTGCAAATACTTGTAAACAGGATTCTTTGAATTTGAATACAGCACTTAATATAAAGCAATGAAAAAAGTCTGTTTCATAAACTTGCCTCAAAACCCAAACAATGTCGCCTCACATAAAACATTTTTCTGTCTGGCCCATTGTGCAATTAAGATTTTTCTTTTCAGAGAAAATCATATGGAGCACTCCATAATTACAGATAAGGGAGCATTTCCTAACTCAGGAAATATTCTCACTCCTTAAACCAATTGACCAAATTTACTTAAGCAAGGCCATTACCATTAGAGCAGATATTGATCTGGTTTTGGATCCTGAGCTCTATGGTGACTGAGGCAATGCCTTGCATTTCAAAGGGCGACCATAAAAGCCTTAGAAATATGAGAATTCTGTTCTGCTCCTTGTCCTTTGGCTCAAGTTCAGGGTGATAGACACTGTACTCTGCACAAACACAGGACATGATCTGAGGAGCTGGAGAACAGCAGAGGCTCAAATGTCACTCAGCATAAAGTATGGAGCTCTGATATGTTAGAAAATGAATACAGTCACAAATGCAATGAATAACTGTATACAGAAGATCACATAATGGAAGACTCTTGCAGGAAAATTCATGACTGGGCAAGTGGGTACATGCACGTACACGTACACACACACGCATGCACGCACGCATGCACACACACACACATGCACACGCACATGTATAGATAGATATATAGTATAGATACACTTGTACAAGTGAGTACAAAAACCCGAACATAATCAAGTGCATGTGTGTGCAGACACACAAGTGCATGCACATGGAAACACAAGTGCACACATGCATGCATATATAACCATACATGCACAGATGCATGGAAATGCAGCCAGGGTTGAAGGTGACATGACTGCAGTGTTATAGGGATTTACATCAAATAAAATGTTTTGTTTCTTCGTCTTCATCAAAATTCCTGTACAGAATGACACTGCCGTAATGAGCTCGGGTTCCCACCTTTTCTTGCCCTCCCATCTCACCCTGTCACTTCCTCTGAGTTTCCATCTTTCTTTCATCACTCTCTCCAGTCTCTCTCATTAGCGTTCCATAGACGAGACGTGGGCTCACTATCTCACAGTTTACTACAGTAGTATCGCCTTTCATACTGCTGGTAGAAACATTCATTATAATCCTGTTCCACATTCTCCAAAACAGAAGACTTCATCAGAGCCCCGTTCCCGCTGCTCCAGATCAAAACAAGACAAGAGCCACAAGGAAGAACACTGCATGTCGCCACGGCGACCGACCCAGGAAGTAACAGATTGCAGTGAGCTGTTGAGTGCTGACTAACTTCCACAAAGTTCAGCGATTGGGCAACTCTATTCGTTCAGAAACCACAATCTTGTTATCCCGAATTTAATGTCTTTCTGAAGTCTTTCTCTCTGGCTAGTTGAATATGATCATTTGGCGGTCTGAGTGAGGAAAGAGGAGGTAGGAGCCATAAAACCAGGAACTGAAAGAGAACAGCCATCATATTCAGCGCAGCAGGCAGGAGTAGACTTTCCTGCCCTCATCCGAAGGGCAGTTCAGTAAATAAACAAATGAGATTTGCAGTCTGTCCAGATGGCCCTCTCAGGGCTGAACAGAAGGGGAGGGGTCCAGCGTGAGTGTGAGTGCATGTGAAAGTGTGAATGTGTGAGTGCAAATATATGTGTATGTACCACTGTTTGTGTGTGTGTGTGTGATCAATGCAATGATGTACGTGAATGTGATTACGAGAGTTTATGCATAATGTATGACTGTTTGTGTGTTTGAGTGTGTCAATTTGAAACTAAGTGTGTGGGGGAGTTCAAGAGCAGAGGAAACCCTTCTTTGAAAATGGAAGACAAATCTCCCTCAGTATTGTGACCATAGAATTAAACCATGGACTGAGAGCAAAAGATGAAACAAATATGGCGTCCCACGACTCTCGTAGAGGGTAGACAGTATTTGTACATTAATTTGTTTGTGTGTCATGACGTACTTGTTTTCCTTCAGGCATCTAGTCTACTTCTCTCTGAAGTGAGGGACTAACCCCCGTTCGTCTGCACTGCTGAAGCAAGAAACTGATGTCGTCACTGAAGGGAAAGGACAGGCAGCACGCATCTACCACAGACACAAGCCCTCACAGAGAATTACCCGCGCACATGCGTGAGCACAGTGATCCGGCTCAACATCCAAAGGCACAAGACGCCGACTGTCACAGTAGCTGACTGGTCAGTTTGGCCCGACGTTCCGCTGACTCTCAGGGGCTGAGGGCAGTGCTATGTGGCACTCACTCACTTACCACAGGAACTCGCACGAGGTACTCATCATTTAACATCACATAAGCTTAACACGCATGTAAATTACCATGCAAAAGGGTCTAAGAATTTCTAAACTTGCTGCCTTACTCGGAGGACTGCAGTCAAAAAAACTGCACTGTGAATTAGGCCTGTGGTTTGACTGTTGCCTGTAAATGACGAGACCTGTATGGGCCGCAATGACATCTGACCGCTGAAAATTCCTCCCCTGGATAAAGTCTACCTGACTTTGCCTTTGTGGAGGGATTTCAGTCTCCAGACCACAAACTGGACACTCCTCCATTCCTCAACCCTTGAAAATCAGGTCGAAGTTACTTCTTCATGCGTGAGACACATTAATTGCAAGATTTCTGGACAAGTAGTAAGTTCACCTCCTAGGACAGACGTTCTTAGTGTCAGAAAACGCTTGGATGAATGCCTGGCAGCAGGAAATAGCCTTGCTTATCGGGGTACAGAGTTTCCACCTGTCATTTTGTATAACTAATGGAGTTAGATGCACTTGTTTTCTTGCTTGCAAAAAAATTTAAATCCTTACAGTTTTGCAAATAGAAAGCAAAACTGATTGCGTTTTAAAATCCAGTGAGGCAGCCACTCCCAATTTTTGCTTGGCTAAAAAAAGGGAGGTAGCAGCCTTTGACAAGCTTCTACAGGTTTTACACGCTCTGTAGGCTCAGACAGAGGCTCGGTGTGGGAAGGCATTACGCAGTGAGAGCAGAATGACACATCGGTAAATACACCTGCGTCCAGAACACAAAGCCCTGAGCCTCGCTGGGGGAGGAGGGAGCACTGTGTGTGGAGCGTGGGCTCACTGGAGAGGCTCGTCAATGTTGGTATTTTTGTGACGTGACCGGAGGCAAGGAGTGTATAGCTCAAAGCGCGCGGCACACCTGGAAAATGGGCTGGATTAACTGAATATATTCTCAGTAGGTGTGGTGCAGCTGGATTTATTAATAGCCAATCAAATTACCTCTTTTCATTCCCTTTACGAGCCATGCACATTGCGCAAAGCGTACTGCCAATTTTAGTAGTCTATGGCTGCATTGGAATACGAGGATAATGATATACTAATCAGCTGTTTCTCACAAGACATTCTTTTGCAGGAGGTGCAGATTTCGGCTGTCACTTCTTTTCAAATATTGAGTTTGAATCTCATAAATAATATAATTTTGTTCACGATTGTTCGCATTTTCTACTGTCAGAATTGAGACATTGCCAAACGTTTATTATGGGCCAGTTTTAATTTGCCATCAAACATGTAGCTAAATAGCTTACACGTGCCATGCAAAAACTAAGAAATAATGACAGCAGTATCTTGAAGTTCATACAATGCCAGTGATTCTGTCCACAACAGTAAAATGACAGCATTAGCTTTGGTATGCCATAAAAACGTTACGTCTTGAGAACAGGCTCCCCTAATGACCTAATCGTGTCCAATGACTCCCTCGGCTGAATGACCTCGACATTTGAAAAGGTGACTGATTGGGCCTATAATGATACAGCGGTGAGGCGTGATATAACCGAGACACTGCACTGAATCCAAAGAACTGAGGGCCACTTCACTTCCCCAACGTCAAGGACAATGAAAAAGTAGCGGGCACTTCAGCTGACGGCGAGGAAGCTTTCTGTCAAAGTTAATTAGAGGCAAAAGGAAGCCAATTTCACTGGCTCTTCTTGTGCTTGTATCTGACAAACTGTAGACACTGCTTTCCCCCCCCCCCCCATCAAACAGTACTGAACAGCTGGACTGAACATACACAAAACAAGCAAGAGATGCCAATGAGACTTTTGAGAGTAGTTAACAGAGAAAAGGCTCAACCAAGTACCCAGGATAAACCATCAACACTAAACTATTTTAATAAAGTTCAGAATTCCAAGCAATGTTAAATTGAACTTCCCTTATTTTGAGTAAAATGGAACTCGCTCGCCACACTTGACTGTTTTACAGTATCAGACAGGCACTACATAAGTACTGCAACAACTAATCTTTCTAAACTAAACAGCTATCTTTAAAATCCCCCAGGTTCAATCAAAAAATGATAGGACTCCCAACACTGACAATGTCCTAGCATAACCTCCAAGCTAACCAGTGCCTGTACAATATTTGCCCTGATTTAATGCTGGCATTCTGTGCCCGAGATGTTTTGTAGCTGTGGTTGAGGAAGCGATTACATCATTGCGCGCGAGGTTGGGCACCGCGAGGTTGGGCACCGCAGTCTTGCGACGCCCGCTGCCACTCGGCAGTATTGCGATAGTGTCATGTGACCCAGCCACGCCTCTCACCTCCCCCGCTTTCTTTCTCCTCCTCTTCGATGCTGTTCTTGATGCTTTCGTACTCCTCGTCGATGTTCTGGTTCCCCCGGATCTGGCTCAAGACCCGCCGGGCCTGCGGGGTTTGGCCCTTCTGGATCAGCCAGCGGGGGCTCTCCGGCAGAAAGAGGAACCCGACGAACTGCAGGACCGCCGGAGCCACCGACAGACCCAGCATGTACCTGAGGCAGAGCACAGAGCGTCGGTAAAGATAAGATGTGAACGGGAGAGGGAGAGATGGATAACAGAAAGGAGAGAATCAATACAATTGATAGGGTAGAACTGATAAAAACAGGCAGTGAGAGGGAACAGTGAAGAGAACAATTGAGTGAGAGCAATAGGGAGTCAGATGCAAAAATAGGGAGGAGTGTGTCATGCTCAAAAAGTAGCCTAATCACAGTAATCTGAACCTCTTTTTATCATTTACTGTTTGTGTAATGTTACCAGCCACACTCACAAGCAAACCTATACAGACTCAGTAGACCCCAAGATGCATGCTCTCTGCGTAACACTATAATAAGCAAGTTGTAATATTCTGTAATATAAATAAAATTCATTACATTTTTCCTTCAGAAGTTTACGTCTGTGCTTCACTGAAAGCAGAAACTTCATTGCACTTGTACTATAATGTAAGACAGGGTTGCAACAGCATTGGCATCAGCTAATAAAATATTTGTTACCAATATTGGCCCCAGAATTTTTTATATTGCACACCCCTACTTCTGACCCCCCATTAAGTCATCACCACAGGAAGTCAGACAATGTGACAGATGAGGTATCACATACTGAACCCTCTCCATGTCACCAAGGGAAAATTAGAATAACTGAACACGTGGATTTGGGGAAGCAGCACATACCTGCCATATTGTCACAACTCGGAAAGAAGGCATCTCACAGCCAAGGCTGAGGAGCCTAATTCTGGTTTTCTAGACACTTAGAAATGACTAGGATGTGCGCAGTGATTTACATGTGGTTGGACCCCATCCGATGCAAATCCTAACCATTAGAGACTATCGCAGAGCTGGAAATATCTCTTCCAGTGCTCCGCCTTTTGAACCATAGGAGGTTTAATGACATGAAAATGAGCAGAACCAGTGTGACAAGTGGAGGCGCACTATTCAAAGCTTAAAATCAGTATGCAGCCCAGCTTCAAGACTCTATAGAGTCCCGGAAAGGCGGCGATATGTACTGATAGAGCTATTTAAGCCCCTGAAAAAGCATCTTTTCTCACAAAAATAAGCCGAGGGTCCTTGACAGATCAACATGTACTGACACAATTCATCTGTTGACGAATGACGGAATCAGCCACATTAAACCGAAACAGTCTCACGTCCTTCAGTCGGCACTTAATCATCTGCCTGATTCAAAATGGGAGAGTGAGCGCATCAGTGCAGGATGTTTATCTGACACGAGGCTCGATCTCATCCTTTAACAATATTTCACTGCCACCGTGCAAAGGGCTTGAGGAGAGATTCAGATGTCAGAGACGCATTCTGATTCACACCCTCAGTCTGGACACTGACGGGAAGAGACAGAGCTCCATCTGCGATGATCAGAAACGACATTATAGATGGAGTGAAGAGCACGCTCACACAAAAACACACACACACACACACACACACACCACTATCGCAGCGGTTAAAGAACACACACGAGCACAAACACAAATGCACACTCACATGCTCAAACACAAAACAATACAGCAGGATTAAAAGACCACACACACACACACACAGACACAGACACATGCACATGAAAATATACAAAATACTATAGCTGGGGTTCAACAGCCCAGTGGGTTACTGAGAAGACAGCTGTTGGCAATCAGTTTCCATTCACGGTTGCACGTGAAAGCAAGCCTGAATCACTGATCTTGAATCAATGTAAAGCTAATGAATGGTTTTTAATGAAAATGTTTATGTGCGTGTGCTACAGTAAATCTACCACCCGTCTATGCCCTGTGAACACTGATGTCCATAGCACCACCAACATTCGGTGTTCCCACCAAATTTTCATATGGGGAATATCTGCCATAAATGTAAAGCACAATGAGCTTGTAATCTTTCAGCCTGGCTCCAAGGTAGAATTACAGAAGGTCTGAGGCCACCAAAGCAGGGGACAAACTGCGGCATATGCTGTTCACATTACTGGAAGTGTTATACAGGTACACAGGGCTTCCATTAATGGAAGGACAGCATCTGAAAACATGTTTCAGCACACAACCAAAAATAACTCTGTGCATAATATACAGGCAAGCTTTTTAAAATTCATGCTCATGGTTTTCTGAATCTAGTTCCCACCCCCAAAAATGAAAAGAACCTGTAGTGCAGCTAAAAATCTCAGTCTGTCCAACGGGAGCATGTGGTGAGTTAGCCATTGTTGCAGGACTGTGCTTTCAGTGCGTGGGATTAGCAAAGCTGTGGTGTTGTGTGTTTAAAGAACTGGATTTGTGAACGGCGTGATGTGGGACCAACAGGAAGCCCAGCTCTGACGTGCTGCCTGGCTCAGTAAACACAGCACAGATACATTCACTGAGGGGTGAAGAGAATAGGCAAAACACGCTACCAAACACACTGATCTTCCATCATCAACAGGGGGCACCGATTAACAAATCGTACCTCCAGCCATCATGGCGCAGGTAGCTGAAGGCCCCGTCAATGATGCTGGCAATAAACTGACCACCTGTGATGAAGAGGTTGTTGACGGTGACCAGCTGGCCCCTCAGGTGGGAGGGTGAGCATTCTGCGATGTAGACTGGGACGGTCATGGAGGCAATGCCTGTTGAGAGAGAGAGAGAAAATGTTATCCAAAGTTCTAGTCCCAAGTTTTTCGTTTTTTCCTGAGTCAATACCCCGAGTGCACCTCTGTGCTATTCACAGTCCCCATTTCCCTTATTTCCTAACTTGTTATTCTGAGCCGTGATTTTCCCCCCCTTTCTTTTTGTACTTCCCCATCTGTCCTTTTGTTTTTGTGACTGCGGTTCTGCCTTGTCTACATGTGGCGTTCGCTCAATGCAATCCCCAAACTGCACTTCCAGACAGACTATGGCAGCATCACTATGGCAGCACAGCAACACTTTAGGTGAACCACAAAAAAGGATTTATCATGCCTGTGATCCAAAAGGAAAAAGGCATATTTCTTGGGGATGGTCTTACCCATCTGTGCTCCATTACAATGGCGAGGATTCAGGAGTCCAGTGGGAGAGTAAACCTGAACTATTGGATTGAGCATCAGTTCAGTTCACTTCAATTAAAATGCTTTATTTGCATGGCATAGCATTGCAGCAGTACATTGGCAAAAGAAAACAACAGCCCGACATAAAACTGAGTAAGAAATCAATATGGTCACAGCATGAAATATAAATTGTTATAACAGCAATGAGGATTCTGCTATTGGACAATAAACAAGCAGAAAAAAACTATCCTACAGTAATATCGATAATGTCATCCCTGTGTGTAACTTCATATGCATTGAGCCCAGTGGTTCATATCCAGTCACTAAATCTGTGATTCAGCTATGCCCTTCTCAAAGAAACTGACAGAGCAATTAAGAGTGCTTCCAATAAAATGATAATGTCAGGCTCAGTTTATCTCAACTGATAAAACCCTTATATTCAGCAGGCATTCAGGGATTTTAATGTCAATGAAAAATGTGGTATTTTGGAAAAGAGTTGACTGTTGTTCTTCCTAAAAACATGAAACGTGACCAGTAGTACTTTCTTCCTTATTAGGGCAATTCCAGGCAATAATATGAATACATATTTTTAAAACCTCATAGTAAACATTCATATATTTAATCTCGGGCTTCACCCCAGTTACAATGCAGCTATATACACACTTTTCATGAGGAACAGACAAGGTATAGGCCTAGGCCTGTTTATCCAGAGTCATCAAACAAGACGACGCCGCTTGCGATAAGTCTATTAATAGTCCGCGCGCTCTTTCGTGTAGCTCTCAGCTGCCTGGAGGACAACGTACCTGTTGCCATGGGAACACCCTCAATGTGCGACTTGCGCAGAGGTTAATCAATAACAACAGAAGAGGAGCTTCATTGGCGCTTCACTGGGTTGTGAAAACACGACAGTGGAGTGTATTCCGCGGGGGAAAAAAGTTAGCATGTTCCTAAAACCTGCCGCAAGGACAGGGACTGACCGTTCACACCAAGCAAGTTTACTGTTGCTCTTATTCATGCAAACAATTGCTTTACAAATAAACGGAGGATATCTCCAAGACAAACATGCATCCTCAAGTACTCAATTGGTTTTACCATGATAGAGCGAATACGAAGCCATAGTTTGTACAGCACCTTCCACTGACAGACACCCCAGAAAGTAATCTTCACACCGCTGAAACCCCTCCATTCAGACTACACCAAGTATTAATACTCTGACAAATTTGTTTCTAATATTGACATTTAAAAAAATCTTGATTGGAAAAGTTCAAAAAATAAGTTATTTTAATTCTCTAGCAGATGCTATATGAGGTTGGAGCTCTTTACACCTGCAGTGCTCTTGGACCTGGGCTGGCCAGTGCTTGAGTTAAGACAATCTAAGAGAAGCTGGTGGCGGTGTTGCTGATAAGCCTATTAGGAGGTAGTCTTTCTTCCTGACAAAGTAAAAGCAATGCATCATGGCAATGATAGCAAATATTATTCTTTTGGCACCCTTTGAATCCTTAAACCAAGATCCTAAACTCAGTGTGGTCATTAAAGATCTGGTGTAGCCAATAACAAAGACAGTGTGTATTTTACTGCCACAGCCAGAACTAGGGCTCCTTCCTACTGTATGATATTAATTAATGATATTAATGAACAGACACTTAATTAATGTCATTATTACAAAGATGCATCCCTCTAAGAACACTCCCATATCTCTTGAGTGACCTTCTTTTCTGACGTTAATCACACCTGTATTAAAACCATATTAACTAGCATTACCAACAGGTGTGATGCAATCAGCCCATGAACAATGGATGGCTTGCTTCACACGGGATGCTTACAAATTGAAGAGCTCCAAACACTCAAATGCTCCAAAATACTAAAGATAGGCAAAATGATTGAGTGGCAAAATGATCGATGGCGATAAAGTCTGCCGCTTGGCTCTTGGACGGCACATCCAGCTGCAGAGCTGGTTCTTGGCACAGCAGAGTGTCCCACAGGCTAGAATTGAATCCTGATTGTGTCATTTCCAATTCCAGCCAGGGGTCTCACTGACTGACGGGGTGACACACCATTAGCCGCAGCACCAGCCAAAGAAAGAAGGTTTCAATCAAGAAGTTATTCCCCATCCTTGTCATATATCAGCAATTGCTTTGGCACCGTCTGCATGAGAAGTGCAGTCCTTTGGCACAACGGCTGCGCACCTCAGCTGGTGGACTGCGCAAATTAAACGAAGCATCAGGTGGCAGAACACAGTTCAGAGGAGATTTTGCCCCCTTGGTTTGATGCTGCAGCAATATGACAGGCCAACAATGGCTGATCCAAATTCTGGAATATTAAACAAATTGGTTAACAATCGGGCTAGGCAACATACCCCTGCAGCACCAGGTCTAAGGTCAATAATTTAGTTATAAAAGATTGAACTGACTTTCTGTGACTAGCTGCTCTAAAACAAATTTGCATACAACTACTGAAAGCATTTTCTGGGCTGCCTTTACCCCTTCAAACCAAGCTGCTGCAGTATCAAAACCGAGGCTTCGGGTCGAGATGATCCTCTGTTTCCCTGATAGCAGACACCCCCTCCGGGTAACATCTGTTCAGTTACATGTCTGGAGAAAGGTCACTTCACAAACAATTGAACCAAAACACAAGAACTGGAAGCTTGGGCTATGTTAAGTGATCACAGAGATGCAAAGACAATTGTGTTAGTTGATAAACATCAAAAATAACCTTTATTTTCCAAAAAATGCCTGAAATTTGGAGCGTCTATATTCAGGCAATTAAAAGCTTAAACAATTTAACAACTAGGTGACTAATTACAATGAGTGCATATTGTAATTAACAACTAATCAGAGAAAGAAACTGTTTGTAAGAACAGAAGGGTATGTAATAGGGTCAAATTAAGCTGCATATTCAATAGGACACATACCACTTAAGACATTATTACAGTTACAGTCTCAGAAACTACTTTTAGAATAGAAACCCTGGAGATGTGTGGCAGTTATTATTCTAGAGATCATCACCATCTTTGTGTGAAAGTGCATTATTCTCACAGACAATTACCACCTTCCATTGGATAGTGCATTATTCCCCACAGAGAAAATCACCAACTACAGCTGAATGGTGGATTATTCCCAGAGATAGTCACCACATTCAGATTTCAAAGCGCACCAGCCTCTATGTCCAGACTGTGCTCAGCCTAACAAGTTTATCCAAAACTCAATACCACAGCGGCTGGACCCTGGGGACCCTCCTGTCATAGCTACAGTATAATTGGCTCTGTGTCATATCCTTCAAATCCTCTCTGTTCCAAGGACTTGGGCTATAACATCCATCCCTCGCGGTCTGTACCATACCCACTTTACTTCCTGAGGAGTGCGACTGCAATGTTGTGGAGTTAAACCCAAGGGCAATGGCTAAAAATATTCCCGTGTGTTTGAGTACGAACTGAAAATTAACGCTGTGTGAAATCTTAGCAAGGCCTGCGGCCTCCTTGATGAATCTGTTGACTGAGGACCAGCAGACCTGTTAACCGACAATGTTGGGGGGAGGGGCTGGAGTTGTCTTCCCTCCCCCACAACTGCTACACTGCTAGTACAGCCCCTGAAAATATTCACCAGGGAACAAATGTCTCTAACAGACTTTTTTTAAAATCCTAATGCTGCTGTTATTGCAGTTATGTTGTTACCTTACTTAAAATATTAGTAGCAAGCACACACATTTGAAGGAATCCAGCAGTACTTAGTCCAGCATTCTGTCCGGGCAGTTGTCATCTCCCACTTGAAACACAGCAAATCTCTTCTTGCTGGCCTTTGTGCCTTCACCATCAGATCTCTGCAGCTCATCCCGACTGCTGTTGCTCATCTTATCTACAACCTCCCCAAACTCAGCCATGTCACTTCCCTTCTCACTTTCCTCTACTGGCTGCCAATGTCAGCTCACATCAAATTCAAATCCTTGGTGCAGGCAGCTAAAGGGACAGCTCCAGTATATTTTCAAAAGATCATCAGACTCTGCAGACCCAGCAGACATCTCTGTTCCTACCTCTGGGCATCTGGCACCCGCCCCCAGCTGCGTGCCTGCACTTCTAGGTTACGTCTCCTGTTTGTTCTGGCCCTGCGGTGGTGGAAAGAACTTCCCACTTCAGTTAGAACAGCAGAATCTCTGCCCACCGTCTGACACAGACAAAATCCTCATCTCTTCCGACTGCAGCACGGCTCCCCACAACCACCTTTAAAATATCCTCTCCCTTTCTCTTTCTTTGCATTTCCTTTTGGGTGTTATAGGTATAGCTGTGTAAAGATAGGTTATCTGTCATTTATTACATTAGAACTTGTTTAATATTAGAATTATTGATCATAAATGGGCCTCTGTGCCTAGGTGATATAGCCTAGCATTTTAGTATTCCTGAGAGCAACACTGATGTTCTCCACTACTGTATGCCGTTCAGGATAAGAGCGGCTGACAATTGATTGTAATGAAACGTAATAGATTCAATCTCAGTCATAACGGCCCCAGCCATTAAAGCCATAATAGTTCTGGCCCTCACTTCATCTCAGTGATGAACACTTTCTGTTCATTGCCCACAGGCCATGTTAGTACTTGTGGAAAGTATGTAGGACGTGTTTAGAGATGCACAATGACATTTATGCTGCCATGGATTACATTTCTGCAATATTACATAATGGACTGAGGGCAGCAGCCTGAAACTACAGACAAAAGGGTTCCTGCTGGCTAGACATACACTCACCGGCCACTTCATTAGGTCCACCTGTTCAACTGCAAACTGCACCCGTTAACGCAAATATCTAATCAGCCAATCACGTGGCAGCAACTAAATGCATTTAGGCATGTTGACATGGTCAAGACGATCTGCTGAAGTTCAAACCAAGCATCAGAATGGAGAAGAAAGGTGATTTTGAACGTGGCATGGTTGTTGGTGCCAGACCGGCTGGTTTGAGTATTTCAGAAACTGCTGATCTACTGGGATTTTCACGCATAACCATCTCTAGGGTTTACAGAGAATGGTCCAAAAAAGAGGAAATATCCAGAGAGCGGCAGTTCTCTGGGCGAAAATTACTTCTTGATGGCAGAGGTCAGAGGAGAATGGCCAGACTGGTTCGAGCTGATAGAAAGGCAACAGTAACTCAAATAACCACTCGTTACAACCAAGGTATGCAGAAGAGCATCTCTAAATGCACACCACGTCAAACCTTGAAGCAGATGGGCTACAGCAGCAGAAGACCACACCGGGTGCCACTCCTGTCACCTGAAGTGGCCGGTGAGTGTATGTGATGACACTGGTTGATATTGGTACTGTAGATGCAGCCCAAGATAAAGAAAGCGTATCTATCAAGTCAATTACAGGCAGAAAGAAATATTTTCTTCTAACAATAACAAAATTACCAAACCACCACATAGTGATTTACACAGCATGACTGTACATTGCATTGATTTCTGCTAGCAAAATCACCAATAAAAGAAAGCCTCCATCATAACCCAATAACCTTTACCAAACCAGCAATTTGAGGAAGAAACAAGTGCCTTGAAAACAAAAACTTAACAAATAATGGGTTTCATACTTTTACCGTGATTTTACCTGCCATCAAGAAACAGCTGAAAGCCTGGCTACATAACTTGACCGCAATTACCAAAAATACTCATACTTGCCGATTTCAAAATGAGAACACACCATGAACCACTGACAAAGGACAGTCTCCAAGGTGAGACTCCTACAGTGAACCATTATATTGTGCGCTGTTTTGTGTCGAGATGGTTTCCTTAAAAAAAGCCTCTGAAGATTACAGCCTTGTGACCATGCATTATATCACAGCAGCGATCGTACAACGCTGATGAAGTCAAATTACATAATATGCATTCTCATTCAAAATAACTTCATGCCTGAAAGCTTGAACAGACAGAAGCTTTCACAAGCTGTTGGACAGCACTTCCCTGCTGTTGATCATTCACAGATATGAAAAGCATTCAGTGAAAGGTTTTAAGATGGAAAGATTGGAAAAATTCTGGTGGTCTGAATAATTCAACGATTTCCTTCAGTGTTCCTACAAGAACTGACAGTTGGAACTGAAGTGAACCAGAAGAGAGAAGCCATTCAGTTTGCACAGACTGTGGTATCAGATTGACAAAAATACACATACACAGAGCACATCTTTATAATTAAAATGCTGACAACCTCAAAATGTTCATCATTTAATTTGTTTCAAGTGAGGAACTGAAAGTGTCTTCAACAGCATTCAAATAGGCTAGTTTCATTCGCCGCAAGAAAGCAAGCAGTAGCAAGAGTATGGACTCAGACACCAGGATTTCCAGTGAACTTGGACTCGAATAGACCATAAGAAGTTGTAGTTTACGTAAATGGATTAAACTGAGCAGACGCATCCATGAGTTGGCCCATTGTTATGGTAACAATACCAAAAACAACATTAATGTCTGCTGTTTTATTTGAAATTGCAAGGAACAGTTTCTATATAAGTCACAGCAAACAACAAAATGATGCCGATATGCTATTTGATCAATGTCAAGAGAAACAGAGCATGAAGCTGCAAAAAATGTTATTATCTGAAGTGCTGTAGTTTCTGTACGGAGCTTCAACAAACAGGTTTGTACAAAAATAATTTTACAAAAAGAAAAATGTTTTACCCTGAAACAAGGACACAAGTTCTTCAGAACACAGGAAGGAAAGGATATACTATACAACACACTGGTACTTTACTTACTATGCTAGAGAAGAAAAGCTTGAACAATGGACACTAAAACTGATGCCAGAATATGTAGGCTATTTATTGTTTGCATTTCCCTCATAGCTGTGCATGTAAATGAAAATACAAACACTACTTGTCAGTTGTTACAAATACTGTTACAAAATAATGTGTATCTTATGGGCAGGTTTTCGCACACACCAACATCAATACGTGTCAGACAGGCCAGTAAACCAACAGGAGATGATTAAATATAACTGCAAAGAGTAGGCTATAGCACTGGAATTTTTATTGCATAAACTAATATTTTATTTTTTTATTGCCCCAGTTGCAAACTGCTTATTTTGTTTTTTTGCACCTTACAAACTTTAACTCATTTTAAATCAATATTTCGTACCCTCACAAAGAAAAACAATTTTTTTGCATTCTTGCATTTTAATCAATCCCCTTATTCTGTAATACATAGCACTAGGTATGACACATCAGTAAACATTTCAGCTTTCGTTCTTCTTAAGTATCTGATTGAGTGGTAACTGAATGATTTAATGAGATGTTTGCTGAAAATAATTGGACAATTGGCACATGGCTTGAAATAGAAGCTCTACTCATCCCTTAGTGCTGAATGAGCAGAATACATAAACACCCCAAAATGACCTCCAGGCCATAGCTAACGATTTCAATCTCAAACTTCTGATGGAGTCTACACAATCTTCATGGTCAACTCCAGACAGCATTCTTGGTAAAAAGGAATTAGCCTACCCCTTATGGACAATGGCAATTTTGGACCCAACATTCCAAATTGCATTCCAAGATGCAAATCTAAGCAAGAGAAGAGACAAAACTTGTCTAAATGATCTTTATTTTTAAAGCAGAACAAAAATATAAAGAACTGAATTCGCCTTGACAATGATGTTACCAGCAGAGTCAAATAAGCCTATAGCCAATTCATGTTCCATTTGACATTCAGCTTTAGTATTCATCCACATTGCAGTGATCTTCTGCCTCAAACAACTGACCTCAGATCATATCAGTCATCAATAACCCTTACCTCAGTCAAATTCTGAAAAATAACCATTCAGAGCATAGATCAAAACTCTGCAGAAGCTACATTCTCCTTGTCCAGTTGCTTTGTCCAAGAGAACTCTCCCCATGGTTAACCCAGGATTGAAATGAAATAATTTTATGTTTATTTCAAGGGCCAATCAAATGCATTATACCACAATAAAATGAGTGGTCATCTTTCAGGGAACATAGACATCCTATCAAATGTGATTTGGTTTGGCAAGATGTGGCACAGTCCATAGGGCAGCTAAGCGATTTCCCCTGCGTGGGTGGGGCTTTGCTCCCCAGACTGGCAGTTCCTCAGCTGTGGTCCCTTCTCTATCTCTGGTCCTCTCCGCTGTCTGTCTACCCGTCCAAATAAAGCGAGCCATTCAAGGAGAGTGGACTGTCCCGCTCCCCTTAAAAAAATTTAAATGTGATTTGATTTTCAATAATAAAGCCTACTGCCGCAGTTATACTTATTTAAGACAATACCAACTCTATACAGATAAGTTCAGAGCGATTAACATCTTATTATTGAAATTAGCCTAACCTTTTAAAGTACAAACCACTTTCCTCAACAATTCTGTTCATGCATTTCCATTTTGCTCTTAATATAATATACAATATATAATCTGGCTAAAACTCAAAGTGGCAATACAAGTAGCATTTACTAATGTGAGACAAGATATCAGCCCTCTTTACAGGTGAAAATATATTTTAGACAAGCAACAAAACTTAGCAGACCTTATTAATCTCTGACAACTTATACAGAGAACCCTCAGAAATTGGAAAGAAAAAATCTGGAAAAACATGGTTTCGGTTTACATGACAAACATACAAAGTCTCTGACTGAGTACACTACAGACCATCAGAATAATGTAGACTACCTGCACAGAACAACATTAAAAACAGACACGGAAGTAAACATGCTACATTCAGATTCATCTGATCCAGACCAGCACTAACCATAATTAGGTCATGGACAGCAGTCCAACTCCTTATCACCCAGCAAACCTCCACAGTACAGGGGTCACCCAAAAGAAAATTCCCCTCAGAATTAACAGAAGTATTTTTTATGAGTACCATCTTGTTTAAACTCTTCTCATAATGTAGAAAAAGTATGGTCTGCAGTGGGTTTCATTTTGTTTTCGAAAACTGGGGGGTTATATTTTAAGGGCAACCATTGTTCAAAAATCTCACAACCCTCCACTGATGCCGAATGAATGAATGAATGAATGAATGAATGAATGAATGAATGAATGAATGAAGGGTTAGCACTCAACATAACCTAAAACGGGTTTAAAGACCTTTAAGGTGGATCTATCAAAGTATTTTTGGCACCTATGAAACGTGATTTTCACTCGAAGAATATTCTGCAAAACTGGGGAAATGGATGGGCAATTAATGGGCCATTATGAGAGTACTGCTTCTAAAAACAATGTTACTGATTCAAACAGCCAATGATTTTACACAGAAGGGATTGCGCTCTAATGCAAATATTGTCAGATGTCACGCATTCGTGCATCTGGTGAATAAGGTAAATATTAGTACGGAACACGTCTGTGCCACTATTTCTCTAACCTCTGAATGGTTTAAATCGTACTTAAATACACCGTGGCCACTTAATAGCACGGAGTAAATCGCCTGATTTACACAAACAAAAATGTGAAAATTACCAGCAAATTTGAACGGCTCAACGGGGGACTTTTTGTGACCGCTTGGGTGTGCAGAGGGTGTGCATTCGAACTTCCTTCTGAGTGGAGTCGTGGGAATAAGCCATTTATAAAAAGAAATTATGTATCATTCATGAATTGGGACAGTCTCAAACATCGGTCTACATAAAACCTCACACATTAAATAACCTAGCCAACTTTTGACACGCTTAAACATACATATAACATAGCCTACGTTACCACATTGCATTAGCCTACTGCATTTAAGGTTTATGAGAAAAGAAAAAAAACTTAAACAAAACTTACCTAATCCAAGTCCAACTATAAGTCGTCCAACAAGTAGAGCCTCTTTATTCGGAGCAACACTTAACACTACGCCCCCACCGGCGAAGATAAAGCTGGCCAACAGGATGCACTTTCTGCGTCCGACAATTCCATTCAGATACCCGCCGGCCAGGGCGGACAACGCAGCGGCGCCAACAGTACTTGAGACGAGCAGTTCTTGCCAAAATGCACTCAAATTCATCTCCTTCTTCAGCAAGAGCATGGCTCCTGACACCACCCCGGTGTCATAGCCGAACAAAAAGCCCCCCAGTGCGGAGAAACCTGCCAGGACATACACAAACGCAGGTGTGACCTCCTGTTGGAACTGCTTGCGGGCGGCTCGCTCCAAGTCACCGGTGGAGGCGGACGAGGGTCCCTGGCTGTCGATGCTTGCGTTGGAGGGAGCCTGGATGAGGCTCCGCTCTCCATCATCGCTTACTTTCTTCCTTCTCTCGCCCATCAGGTTGCTCATACTTCGCAGGTTATAGTCATTATCACTGGATTTTCGGGACATAGGGGAAAAACAACAGCACAAATGTGATCACAACACAGTTCAGTCAAGACCAGAAACGCTGTTTTGCAATATAAAAAGTGTCGACAATGCCAAATCTTACAGACTGAATAAATTAAAGCGTTCTTCACAGTTCGGAGATACAGTTACTGTATTTGAGCTTCCCAAGATTAAAAGTTGCGGATAAACTGTGCGTCCGCTGGTGTCATTGTTGTAGGCTATCTGGTAGCCCGGGCGAGTGAGTTTAGCCTACGCTCGCAGCGATGAGGACGAATACACAAACAGAAGCAAAGGTAAGACTGAGGAGGAGTCAATTCAATTCGTCACCGAGCGGTAGTGTGTGACGTAAAATACATTACACATGCCTGCTGTAGTGACTACAATCTTCTATATATTTTAATTTCGGATAATTCCAGACCATGCCGTGTCCTTTTGCTAAACTCTCATATTCGGACACTATAACCTAGTGTTCTAAAGGTATCGCATTTCCCCATCTATTCTACATTCGTAACATTAGCCAAAGGACCCGTTAAGACACGGAGAGAGGTGTTCCCACTGACTAAAATCACCAGGCCTAGTTTACAATCAGCTAAATCATCTTGCCTTTGGTCAAATGAGGTAGAGCATCACGCCCGTGGTTGATAGACAACTCAAATCCACAGTTGTCTATCAACTGGAATTTCTGTAAATTCTCTCCCCAACATCTTGATGCATTTGAAAAAATGAAAGGTTTCCTGTCGTTCTGAACAAATGTCATTATGTAACTGGACCATATTTAGTTAAACAAACATTACTATTGCGGGTTAAAGAACATTCTTAATTTTAACGGCGAATCGAGCCACAAGACCCTCTGGAATTTGGACATAGTGGTATCCCTGAGCTAAAAGCAAATATGATATGCCGATTTCTTGTGCCCTCTACTGACAAAATGGAATATTGCACTTAATTCGTGCTGCGTGTCCACAAACTGGCTGCTACTGCACTTTTAAAAACTGGAATGCAAATTTTGACATGAGAGTGACTAAGGCAGCGTCTGAGCCTATAGTGTATTGACACTGTTGGCCATAGGTTAGCCTACTGATTGAGCGCTAGTGCGGCGTATCAAGGTCAATTGAACAAAATGTGCTATACATAAATCGTTTGTTTACACCACGTAAATACGATTATATAAAGTCAAGCAACTTTAATTAGCCCTAAAGAATGGTGATAATGAGCACTGTATGATTTCCCTACGATTGTCGCATGCCTTAGCCTACATTTCTCCTACTCGGTCTGCCGTAAAGCGATTCGGTAGAGATTGCTTCCTTCCGAGTTTGACAACAATGAACCAAGTGAATAGCTAGTTTAACAAACCCACATTTAATTAAACACATAGCAACAAAAACAACTATTTGTCCACTGACTTGATTAAGTGACACAATATTAATAAGCGTTACCTTTTTGGTTGGTTTTCGTTATCTTCGCAAGGGAGTTGCAGAGCAGGAAAACACCGGTTTTGCCAGTCCCAGAAGGAAATTGTACATTGCCTAAGTCATATGATTCTGAAGATTTGGGGAGGAGAGATATGCTTGCTACAGTTACGCCTTTGAAACGACAGGCTGTGATTGAAGAAAAATCTCTGCAACCAGATCGTTTAGACGTTGTGGATCAGTACGTGACCACTCCCGACCAACTTCGGGAAACTGAACTGTAACTCTTTATTTCGTCATATTTAGCTTCTTTTATATGCAGCAGAGGCGTGATCATTTCGCACGATAGCCTACAGTAGGCTAGTCTTGTCTGTTCTGGGACAATGATTTCACGGCTTCGCGCCATGTAGAAGTCCTTAAATGTATTTGCACTCTGTTAGGAAAGAAGTGCACCAGAGAGCATGGTTAACAAAGAGGAATTAGAAGTAAAACTGAAAAAACTTGTCGTGAGATTAAAAAATGTGCAAGAACGAAAGCAGCTCGGCACTTTGGTGCAGATCATTGAAGATCTTCTTTACCTGGCACAAAACGATGAGTGGGGTAGGTGACATTTTACGGTTGTCAGTGATGCAGACAAACATGATTTGACCAATTGGTCGTATGTGGGTATCTTTAAAATTGTTTTTTGTTCGTTTTATTATTACAAGAAGTATTGTCTATATTCTGTATGAATTTGTAGATCAAAACAGAGCTAGCCTCCAAACGTTTCTTACACGTCTATAAAGGAAAGCGAAAGTCGCAGTTAAAATAGACCTTGATTTTGCGGTAAACGTTTGTAGTAGGCTACCTGAAAATGAATACATAAATTATTTTAGAAGTTCTTTGCAACCTCTACCATTGCCTACAGCGGCAGATCTGTTTGAAGAAAAGGAAGTTCACTCTCCTCTGATGGTGGTGCTGTCATCTTACATCAACAGTCACGATGTGCAGCAGGTCAGTAACAGGAACAGTGAGTTTCTGAATGCAGGTGTGCGTCTGCCTAAAAACCAAGAATAGCGTTCAGCTTCTCACACACTCTCACGTGCTGTTCTATGATAGCAGTGCAGTTGTGTTGTTTTATGTTAAGCAGCTCAGTACAGTCGCTCTCTTCCATGAGTACAGCTGAGTATAGGCGTGTTGTCGTAACCTCTGCCTCTGCTCCACAGGTGGGGTGGTCACTCCTCTGTCGACTGTTGGAAATATGCCCCGGGACCCTGGAGAAGCTGGCAAGGCCACTGAGTGCTGGCAAGGACTGGGAGGTACTGGGAATACATCAGTAAGTATACAGCCGTGGGTACATGCACACTTGTGAATGTGTGTGCATAAGTGGATATGTGCTTGTGTAGGTTGTGTGTAGGTGCAAGTTTGTGTGTGAATATATGCTTGTGCAGGGATGTGTAGGCCTAGTTCCGTAGATACTTTCGGCAAATATGCACTTATAACTGTAGGTCTAGGTGAATATACACTTGTAGGTGTCTGTTTTGGATATGTCCTTATTTAGGTGTGTGTAGGCAGCGACACACTTGTATCACACGCTTTTGATGGATGTGCCGTTGTGCCGGTAGAGGCAAATACATACTTGTATAGGTGTATATGTGTTGATGGATACACAAGCAAGCTTACACAGGAATACAATGTCCATTTGTATCGGTCCATACTGCAGCCAGGTATAGTCAAAGGTCATACAGGGATACTCATTAGGGTGTGAATAGAATGTCGAATAGCAGTTTAGTGGAAAGTGCCCTATTTTTATACCATTTGGCAATGTATTGATCTCTGAACTGCTCCACTAAATATCCCACTGTATAAATAAGTATTATTCCATGTATACAGAGTCACCCTGAATACATTAGTAGCAGGTTGTATTGTTCACAGAGATCTAAATTTGAATAGGAATGTGAATGTTAAAGATCATTCACTGTGTACTCCTGTAAACTGTACTCATGTGAATGGCTTTCAGTTAACAGAATGATTCTGTTTGCAAGAAATTTCAATAAGGCTTCTGCTCAAATCATTGGTCTGAGGGTGCTTTTATAAAAGTTGTAAATTACCTAGAACGTATGCCTTGTGTATACTACATGACTCAGGACCTATCCTTTGTCCACTCCTTTTTCATTGTATATACCCCTTCTTAGTAGAACACATGGTTGCTGTGTTATTTTCATTGTTTTGGAGATGATACTTTCTGACACATGATACTTTCCGAAGGCACTGTAATTATTAAATATGATCCTGTGTGTGTATATGTGTGTGTAAATTAACAGGCAGATCCTCAAGGTGTTGTCACTTCACAGTGGACAGTGCAAACTCATGACAGTGGGCCTTCGAGTTTTGACGTTCCTCCTAAAATCAGGTGGGACTCCTTTATGGCTCTGCAGTACAGAGAACCCATCGCTCCCAGAGCAGCCTGCAGTCCAGTGCTCCTGGTTGTATAGCATATACACACTGATGCAATACATAGATCATTTATATGCATGTTCTTTATTCTATATGTGTTAAATTCCTCGCTTTCATATTGTGATTTTATTTTCTTTTTTTTGTTTTTGTTGGAAGATGTGATCATGTTGACGTGTTTGGAGGACGATATGGACATCTTTGACTTGATTCTCAGCGCTATGACAACTTTCTCCACCAATGAGGAGGTTCAGACCCATGGCTGCAGGTCACTGCAGCTACTTCTGGAGCAGGGTACTGGAAGCTTGAGAATTCAATCACATTCCCATGGTGACATCCTTCAGTGCCAGTGGGCCATTTTAATTGGGTTTAAATAACCATAGGAATAATACTGTTGATGTTGTTCTACACTGTTAACCATCCCCTCTGTGCATGTTTCAGTGCAGTGTTATCCATTCTGTGAGCCAATCGGCGATTGACCAAATTGTTTGTTTTTTTTGTCACTTCACATGGTCACTGTAATCCATCCATTGATTCTTCAAGCCACAGCCCCCCACCCCATTTAACAGCATACCTGACATGGTATTAATATATAAATGATTGTGTGTGTGTCTGTGCATACATGTTTGTGTTTGTGTTGTGTGTGTGTGTCTTTATCTTCAGTTGCCGATGTGCACCTAGTGGAGTTTGTGGAGAGAGGGGACCACAGCGTGGTTCTGAGTGTGGTTCGAATGTTCCAGAACAATGAAGATTTGGTTCTACAGGCGCTGAAAGTTCTACTGCCTTTAGCAGGCCCAGGTGACTCTTGCTCTCTCATCCAAGGTCTTATGGTGATACACAGGTCAACTGTGGTGCACGAGTAGTAGTTAGAGAAGTGAGTCCTAACCAGAACATTACTAGTTAAATTCATGCAGGTGTGGCTTTTGCTTCTTGTGTGTGTACAGTACAGTACAGTACTCAAGCTAATTTGCTGTTTTCAATGTCCAGGTATATAAGATGATACATTACAGGCATTTAGGAGACTTACACAACTTTTACATAGCATTTTACATTGCATCAATTTATACAGCTGGATATATACTGAAGCAATTCAGGTTAAGTACCTCGCTCAAGGGTACAACGGCAGTGTCCTATCCAGGAATCTAATCTATGACCTTTTGGTTACAAGCCGAGTTCCTTACCCACTGTGCTACACTGCAACTGTGCATTCTTTAAGGTGTTCAGGCAAAGAGTTTTTGCAAAGCAATTCATTTCTAAAAGAATTTAAGGAAAAGTTTGTGCTTGAATGATGTAACCTTTTGAAGTCCGAAGTAAATGTAGAAAAGCTTTTTATAACTATAGACTGTATGAGACTGGTGCAGCCCAAACCATGATCTGGTATGGATAAAACAGCTAATGCTTTGAAAATAAAAGAAGCCGCTGTGTATGCATTTGCATTTTTCATCGCTTACAGCTGTGACAGACAAGTATTTTAACATAAAATTCTAGTTTCCGATACTCAACTCATATTTGAATCCACTTTGTGCCAAATAATTTGTATTTGGCCAGTGGTTTATTCTTCAGGGATGCATTGCTGGATTATTCAAGCGATTAGTAATTTATACGAAATTATTACTCCATACACAAGTAAGAAATATGCTTTTCAAAGTACAATTTAAGAGTGTTTTTTTGTACCTGTATTGCAGCCAGTAATGTGGAGATCCTGGTGTCTGGAAATGAACGATGTTACAGCCTGATAAACCAAGTCATGCAGGCTTTCCCACACCATCAGCTCCTGCAGGAGGTCGGGTGCTGCCTGTTCCAGAAATTCATCTCATTAGGTGTGTGGGTAGTTTATAAGTTAAAGGTCAATCAGTTGCTCACACTGCTGACTCCAGCTGCTTCCATTTAATTGGTGTTAGAAAATGAGTATTGACAATAATAATTAAATAATAATTAAATAATTATATTGGTTAAAATATTGATTTGTATGTTATTGATGTTTTTGTGTGGGTGCTTCTTCACTGAAAGACACCTGTCACATTAAATTGAAAGTTTGGAATTGTAGGGTTCCATCTCTTCATTGTATATTCAGTATTTGGCATATCAAGCCTTGTAACTGGGGAGAATTGTATATTTCTATTTTCCCCACCTGGGCCCTAGCCAGTTTCAACAATCAACCAAACATTTGCATCACTGTAGTGTCCGTAGCACACCTCTGCTAATGACCAATCTCTGGAGGGGTAGGCCAAAACCAGTTTCTTCAGCTATCTACTTGCAGTCATTGTCTTATCTCTTTGACATGCATTACCACATACTGTATTTAAACACACCACTCACTTCAGTTTTCAGAGTTATTCTTGGCACAGACGGCCTGAGTGTACTGAGCTTCTGAGTTTGTCTCTCCTTTGAGCGTTGTAATAAACTTCAGTTCTCTTAAGAGGACAGGAAAGCTTTGACATATCAAACATTAGCTAGAATTTCCAAGTCCTATATCCTAGCATTGTTTTTGTGTTGCAGCTATGTTAGTTTTAAATTTAAAAAAGGTTAATTATGGTGTTTAGTGTACTAATGAGCAAAAAGGCCATAAAAATCCTTCTTATATAAAAAAAAAAATAGTGATTTCAAATTCAGCCAGAAAAGATAAGCTTTCATCATGTTAGATGATGACTGATAGTGGTTGGAGAAGGAAACTGCGTAATGTCTGATGGCTTGATTCTGCAGAGAGTTGTTACAACATCCTGGTTCTAAATGGAGTGCACAGGATGATCGCCAGAGCATGCTTCATGTACCCAGAGAACGCGCGACTTCAGACGCCTGCCCTGTCCTGTCTGGCTGCCCTCAGTAAGTGTGCAAACTCACTAACACACAACTCTCTCTTTCTGTTTAACACGTTATCTCCCTCACATACACACATGCCCCAAAGCAGACTCACACATGCACACTGTAACTCTCTTGCACATGCTGACATTCACCCAATCAGACATTTACTGTTGTTCACACAGATGCACATTATTCAACTGACTGGGTACCTCATACTTAATGTACCACACATATTTGCAGAAATTCTAATGTGTATATTTATTAATAAAATCTGTTGTGTAAGCATAATATTTCCTTTTCTATTAACATTTTATCGGCACTGTTATAAAAACTTTGATCTTTGAATGTATATGTATATATATATATATATATATATATATATATATATATATATATATATATATATATATATATATATATATAAATGTTTGCTTTGACCCATTCAGCTGAAACAATAGTGCAGAATAAAGGACTTGCAGAAGAGGAGGAAGTGGAGGAGTTGTCCTGGTTGGATGCTTGCTGCACAGCACTGGAATTTCACACAGGTGATCCTCTGGTTCAGGCAAGTCCACAGCGCCCCCACCTGGCATATATTTGCAGCACACCCAGCTTTCCCAGAATAGACATCTCTCTGCTCTACCCTTTTACTCTTTTTGTAGAATAGATGTCTCACTGTCTGTCTCGTGTCCCTTTGCAACCAGGAGGCTGCATGTTTGGCTCTAAACAGCCTTCTGGTTCAGGACCCTCGGCTTCACCAGAGGTTTGGGGATCAAGATGAGAGGTCAGTTTTTCATTCTACATGATTGTGATTGGTTGGCCTCGTCTACCAGCTGCACATTGATTGGTTTATTTTTTTTAATGTGCACTATGGTGATTGTTCATTATCACATAATGGTGGCTGAGAAGAGGTTTGGATCCATCAGAATTAATAAATATATAGGAGCGACTTTCTCAGACTTCACCTCTGTGCTAATGAGACCATCCGTTGCAATGTTGTATGGAGGCCTTGCCTCACTCTGTTCATCTTGTATTCCATGGCAAGGAGTAGGTAGTTAGAAAAAACAAACGCACTCCAAAAAACTTGCACAAGGTGCTGGTTCACAGGGACATATTAGGAACAGAAAAGAAAAGACTTGCTCACCAGCTTGATGCTCCAAAAATATTGTTATTCCTTTTTTGGCGCATCAAGTTTTTTTTTTTGATCCTAAGGAGTAAGTAGTTCCCATGATGCCATGGCCATGTTTCCTCTTTCAATTTCCTGTCTGATTGTTCTCTGAATTGATTCCTCCCCTCTACCTCAGCTGCGTGGTCAGCATTTTGGTGGAAAAATGGCTACTGTGCCAAGCATTATAAACTTTATGACCAAAAAAAGTCACTGTGTGAACTATAAATGTGTTTCTTTATCATTATAATGGAGTTCCCCATTTTGGAAGGACTGTTATGCAGAAACTTCAACTGCCACAAAAACCGTTGTTTGAATGCGATCGTGCAGACTTCCAGTGTGTTAGGATTCAAGGGTTGCGGTGGCCGTTTAAGGAATAAGCAGAATGCAGCAGGGGAACGGGGCTAGGAGCCTCACCGTTGCGTGAAGGTGACCCTTCTCTGTCCGCCGCAGGGCTCCCGTCCACAGGCAGGTGATGGCGGCCATGCTGCTGCACTCTGGCTGTCGCGGCTTGTTCCAGGCCGCAGCCGCCGCTCTGGGAACACTCATCGACCACAACAGTGAGTCTCATACCGCGCATGCCTCTCCCAGGGCCCCCCCCCAGGCCATAGAGGCTCTGAGCCAAAAAAAGGGGCTGGTGAACAGGACGCCAGTCCTGGAAACACCTCCCACCAGGCAGGCCCTCAGGCTCAGCGTAGGGAATTCATCAGTAAGGATTAATGCTCTAAATCAAGCGCACAGTTATGTGTCATTATCTGAAGTGGGGATGGTCCGCGGTCTCATTGTCTGTCAGTTTGTCAGGACTCATGTTTCTTGTTTTCATTGTCACACTTTCTAAGTAATATTCCTTCCATGAATATATGCGTGACACGTCTCATGTACATAAACATAATAAACTTTCATACTGTGAGGGTTATAATCTGATAACCAAAAGAATTATACACTCAGTGGGAAACAGAAAATATTCTTGTTTAAAAAAATTTTAATGTTGAAAAAGGTAAAATAAAAGTGTTCTGGAATTCTTCAGCATTATACTGTGATATAATGCCTTAAATGCCCCCCGACTCTGTTCCCAGGTAAAATTCCGGCTCTCTTGCTGTCCAATGGGATCCATATCAACATTTTGGAAATAATGAAGAAGTACAACTCCTGCCCTGAAATTTCTGAAAGTTCCTGCAGGTTGCTACATAAACTCTTCCAGGGACGGTATGTTTCACATGCAATTATAATGAAGTGCAGCCTAGTCATTCTGTTTTCAAGCGTGGTTTATGGTAGTGATCTATACCATATGTGGGCATACTTTATGGTAAAGGGCTCTGTCTATGTACTTCTTAGGGTGAAGTGCTCTGTTTAAATGTGCTTCTCAGTATTCTGTTGCAGTGTAATGCATTTAGGCATACTGCATGTCACATGGCTATTTTTTCAGGACTGCAAGTCTGGATGAGGTCATTATGGCCATGAATGAGATCTTGAGGGCCATGAGGACCCATAACTTTCTGCCGGAGGTCCAGCTGGAAGCCTTGAGGGCCAGTCTGGCCTTCCTCAACCCTGGTAAGAGTCAGGGCTCACTTCCTGTTGAATGCGAACAAGACTTTACTTCCTACTGAGCCCTTGTAAGATTCAACGCTCAGTTCTTGTTGGAGACTTGGCTCTGTCATAATTCTGGTTGATAATGCAGTCCCCATTTGGCCTTTCGGTTTTTGAGTCCTCATCCACATAAACACTCAGATGCTGATACATCTTTTTAAACATTTGAGCTTAAGCTCTACTTTTCACTGCATTCAAACAGTCTTTGGTGTTGCCATGACAACGAAACTTACTTTTTTTTTGTTTGGCTGATGGATTGAAAAACTCCTTGCTTATAGAAAGGCAAGGGCAAGAGTTTTTCCTTTTCAATGTTGCCTTTGACTTGCTTTTAGGGGATTCAGGCCAGGGTATAGTGTGAAGTGTATTGTGTGAAATTCAATGTAAAATGTGCTCTATAAATAAACTCTGTTTTTTGATTGTTTGTTTTGACTGGGATGTAGACAGAAGACTGAGGGAGCATGGCGTCTCAGTGGCAGACCCTGACACAGCAGACGTCTCACTGAAGGTGTTGAAGAACCAGTGTGTGGTGGAGGGTGCTCACACTGTGTTCTTGGAGGCTCTCAACCGGGTAGGAACATGGTTCTTATGTTAAATTCAGCATCTTGTACACCCCTCCCCACACACACACACACACACACACACACGCACGTTGCACATTTCCTTTTTACTTCTTAATGCACTTATGTGCTATTTCTGCCATTTTTAACTGCTCAATGTTTAATCTCCTCCATTCAGTTTATTGGAAGTCCACAAATCCAGGATTGTGGGTTGAGAGTTCTCACTGCACTTGCTGACTGCTCTGGTGCAGTGGAGCTGATGTGCCAGCAGGGGGCGATAGATACCGTTCTACACACACTCCAGATGTTCCCCGTAGTGAGAGGTAATCATCTTTTTAAAGCATACAAACAACTTTCACTCTGTAGGCACTCTACACTTCCCTGTGTCTCAGGAAGTTGTGGTACAGAGAATAATGAGCATTGCTTTTCCTCCATCTAGAAATACACTACTGGGGTCTGAGTCTGCTTCAGTACCTCATAGCCAAGAAGAATTTATCCAGAATGATTGTCCCTGTTTTGGCTTCTGTTGTTGTGGACACTTTGAGGCTGTACAGAGAGGATGCAGAGATACAGCTGAAGGTTTGTGCACATGGAAACTGTTTTAATGCTTTTTCTATGATGGTTTTATTCTGTTTCAGTCTTTAGACTGGTAGCCAAGGGAAATGGTTTGAATTATTCCACAGCTTGTCATTTGAGAGGTTGTCAGTAATGGCCACGTTGGGAATTTGGGTGTAACCCTGGGTGTTCACTTTGCCTCGCAGGGCTTCCAGGTGGCTTGGAAGCTGATGGACACCTCTTCCGATGCGGCCCTGGAGCTGGAGAGAGAGGCGTTTGACAGAGAGCTGTTCCTCCAGCTGAGATCGAGCTCCTCTGAACTGCGGAACGACCCAGTGAGTCTGAGGGCAGGAATTGTGTTGAAACCCTTATCATGTAGGAACCTTTATCGCATTATCCAGTGTGTGTTTCCTGTGGTGTGTTTCAGCTGCACCAGGCGAGCTGCCTGTGCCTCTCCAAGATGGCTGCCGACAGTAACATCAGATATGTCATGCTGGAAAAGGCATGTCTGGACGGCGATGTCATCATGGCAGAGTGTCTGATTCACCTGGGGGCTGACATCAACAGGAAAACAAAGACAGAGTCTCTCATTTACCTGGTGAGCTGGCAGGGAATTGTCCCTATGATTAGTAATGGAAGCGAATGTCGCTGGGGAAAAATGGAATCGTGCAGCATGAAGTGTATGCTTCTGTAGTTCAGGTCTATGAGACTGCTTGTGTATGAATACCTGTGTAATATTCAGGGCTGTAGCAATTAACATATTAATCAATCAAATTAATCAGCAAATACTTTTGGCAGCAGCTGAAAATTGATTAGCCTTTCTAATGAGAAATGTTAAACATGTAACACAGATACTGTTAACTGGGGATAAAAAGGAAGTAGCACAAAATAAACACCTGGGTTTCTAAATCTGCTGTCTGTCTCAGGGGTGTGTGAGAGTCCGGTGTTATCTCTGTCTCAGGTGTGTGAGAGTCCGTGTTATCTCTGTCTCAGGTGTGTGAGAGGGGCGGCCCGCTGGAGCTGGTGGACCTCCTCCTGTCCAGCGGGACCCACGAGCAGAACCTGCGCAGCGCCCTGACCGTCAGCGTCCGCAAGCGGGACGGTCCCGTGGTCAGCCTCCTGCTGGGGAAGCTGGGGCTGGACCTGAACAACAGCGCCCTCTGCCTGGGGGGCTTCCGCCTGGGGGACATCGAGGCCTCCTGGCTCAGACCGCTGTTCTCCGAGCGCAGGTCCTCCAGCCTTCGGAGAGCGACCAGTGAGTGCCACTTCAAAGAAGGGCATTGATTTCTGTTTTAGACTGGATTCTAGTTTTAGTAATTTGAAGGACATTTTCTTGCCTGGAACTGCACAGGTAAAATTTTTCAGCATTATGAAAGGAGATGTAGAATATTACTTCATATACCAGTAGTGCAATGCTATTTATGTAACAAGGCTTTCCTAACACTATCTACCCTGCATACAATGGCCTCCAGGTAAAGGTGCTTCACTGGGCAAGCAGGTGTCATCCTGTCAGAAAAGAAGAGTTCATTTTCAGAAGAGGTCAACAGACGCATACTCCACTGGGTACCTGTCTGATGAGAGCGATGACAGCAGCCTCTTCTCCCTGGACGACAGCTTGGTCTTCCCCAACGAGGACATGGAGAGTGACGGTATGTGCCAGCATTCAGGCTGTCATTTTCCAGCTCTTCCCCATGCTGACATTTTATTTAAGATGATCATATTTTGATAATAGCTATATGTTTTTCTTCTCCACTGTAATGTCAGCAGTTACTCAAGCTTTGATTTGAGTGGTGCTTTCAGTAAAGTTCTTTGATTGGTGTGAACTGACAGGAAGTGCTTTCATTTGAACAGGAAGTGATGGACTCCCTCGCTTGAAGAGTCCCCAGTGTGACATGTCTGAGGAGTTGTCTGGACCGCTAGCGAACCGACAGCAACGACGCCGCAGTCATGCTAGTGCTGAGGTGAGCTTCATTCGCTTCATTTTTTCTTGCGCTCATCATTCTGTTCGGAAGCTCATCAGATCTTCTGACTCCTCAGGGAGGAAGCACGGATTCTGAAACAAATGAGCTTCGTCAGCAGAGATGTTTGAGGATATCGCCAAATCAGAGAGGTCAGTGAAGCTGCCAGTGGTTATTATTATTTTACATTTACTAAGTGTTCATAAGGAGATGAAACCCAGGGATGTAAGTATATACACCTTTACAGAGACTTGTAAGGGCTCATGGAATTGTATGCTTGGTGTACACCCAAATGAACATGTTACCTGGGGTGGGTTTTTCAAGGACTAGACCACTTGAAATGTATTTAAAGTTTGAATTGGATGGGTAGGTTTAATGATCATAAAAGTTCCTATCATTCTGTCAACATAGTCAGAGAAGGCCAAATACCCATGATTTGCTTTATTGCAGTATTATGCCAGCTTAGTATGATGGTAGAATAAATTCAGCACAAAAAAATCTTTTGTCAGGTAATTATTCCCCTGTCCTGGGCTCAGTGGAGAGCCCCTCGCAGTCAGGCCCCGCCTCTCTGAGTGGGGACAGAGAACGCATTCGGTTGCTGGACCTTTCAGGGAATGAGCTTGACTCTCTGTGCTGCTTGCTGGGAGAGGGCATGGTCCAACAGCACCTGGAGCACCTGGTCCGACTCGAGCTGAGCCAAAACAACTTGTCGGAATTCCCCTCTGGCCTCTGTGAGGTACTGTTCATTATAAACGCAGTCTTTTACTCACCACACTCCATATTATATTTCCACGTAAAAGAAAATTTGCCCCTCTGGATACAGCAAATGGAAATTTCTTTACCGAACATGTTCATTGAGATAAATGCATCAATTTTCCTGATTCTAAAATAAAATAATGGTATTGATAAATTCTTTTGTTTATTTTTGTGACTATATTGTTCAGAGTCTGAGAAGCGTGACACGCCTGGATCTCCATAGTAACCGTCTGCAGTCACTGCCAGCAGGAATCTTGGGCCTGCCTGCGCTGAGCATGCTCAATGTGTCCAGGAATTGTGTGGGGCCGCTACTGTCTCTGGACCCTACTGCTAGATGCCCCTCCCTGAGACAGCTCAGCCTGGCTTTCAACCACATCACTGTTTTCCCAGACCAGCTGGGCCAGGTCCTCAACAAACTAGAGGAGCTCTCGTTTGAAGGGTATGCAGGGAAATGTAGTCTGATGTTATGTCTTGTTGTTTCAGTACAGGAATAAGAATTGATATAAATAGTCTTCAGGGACCCAAGAGTTGACAAACAACAAAAATAACAGAATGAGGAAATAGATTAACCAGAGGCTGATCCTAAAGTGAAATAAACTCTCATCTGTCTTTCAGGAATAAAATTACAGAGCTCTATTCCCCTCTCTGCCTTCCTGAATTGAAGCTTCTGGATGTCAGTAAAAACAACATTGAAAAGATTTCTCTGGACTTCCTGTCTAGCTGTGTCAAGCTAGAGACTTTCAATGCATCAACAAACAAGCTATGTAAGGACAAATGGAAAGCTCACATTATTCTATCTGTGTAGGGTCAGTTGATTTAAATAAGTACAGGCAGTTAGCTGTACTGGCTGGCTGAAGGTGACTAGTATGACCATTATGATGTGGTAGAAATTAAGCTTTGTTTTGTTCCCTGTTTACAGGTAATTTGTCTCATTTGCCATCAAAGATCACAACATTGAAATTGTCTCACAATAACTTCAGCTGCATTCCAGATGTAATTATCCAGCTTCCATGGTGAGTACGATTAATTTAAGTGTAAAAATGTCAGTTACATTTTTTAAATGTTTTACCATAGACCAGGGGTGTCAAACTCATTTTTACCGAGGGCCACATCAGCATAATGGTTGCCCTCAAAGGGCCAACTGTAAGACAGTATAAATGTAACTAAATGTCACCAAATATAATGTAAAATAAATGTAACTACTCCGTAATATATTGTTAAATAACTTTCTGTATTTATTACTTAAAGTTACAAATATTACATATGCATTTGCATAGATGTAAAAAAAGTGTTTGCTTGTTGCTCTGTTACTATAACATAAATCCTTTTAATTTATCAGGTTAAGAAACCCACATTACTTTATTTATCAATGATCAAACTATTCACAGAAAAATATTAAAACACAAGTTAAGACATTAACTTTCTTCAAAAAATTTTTGTCACAGTCGAGAGGGTCAGAATAACGTACAACCAACTATAGTGAGCTGCTAAGAACATGTGTGACAGATGTAGCATTTTACAAAAACAAATGGCTGCACACAGCCTTGCAGGAGTAAACATTTGTCTGCATAAACCTGTAAACAACAAATACATTACTACACAAAAAGCAGTATATGTAATAAACTCAAAATAATAAAATAGGGTTGTCTCAGTTCACAACTATGAGTTGAAAATGATGAGGATATGCTCCCTGTCCTTGAACATACCAAGTGGATCCCCTCCACCATCCTCATCCATTGATCATGTTCTGAAAACAACAAACACAAAACAAAATGCAAGAACAATCACTAAATTGCACTCAGTTTAACTATTCTTATTTTTGGTTGAAATACATTTTATCATATTTTAATTAGGTTTTTAAAAATACTTACCTATGTGTTTTCTGGCCAGATGTCTGACACCGTTTTCCTTTGGCCAGTGTGTCAATGTCTGGTTTTAGCTCTTGTGCTGTGGCAATCCGTAAAACAGCGTGGAGGTTGTCATCAGTGATGCGTGATCTGTGCTTGGTTTTTGTGGCAAACACGCCTGCCACAGGCCACCGAAGTGGCTTTCTTTGGGGCCCTCCAGCACAGAGACACAGGGAGAAGATGTTCAAACAGTCCAGATTTATTGTACGAGGGTTTGGCAAGATGGTATCGCCAAATGAGCAGATGTAAAAACCCTGTCATGACAGAGAGCTCCTGATGTGGGTGGGGATGGCAGATTTAACCTGTGCGCAGTGATTACCTCACTACGCACAGGTGCAGCCACTCCTGTTCCTGGGTCCAATTAGCCTGGCCAATTATCTAATTCTTAACCAATTATCCAATTGGCCAGGTCTAATTAGCTTGACCCAGGGCAGGTGTGGCTGCTTAAACCAGCCATCCCCACACCACAGTTTTGTTTAGATTCATTATTGAAAACATCTGTTCGCACAGATAGGTGCTCCCAAACATAGACAGAACACGGGCAGCATGAAGTCGAAGCTGTGGCATCACACCAGGGGGCAGTAGACGGTAAAAGTCCTCAATTGCAGCATCCTGGAACTTTGCTCTCAGGCCACTGTCGCTTTGAAGCTCGATTAACTCCAGCTGAAGGTGTTGGGGTGCACTGCTGACGTCGGTGGTGAAAGGACTGGCAAAGATGGCAAAGCCCGAGTGCTGTGCTTTGAAGTGTTTTGAAACATGTGATCATGTCGGACATCTGCGTGATGACTTGTTTGCGTCCCTGCAGCTTCTGATTCAGTTGGGCGAGATGCTCAGTTATGTCACATAACATAGCAAAATCACACAGCCAGTTTGGATCTGACAGTTCGGACAAGGGTTTTCCTTTACTCTGCATGAAAAGAGCAATATCTTCCCTAAGCTCAAAAAATCGTTTGAGGATTTTGCTCCTACTCAGCCACCTCACTTCTGTATGGTACGGCACGTCTCCGTACTCCGAGCCCATCTCCTGCAAGAACAGCTGGAACTGGCGGTGATTCAGGCCACGCGCCCGAATGAAGTTCACTGTTTTCATGACCGTGGTCATTATATCATCCATCCCCAGCACCTTTCCACACAAAGCTTCTTGATGGATAATGCAGTGATACGTTATCAGAGGCGTGTGACAGTTACTTTTTTGCATTTTCTCCTTCATTAGTCCAACCAAGCCCGCTTTTCCTCCACACATTGCAGGTGCACCATCTGTAGTTAATCCCACCAACTTTTCCCAGGGCAATCCAGTTTTACTTATGGACTTCTCCACCGCATCATAAATGTCCCGTCCCGTTGTGGTCCCATGCATGGCAGCTACATCCAAGAGCTCCTCGGTGACAGAGAGGTCCGACTTCACGCCTCTAATAAAAATGGATAGCTGTGCCATATCCGTGTTGTCTGTGCTTTCATCAACCGCTAATGAAAAAGCGGTGTAACTGCGTGACTCTTCGGCCAGCTGTGTTGACAGGTTTGCTGCTAGCTCCTTGACTCGGTCCGCAATGGTGTTTCTTGACAAACTGACATTTTTAAAAGTCTGTATCTGGTCGGGGCACACCTGCTCACACACCTTCAGCATGCACTGCTTCAAAAACGCACCCTCTGAAAAAGACTTTGAAGCGCGGGCGATTTCTTCAGCCACCATAAAGCTAGCTTTCACTGCTGCATCATTTTTGGTTGTGGCTTTGGTGAACAAATTCTGCTGCGATCGCAGTTTGCCTTTTAGTTCTTTGACAATTTGTTGTTTTTCATGAAGGCTAACTTTGGCATACTTGGCTCCGTGTTTGGTGTCAAAGTGTCGACGTAGATTGTACTCTTTGACGACCGACACCGCCTCATAACACAAAAGACATACCGGTTTTTCTCCTTGAAGCACAAATATGTATTCGCCTTCCCATCTTTCTTGAAACTGCCTTCCATCTGCATCAATCTTTCTCTTCCTGGACATTTCGGGATCATTTGCGGATATTCTCAATTTCACTTGTAGCATTAATTAAACACCTGCGATCTAGTGGCGGGATGCCGTCACTTAGCGGGTAACAATCACCATGCATTGTGGGAAATGTAGTTTATGGTCAATGCACGCTTTAAAGCAGCATAGACCTATTTTAAGACAGATTTTAAGACCAATTAAGCACTCGCGGGCCACATAAAATGCCGTGGCGGGCCACATCTGGCCCGCGGGCCTTGAGTTTGACACATGTGCCATAGACGATTAAGTATTAGACCAGTGATACTCATATCGGGAAATCTGGCTCACAAGGTCAGTAGTACAGTGTTGGTTTTCATTCTTTCCCCTCTAGTTATGAAAGATTTTAACCTGGGACACCAGGTGAGTTATATCTTTGGCCATTCAATGGCATAATTGATCAATTAACTATCAGGTAGAGAAGAAAACCAGCAGTACTACTGGTCTTGGGGGATTTGAGTAATACTATATTAGACTAATAATTAAGTTTCTCTGAATGACAAATAAATTGACATTTTTTGGCCAATGATGTATTTGTTTGATAATTGTATTGCTGAATATACCGTTGAGTCACCTGTACCTTCTGTGATAAGGGTCTTATTTTGCTGTCTTACAATATGAGCTCTTGAAAGAGCACCCTCACGCGAGGGCAATAAAGCAATCTAATCTGGTGAAAATTTGTGTGTACGATGTTCCACTGCTGTAGTGTCTGCCTCTCTCCCCCTTATCAGTTTACGATCGGTGGACATGAGAAACAATGACATCACGGCCCTCCCAGGACCCTCGGCGTGGGTGTCGGCCAGTCTCACGGAGTTAATCTTCAGCAACAACCGGATCGGTGCTCTGGATCTCAGTGGACCGGTCCACAAGTGGGCCAGACTGGAGAAGCTGCACCTTGCCAATAACAAGCTGACAGAGGTAGTGGAAACTATTAATCAGGCTGTGATCCAAGGCCCAGACAAATAAGGGCATCTGTGCTCATTAGTATTAATTAATTAATTCATTTGGTAGAGCCGTGCCCAGGGCGACCTACCGACCATTTAAAATTACACTGATAAATTACAGCAGGAAAATGTGGTAACATCATACATCCCCTGTAGCATGTGTGCAGCCAGATAAATGTCACAAGCAGACATTTGTAATTACTTAATTTGGCTTGAAAAAATTCTAAATTAAAACAAATTTCACTGCTTATTTGCTGTTCAGTACATGGAACCAACAGCCCGTAGTTTGGGAATTAGGTTAAGTGCTTATATGCAGGAAGTTAATATTCCTTTTCATTGATGATGTAATTCCCTTGAAGCAGTGTGAAGCTCAGAGGGTTTTGTGAAAGCATGTCGAATGCTTGGGTTTTTGTCTCAGATCCCCCCTCAGATTGGCCTGCTGGAAGACCTGACCTCTCTGGATGTCAGCCGAAACGCCGGCCTGCGCTCCTTTCCGGATGAGATGGGGAAGCTGGGGCGGCTGTGGGACCTGCCGCTGGACGAGCTTCGGCTTGACCTGGACCTCAAGCTCATCGGCAGCAAGACCAAGGACATCATCAGGTGCGCGTGACGTTCTGTGGAAGACCACATCTCTGTCCGCCGCGTGGCTCCTGCCCTAGGGCTGGGCAATAAACCGGAAGGATAATTATCAGATTCAGCTATTTTTAGAGTGCAGTGAGAATTGTCACTGCAGTGTGCCGTATCAACTGTCCTTTTGCCTTTTTACCCTGTATCTCTGTTACAGAATAATACCATATACATTTGTGGACCTCCAAAATTTACAGATCACATGAAATGCTTCTGGGGAAAAAACATTGCTCCGGTCTATTGAATGTCGATAAGACAGCCAATTGGCAGCACAGCTATGGAGCTTACATATTATTGCTGGAGATGTGACATGATCACAAGGAAGCTGCATGCCCTTGCTGTTGATTGGGCCGTTTGATCAACACGCAATAGATATTTTTTTCTTTCTGTCCTATCAGGCACCTGCAGCAGCGCCTGAAGAAGGCCGTGCCCTACCACAGGATGAAGCTGATCATCGTAGGGAATTCTGGGAGCGGGAAGAGCACGCTCGTCCACCAGCTGATGAAAATGAAGAGGTCCCAGTCGCGGGCCGACCGGCCCTCCGTTGGCATCGACGTCAGAGACTGGACCGTCCGGGACCGAGACAGGAAGAACATGGTGCTGAACGTGTGGGACTTTTCAGGTGGGTCCAAATCACAGTCAAGGGGTTCCGAATCATCATGCGAGTGGTGTGTGGCGGTGTGTGTGTGTGTGTGTGGTATTAACCAGGCTGTATTTTTCTCCTGTTTCACTAGGAGGGGAGGAATACAACAGCTCGCACCCCCATTTCATGACCCCCAGAGCGCTGTACATGGTGGTATATGACCTGAGTAAGGGTGCGGCCGAGGTGGACGCCATGAAGCCATGGCTCTTTAACATCAAGGTGAGCTTCAGGACAGTGCCGAGCAGGTGTGTGTCAGCAGCTGAGAAACAACACAGCAAAGGTTATTATAGATGTTCTCTCATGACCTAGCAGAGACTGCCCAAACACCCTAGCCATTATGATGTTGACTGACAGGCTATAGTCAGCTGTTATATCTGTGCATTTGACAAGACAGAAAACAACATTATTCACTGCTGAAACTAACCTGATTCAGTCTAGTGATTGTTCTGGTGAATTATTTTCCTGTTGTCTTTGCCCTCTCTCTTGGTATTCCCTCTGTTATTTTCTGGTTGTTTCGCCCAGTGGTACTGCGCTTCCTGTTGCTTTCACTGTCTGGTGATGCATTTCCTGTTGCTGCCCTGTCCTGTTTGAAGGCTGCGGCTCCCCTCTCCCCCGTTATCCTGGTTGGCACGCACTTGGACGTGAGCGAGGAGCGCCACATGCAGGCGTGTGTGGCAAAGATCCGTGGGGAGCTCCTGAACCAGCAGAGCTTCCCTGTGATCAGAGACCACTACATGGTGACCGCCGGCGAAGAGTCCGACTCCCTGAGCAAACTGCGCAAGGCCGTCATCAGAGAGGCAGCCGGCTTTAAGGTAACCAAAAGAAGAAAAGATCATATTTATAGAGCAGGCATCCCCCCCACAGGTTCAGGATCAGTGTCAAAGATGAGTGCTGATCTACAGACGTTCTCCCACAGATCCAGGGTCAGCCTGTCATGGGTCAGCTCATCCCAGAAAGCTACCTGGAGCTGGAGAGGAGGGTCCTGAAGGAGAGGGAGAGGGTGGCCCCGGAGTTCCCCGTCCTGCACCAGCAGAACCTCCTGGAGATCATCCAGGACAACCAGCTGCAGCTGGACGAGAGCGAGCTGCCCCATGCAGTCCACTTCCTGAGCGAGGCTGGTAGGACCCCAGAACTGAGCCACAGTGGAACTCTTTGGGCACAAGGGATGGGTGGAGCCCATAGGAAACTGCCCAGACACTGCTGTGATATTACTTCTCTCCCTCTCTCTACATAACTGTTATCTCTTAAGTTTTTAAAATAGAAAAACCTAATTTTACTAATTTACCATATATTATTCATTTGAATAGTCTGGTGACAGTATATGTTTAGGAACAGAGCCTGTATCCGGATGGTTGTATGTTTGGTCCTGTTTTTCATTCCTTGAATATGCAGGGTTTTTAATCTGGTATAATGCCTTGAATTAATTTGTTTGCCAGGCAGGCAAGTGAACATGCAGTATGTTTCCATGTGTCCAGGCATCCTCTTGCACTTTGAGGACACTGCCCTCCAGCTTAGGGACCTCTACTTCATCAACCCACAATGGCTTTGCAGCATACTGTCCCAGGTAACATTACCCTGCAGAATGGAAAATACTCCCTAAGGTAAAATCACAGAACAGACTGGGAACTGTTCTCCTAGGAAACATTACTGAACAGCATTGAGAATACTGTCCCTGGTAACATTACAGAACAGAAAATACTCTGTGGCATTCGATCCGGTTGAGAATCGGCTCAGTCTCAGCCACGCCTACCCGTAGAGAGAGCCCACATGCCTGGTTTGTTAACTAATCAGCCCAGGTAATTAAGGGTGTGTTTCTCACCATGGTACAGGGCTGAAACCAGAAGCTCATGTCGAGAGAGCGAGTCTGTTCGTGTTGGAAAAAGACAGAACAGATTGGCGAATATTCTCCCAGGCAACAATACTGAAGTCAGCTGAGAATACTCTCACAGGTCACATTCAGTTCTGAATAGAATTGAGAGTATTCTTCATGACAACACTGGTGTACAGAACGGATAATATTCTATCAGGTAACATTACCAAAGAGAACTGAGTAGCTTTACAGAACGGAATGTGGGATACTCTTCCAGGCACCATTACTGTACAGAGTGAAGAATACTCTCCCTGGTAAAGTTGCCATACATAATGCATAATAATCTTCAAGATACTCAACAGAATATCACATGTAGCTGCCAATGACACTGGCCAAAGCTTTGCACTTCAAAAAAGATTCTGGCAAATATGAACCATTTTCAAAACTGAAATCAAAACTCCCAAGCATTTTCTTTAACACTAATGAAGTTTCACCTGTCGTTTTATCTACAGTCTACTGTAAAGACTGCCTCATTGTGTACGAGGTTTGATACAAACCTCAGTCTGTTCAGTGTTTGTGGAGCCATTCTCTTAGCTTGCCTCATTTTGTAGATATTGACACTGAAATGCCCTGGAGTTTCTGGCCAAACCAAAGGAATCATGCAGCGCTCCGTGGTGGAGAAATTCCTCTTCGAGAACAAGTGCTTCCCCAAAACAAACATCGCTCAGTACTTCAAGCTCCTGGAGAAGTTCCTGATCGCCCTGCCATTTGGAGAAGACCAGCTTCTCATCCCCAGCAGGTAATGTCATTGTTGGGGTGTGTGCTGAGCAAGGAAGGGTGTTGGGGAGGGCGCTGTTCCTCGTTCTCTGGGATGGACTCGGTTGACGGTGCTTTCTCTGCAGCTTGTCGGAACACAGGCCAGTGATCGAGCTCCCTCACTGTGAGAAGTCGGAGATGATTGTTCGCCTGTATGAGATGCCTTATCTTCCCATGGGATTCTGGCCCAGGCAGATCAACCGCCTGTTGGAGGTGTCATCCTCCCTTCTCTCCGGACGTGGTGCGTCACACCTACACCATTGGCGTGTTTCCATTATTTCCAGTTTTGGATTGGTGCTGTGTTGATTTCCTCCCAGGATTAGACATTGTTTCTGTAATTAAAATCAAATTGTATGGTCTAAATCAGAGATATGAGATGCTTGAGCTCTGATTAGTTGTGGTCTTTTTGAGCAGAAAAGGCCCTTCGACCAAACAGGATTTATTGGAGGAGGGGGATCTACCTCAGCTGGTCTCCTGAAGCATACTGCCTAGTGGAGTCTACTTCCCTGGAGAACTCCACTGAGAGCTTAGTCAGGATCACCGTACCCTGTTCCAGCAAAGGTACCCCACAAACGCATCATAAACCTGTGGAAGGTGCCATGCTCCCGTAAATGTACATCACAAACAGACCCTGGAGAATTGGCGTTTTCATACAATGTTTGGGATGGGGGTGATATTACTGATGGTAAGATTGTTTGTGATGATGGTGGTCTTGGCGAATGTGGTGGTGAGTAGGATGATGACAATAAATATGTTGAAGACATCGACGATGGTAATGGTCATGATGAGGTGACCATGTGTTCCTCAGGTCGTGTTCTGCTGGGTCAGGTGGTTGACCACATTGACTCTGTCCTGGAGGAGTGGTTCCCTGGCCTCCTCACCACTGATATCCATGGCAACGGCGAGACGCTGCTGAAGAAGTGGGCTCTGTACAGCTTTGAGGATGGGCAGCAGTGGAGCAGAATGCTTCTGGAGGAGATCTTCTCACACATGGATAAAGGTCATTGGCCCCAAAAAGCATGCGACCCAGTCTATGTTTCCAATGTTCTTTTACTGAGCCGTTTCAATGCATGAGGCCCAAAGCTACTGTCCGTGTCTCTATTAATAGCTTTTTGACACAAACATGATTTTATTCAAATCCCATCGTCAACATGGAAATGTAAAATGTACTTGGGAACAGTTTAAGTGAAATTGGTCTTAATAAAACCTTTAACTTTAACAATTGCTTAACGCATATATGCACTTACATAAAGATACAAAAATATCAGCAGAAAGTTATGAAGAACATGATAAGTATTGTGAGCCTAGTGCCATTCTACACTGTCATAAAAAATGTGTTAAAATTGTACCTATTGGGGTACAATGGCTTGTCGCTGGGGCAGTTCCCTCAAACGTTCGCCCTTTGTACTGTTTATCCTTTTAGATTAGTACAAAGGTACAAATATGAGTCAGTGAGGGAACATTGTACCTTGGAGAACTAAAACTCCTACGAATAAGACCCATACCATACCCCTTTGACAGTGTATATGGCAAATCATATGAAAACCATTTCGTATAAACTGGTTGTAATATTCATGTGTGCTTACAGCAGTAGTTAGGACGCTTTTAGCCTATGCTTATTAAGGTGTTATGAATTTTACATAAGACCCACTCTGAGCGAATTTCTCTTTAGAATAATCTCTGTGCTGTCTGTGTTCTTCTCTAGACGGTCTCTTGGTGAATCCTCAGGATCCGCGGTCCACGATTCCCATAGCCCAGATCTCCCCGGATCTGGTTCTGAGCGATCAGCCCGCCTGTTTGATTCTCAACAGTGAAGAGCTGGAGATGGATCTGTCTAAGGAGTACCTACTGGGTGAGCCCTGAAACATGATATTCTGATGCAGTGTTGATGGGGGACTAAAGAGAAATACCTCAACACACGTTTAAATACTTGGTGCCATGTCAAGGTGTGCACAGGGACAGAATTTTAGGTTTCACGGTTCCCTGCCTGGAAGATGTTGTCCAAATCCACTAGGTGGCAGGTTGAACAACTTGAAAAGGTATCTCCTGGTGAAATTTGGATTCCTTAAAGGGTAGTCCAACTTTCTGGGGAAAACTGACAATATGTAGTATCAACTAGGTAGCAAGGCTTATGGTACAACCCAGGTAGGAACACGATCTGAACTTTGATCAGCACATTCAATATCCAGAAAAAGTAAAGAAGAAGTTTTTTTTAAATTTCATGGCAGAATTTTTATTCACCTGTGAAAAACATACATAAAGAGTAAATTCAGATTTGTGAATAATAAAACATTTTCATCTTTCAATGAAGGTGATGGAGGCTTCGGCGCAGTCTATCGAGCAGTGTATAAAAATGAAGACGTCGCTGTGAAAATTTTCAGCAAGCATGCATCGGACATCTACCTCCACAGGCTCCTGAGACAGGTAACCTGGATTCATTGTTTTACTCGCTTATTTCATGCGTTTGCAGTGAGTCTGTAAAAATGGAAAGAACAAACATCACAGCTAAATAATTAAGAAGGCAGAAAGTTGGATTAAATAACTCCAAACTTACTACTACGTACATCTACAGTAAAATGACTTGATCCTACCTCCTCCATCTGGAGGCATGCGCTACAGGTGAGTTCACCTGTCACCCTGACTGATATCACCACAGTCAGATGGAGATTGAAATTGTTTTTTTTTTTTTTCCTGTCATGTTATTTGCTTATCAGGTGTGGATATCCCAGAGATTAGCGAACCATCAAATACAATTTCAACTGCCACTTTTTCGGTGAACTCAAAATGTAAACTTCTCGCCATGTTAATGTAAGCATGACCAGGGTACACACTACACTATGTAAACTCAATAGGTTTTAAAGGTCATTATGATTTGCCTGAAGTGCTCCTTCTGGATTTTTCTTTTGAGAAATTATTTTAGAGACCTTTTGTTCTTCGTTTCTTCAGTTGCTGGGTTTGTAGACCTCAAGTTCAATTTAGTGGTACGACATAGAGAGGGTTAGATAATTGATGAGATTCGGTCTTTGATTCACTCCAGTAAGTCAAATTATCTGCCTGCGCCATTATTAAATCGAGGCTTATAAATGGTTGTTAACTGGGAAAGGCTCTATTTCTGTTAATTGTTTGGTTTTGTGTGTGAAGACGAGATATTGTTTATACGTTGAAATGTTCTGAACCAAATTCAGAAATGTGAGAGCATTCTTGTGCTATGATGAAACAGTCCAGTGACAGTGGCAGCTTTTGTGTGTGGTGTCTAGGAGCTGGCAGTGTTGGGGCGCCTGCGTCACCCCAGCCTGGTGTCTCTTCTCGCCGCTGGGACGTCCCCGCACATGCTGGTGATGGAGCTGGCCCCGCGGGGGTCCCTGGACTCGCTGTTCGAGCATGAGAACGGCAGCCTGCACCACAAGCTGCAGCACAGGATCGCCCTGCACGTGGCGGACGGACTCAGGTAGCCGACTGGCGGTGCCCGCGGCAGACTGGCACGCGTAATATGCCCACACGAGGCAGGCTTCGCTGCGCTCTCCTGTGCTCAGATAATGTGGGGTTCACTTGGACTCGTAGCTTTATGAACTCGCCTCAAATCTCCTTTGAATTTCCACTGCTCTCAAGAAATTGTAATAATTATTATTATTACAAGCGCATTTCTGGCTGGGATTACACACAGCCCTCTGTTTTTGTTAAGTGCTTCTTTTGATAAAAGGCCTTAGCACAGCTTTGCGTTTTCTTTGAGGATCTTTCCCTGTAACGGCGTTCTCATTCACGACAGGTTTCTTCACGCGTCTATGATCATTTACCGAGACCTGAAGCCTCACAACGTGCTGCTGTTCAACCTGAAGACAGACTCAGAGGTCATCGCCAAGATCACGGACTATGGCATCGCCCAGTACTGCGGCAGCATGGGGGTCAGGACTTCAGAGGGGACTCCTGGTACTGTCCTTTAGTTCATTGCTAATATATCAGTCCCTCAGTCATATCAATCTCCCCAAAGTCTGCCACACATTGCAGCTATCTCTACTGTGGTACTAATGTTAATACTCTGGAAAAACACTCAGTCATTATGCATCTACACATTACTTTAGACTCTAAATCGGAGAGGTCTGATTGTTAATTCCCCAGCTGCTGTTATTTCTGTTGATTCACAATTATTCAACACAATTATTCAGGAGTGTAATGGTTCAATATGCATAGCTGAGTTATATTTGAGTTCTGGTTTACTTGAGCAAGATTATATTTATATCTAGAAAGTGGCACATTATGGCTGTTGCTTGAAAATACTTTTGGATGATAAGATTTTCAGATTGTGTAATTTTTTCCACTTAATTCCACAGCATAGCATGAATACTACAGTGCTGTAACACTTAAACCGAAGTATATACCAGACTGTGACACAAAAAAAACACACCAAGCTATAAGATTAGCTTCTTGCTTAGAATCATTCCATCAAACATTGGTCTTATAAAAGACATGATTATTGCAGCATGTTTTTGGCCAGTTGTAAAGCATGATTAAATGACCGGACGCTGTCGTGACTTGAAATGGTCTGTGTGCTCCGCAGGGTTCCGAGCGCCCGAGGTTGCTCGCGGCGGTGTAATCTACAATCAGCAGGCGGACATGTTCTCCTTTGGCCTCCTGCTGTATGACCTCCTGACCTGCGGGGAGCGTATCACAGATGGGATGAAGTTCCCCAGCGAGTTTGAGGAGATCGCCGTTCAGGGGAAGCTGCCGGGTACTGTCTTAGTGTGAAAGGAAGTAGTCCATTTCTGAACTGAACGTGGGGTCATGTCATTTTTTGTGGCATGGAGGCAAATGTTAATGCTGTAGTGAAGAATCCTATCTAACCCTGAATAACCACATTTCTATGGCCTACATGAGCGTCACTCTTGTCAGTGATACAGTTCTGGCTGTTACAGGACCTGAATTTCCCTGTCAATATTAAAAGTGATACCCTATTTTGGGCCTGCATCTTTGTTTAATTACCGTCTCCCGTCTGTACTGTATCTAACCATTTTTTATTGGTCGCATTTTAAGAGCGGAATTTTCTACATTCCCCAAAATTGGCTGAAATTCTTTTTTTTAATTCTCACAGGAAAAATATTCATTCTGTTATGAAGTGCAGTGTTACAGTCTTCAAGTGGTGCTGCACAAAATGTAGATTGCTTGATTGATTGATTGTGGCTTGCTATCCTTTCAGATCCAGTGAAGCACTATGGCTGCACTCCGTGGCCCAGGTTGGAGAGCCTGATGAGGGAGTGCTTAAGGGAGAACCCCCAAGATAGACCCTCATCTCGACAGGTAGGGGTGTGGCTCAGCGTCCAATCCAAGGAAACAGGGAAACAAGATGAGCTAATGTGACAATGTGTAACAGAGGTTCACCAGGCACCTGTATGTAACAAGGGAACTCACCTTGATGAAATGTCCCTGGGTATGTGACAGGTGAATGTTGCTGTGGGACATGTTTCCAGGTGTGTGATACAGGGTCTCAGGTTAGCAGTGTGTGATTGGTGTACTCAGCTGCAGGTCTGATTTAGGTCTTACAGTCCGTACGGGTGGCAGGTGAACTCACCTGTGGCGCACGTCTCCAGGTGTTTGACAGGCTGAACTCAGGAGAGCTTCTGTGCCTGATGAAGGAGGTGAAGGTGTGTGGGGTGTCCAGCGCTGAGTGTTTCGCGGCATCCTCTGGGGGAGGGAGCCCGCTCGTCTGGGTCGGCGGTGGGAGCAGCAGTCAGAGGCGGGGATACGTCGCCTCCGTGGAGCTGGGATCTGGCAAACTCGCCTCACAGGTTTGTACTTTCTGCACTTTTACCGTCCAGCTTTTCTTTTTCTTTTGGAAAATGGCTAGCTATGCCTCTCAGTTTGCTGCCACCATGTTCCCACACAAGGAGCACTGCAGCAGAAGCACATGCTCTCCTGCAACGCGATTGTCCATTAGTCACATTGTTGATACACCCCCAACAGCCGATTGGCAGCAGTCCTGTCCTATGCCTGGTGATGGTGCCAGTCCCAGGAGAGTCATTTGACTGGATGGTGGCAGGAACACAGTCTGGTGCTCTGATAGTCATCAGCACATTGGACGCATCAAAACGACATCATCTGCAGAGCGTCGCTGATGCTGTGACTTCACTCTTCTACCACTCACACCCTCAACACAGGTGAGCATTATCAATCAGAATCATCACAGACAAAGAACCAGTGATCAGTGAACAGAGTATGAATTCAGAAGTAGCATACACAGGCATGCTTTTTCAAAAATCTTGTCATTTTTGCTGTTATTACTTCTGCAAAAAAAGATTTACAAAAACATTTTTTTTGAGATGGGAAAAGGCTGCTTCCCAGCATCTGTAACTGCATGTTAGGGTCCTACGGTGACTTTTTTTGAGAGGAACGAAATAGAAACCGTAGACTACCTGCTCATGTAAAAACACATTTTAAATGGACATGTTGATGGATGTGTTTAGTTTTAACAGTGTCAGAAGCGGTTTCCATTGAATTGAGTATTCAGATGCCACTTTCTCATCAGAAAGACCAGTGCTCCCCTTCCGGTGTTTCCTCACTGATGCGATATCAATATCCTTAGCTTTCTTCAATCGTACAGTTCAACCCATGCATCTTTTCTGCCTGACAGGTTTCTGGGTCTGTAGCTGTAAAATTCTCTGTGATAAACAAATGTAAGTTAATATCAATTGAGGCAGTATTATTTTAACTTTAGTACAGGTGGAGAAGAGAGGTGGGCTATGATCTGTTAGCCACAGAAGGGGCAGAGTAGACAGGTGAACCAGTGTCTGTAATCAATGGTCCACAGTCCTCAGCCAGGGCAGGTACAGTTACAAGCTGAGGCTGAGGCTAATGTGTTGATGTGAAGTTCTCCCATATTCCATGTTATTTTTTCTAGCAAAAAGAAGAATTATTTGTTAGTGGGGACTGCAGACGGAACACTGGCTGTTTATGAAGATTCAGTGATTCAGGTAATGTACTGGAGTTATAGTAATGCAGGGACGCTGGTTATGTATTTTATTACAGTCCTGACATTTTATCTTAGAGACTGTATTTTTATTCACTGTGTCTTTTCTTATGAAATATCTAGTGTATCAAATGACTCTAACATTGAATTCCATGACTCTAGTTTTTTTTTTTTTGGTTTGATTAACTTTCATCTGAGAGCTTATTTTCTATTGCTGCAATAGAAAACATATTATTGTACTGCAGATAATTACTTTTATTGCTCATACCCCTACTGAACTTACGTTGCTGCATACCGGTGGACCCTCCCCATCCCAAATATAAGTAATATAATACAGTTTTTTTTATAAAATAAAGTATTTTCACTGTTATCTGATCAGATATCAGAAGGAAAATACTATGACGTCAGGAAACGGTAACTGTTTCTGAAGGTAACTCCAAAGTATTGTTGCATCAGTAAATGTTACATATAATTGGCACAGATTCTGGATTATTTGAGTGGAGGAAATGATTTGACACTTTGTGAGGTGTCGGACGTTCCACCGCTGCGTAACACTTCCGTGTTCCTGATTTTCGACCGCAGTGTGAGAACGGTCAGCCCATGAAGACAGTTCAGATTGGGGACGTCAACACTCCACTGATGGGTCTGGGCTCATCGGGTCATTCCCTGGACCGGACCACTGTCTGGGGAGGCTGCGGGACCCGAGTCTTGTCCTTCACTGAAGACTACGATGTCCGGAAGACCATCGATACCAAACCAAACTACACGTACCCGTGAGTGTATCTTTGGGAGGGTCTGCTTTCAGTAGTTGTTTTTATGAGGAAAATTCTAGAAATAAAAAAATGTGTTAACAGGGTTATGTGAATGAAGGTAAACAAGAATTTGGGAAAAGAGACTGTTGAGTGACCATCTGTTTGCACTCAGAAGTGGATTTGCATATGAATTTGAGCAGGAAGTGCAGTTCACACTCCAGGTTCCCAGGTTGCGAAGTTACAGTAGACAAACAAATCTACCAAACAAAAAGATGGCAGAATAGCACTGTCCAACTTCATCAATGATTTGTTTGCTAACATTTGTTAATATGCTGTGGACAAGTTCTATACTGTTCAGAATTATGTTATACTTCCATTTTTAGGCTTTGACTGTCTCATTTTCAAACAAATAACCTTAGACAGGATTATTAGCCGTGCCTTTATATTTTTTTATTCTATTTTGAATATAGAAACTACATCAGATATCATATGACCAATGTGAAAGCCATTGAATTTTTAATGCCTTGTTTCTCCCCTCAGTTACACATGAAGAGGGCATTAGGTTAGAACTGGAATACCACTCTGTGTGAAAGCAATATTCATAAACCATACCACATCGGTACAGTAATTTACTATGTCTATATGCTGATTACTCTGATAAGAGTCCTAGTCCTGGTTTGCAGGATGAGTGAATTGAAGTTTCCACAGGCTGCAGAACAGGTGGAGCAGTGAGGGCAACATCTCGCGCCTGGTGGTGGAGAAACAGGTGTACCTGAGCAAGGCAGGGGCGCAGGTGGTGGAGGTGTGGGAGAAGAAGAGTGAGAGGATAAGCGAGCTCATCGACTGCACACAGATACTGACGTGAGCCCCTTGCACACACCGTGCTGATGCATTCACATACTCCTAAACACAAATGCAGGTACATCACTGAGGGAAATGCAGTTCATGACACAACTTTGTACTAATTTACACGCTCATGCTCACACATCTACCTCATAACGTACACACACACACACACACACACTCATACTCACATGCGCACACACAATCACAGTGGAACACAAACGTACACATGAATACATGCATACACATACACACCCATACGTACATGTACAAAAACATATTTACACAGACACACGTGAACATTAACATAAATATGTAGACATTCTAGCTAACTTGTTACACAAAAATACTTTCGGAGGTAGCCAAGGCCAGTTATTACAAGGTACAATTCAACAGAGCATTACACAAAAACAGGTTTTCTTCAACAGGAAAAGTCATGTTCTAGTCAAACATTAGAGTGCATACTCTAATGTACAAATATGTTGTATGTATAACATATCTATAGCATAATGTGTGTTAAGAACGAATACATTCAGTGATAAGTAAATTTTGGGCGTGTGGGTATGTGTGTGTGCGTGTGTCAGGTACGGTTCCAACAGAAGACCCAGGAAGTTGAGCACAGAGAGGGTTCAGGAGTCTGGACCCTCCTGGGCCAGTGTGAAAGCACTCCTAGTCCAACCCAATGCCACACTCTGGATTGGCACCAGAGGGGGTCATGTGATCCTGGTGGACCTGACGTCATGCCAGCCACTCAGAGTGTTGCGCCACCTGTGCCAGTCTGTGCGGAGCATAGCAGTGGCATATGTGGGTGCGTCATATTCTTGCGCCGCTCGCAACATTGGCACAATTCTCATGATGTAAAGCAACGGTTCCCAATCTCCGATACTGTCAATTGCATAAGAAGAGGTGACAAATTTGTTAATTAATCAAACTAAAGACTGAGGCGAATCAGTCTGCTCCTAATTGGTGAATGTGTGGCCACTATATAGCCACTAAATGAACCATTTGGTAGATAATAATGAATTCAAAGACCATGCAAATGATAACAAACCAAACTTGTGTTGTGTTAATAAGGTTAAGGAACTTAATCTGGAGCCAATTGTTTCACCACTCTTTAATTTGATCAGTTAAAAAATGACTTCTTTAATGTGATTCTTTGCAGTATAGCACATTAAGCACAAGGTGAACATTGGATTTTTATTCTTCATGGCATGAATAACTATTTCTGACATAATGTTGCATACGAGGGTAAATGATCTCTTTACCTGAAAAGCACCTAAGTAAGAAAAATTGCAGCTTGTTACAATTCTGGGATCGCAACTGTGGTTGGAAAGAAAACCACACAGTTTGATATTTCATTTATAATTTATAATGTAATAACAGGAAATCAAATTGTTACGTAAAGTACTTTGCAATTTGCTTTGTACTCACTTTGACTCCCTGCAATTGTGCATTTACTGCTTTGTCATCATAGAAACACTCAACCCAAAGAATGTGGTGCTGCTTTTGGGAAGAAGAGGTAGACCATCCCAAGATCAAGACAGCAGTCAGTGTGGTAAGAAGGGAATAATACTACTATAATAATTATAATAGTACTAAGGACCTTACCAGTCTTTATAGGAAATCTATCTGGCTGGTTTCTGGGGGGAATAAGTATTTTTTTAAAGTCTTTATAACCTCTGTACCATAATAATTAATAGCACATCCTTACATTGATCCTCCTTGGAGTTGATACTCCATGGCAACACCAAAGAGTAAACAGTTAATGTATAGATATGTTTGTGTGACCCCTTCACAATTCTTTATTTTTGGGAAGGTGTATTTTCAAATTTGCTGTCGAGTTATGGTCTAAAATTTTAATCATGTAAGAATTTACAAGCAATTGCCTTTTCTAATTTAAAACAACATTGCAGAGGTGGGTTTCCCAGAGAAGAACATATTGTAAGATGTAGAGGAACATAGAGACTGAGGATTCATAATTGGTGGAACAACCACTCCAACCAATGAAAATGCTTTTCTGTATAGGTAATGCAGGTCATTTGCCATGTTGGTAACCTGAAAATATTCTGCAAGTACCATTCAAATTGGTGCAGGAAAATTTAGAGTATTTCATACTGTAATAGGAAGTATGTACATTACATTAACAATATTTTTCATTGTAATTTTCATTTTAGCGTTTAGCAGGCTGTCTAATTAAGAGGTACTTACTGTATGCAGGTTGTTTAGATTGATATTTTTTTACTGTGCTATGCTGTTCTTTTTTAAGAACAACCTTTGAGGTTTAGACTGTAAGTAACATTGTAGGTTTGAAGTCACCTCTCTCTCTCTTTCTCTCTCTCTCACTCACACACACAGATGATGAATCTGTCCTTCTTATGTGGAACAGTGCTCTTCCTCTGGAGATTAAAGACCTTCTCAAACACAGCGAGATGAGATCAGAGATTGCAGATAAAATGAGAGCATCACTGTACGACTGAGCTCTGGGACCTGGTATGTGTCAGTGCCAAACTGTCATTATCTCTGCAAACATGCAGCTTGTCTATGAACCACTTTGCTGTTTCACACATTGATCTGTTTCATAGCACTTTCTTAGCTGGCATTCCCTGGCAAGGTAGTTTAGCAGAACTTGGTACTCTTATTTAATACAGAACTATGATTGCCTTGAGGACATCATTCATAGTAATTATGGCAGAATAAGTTAATAAGCTTATTAAATTAGGGCAGAGTGTTAATGAATCAATTTTAAGGCAGTATTTTAAAGTTCACTTCTGTGACCAGACATGATGTGTGCATTCACTCTTTTTTCCTGGCTAGGGATTGATTGACAGCATACATTGCTGTATGCTTATGTGTTTTGTTAGCCCTGCTGTTACAGACCTCTTTTTCTGAACAGAGATGTGTGGTTCATCGGCATTGTTTTATCATTTCACAGAGCTATATTTGGAAAGAAAGACCTGCTTGAAGATTATTGGAGAGAAATCTGCTATACACATGGGGAAATTAGGTTTAAGTGATTTTGTGTTATTGCACAACTTTACATTTGATATGCATTGAAAATGAAAAGGGACAGTAATACTTATGTTGTACATTACAAGTTCCATTATAAAAAGCCCAAGAAAGCACTTTTACAGCAAAATACAGAATGCAACTGACAATTATGATTTTAATTTATTTATCAATTGTAAAAAGCATCTGCCATGTTCTTGTGCATGTTAATAAGTACACCCAGTGCTGTTGTCTGTTAGCAGGCTTAAGTGGATGGCATAGTGTTTACTTTGTATACATTGTAATTTGCATGTGGTCACAATAAACCATGTTTTATGCCATTTTGTGTATTTTATGTGTTATGTTATAATGTGTTTGTTTTTTTTTTTGTTTTTTTATGTAAAATGTTTTCTCATAGATTTATGTGGGAGTCCAATTCTGTGATAACTCCTGTATGCATTAGAAAGGTTATTATACAGTACCTTTGGGGAGGGAAATTCACCAGTTTTTAAACAGACATGTGCTCTGGCTGTGAATATTTCCTTAATCACTTAAAACTGTTTAAACGTATGCATTTGTTTTACAATCATTCTTATACGAAAATCTAGCACAGACCTATATTTAAGGTGTTGTAAAATGTGTTGTAAATACAAATCAGTACAATTCAGATACATTTCACTCTCTGTGAAATTAATTTATATATGTAGGCTAACATACATTTTAAAGATTTTGTTCCCTGTTTTATTGTGAATAGCATTGATTACAATGGATTAGTCATTCTGGATAATGACAGCATTTTTTCTTTTTTTAACAGGCTCTATTACATTGAACAGAGAATCAGTTCCACATAAATTTGTGCTCCATATAATGTGTAGGCACGTTTGAAATCCAGTTTGGACCTAATCAAATTTTAACATTCAGAGAGGTTTGGTGAGGATATTGATTATTAATTTCACACTATTTGCAATTGGGTTTAATTTTTTCTGTTTACATTACTCAATATTTTGGGCTTTCTGGTTTACCTTGATTTCCCTACTGAAATTTACAGAAAATGTTTGAGTCATTACTAACTTTTAAATTTTGAAATCATGTTGTGAGCACTTGAGACAATTTACCTTTAGCCAAACAAAGGGCCATTCCAAACTGCCCCTTATCAGTTCAGGCTGGTTTTGTGGGCACCCATCCCCCCCTGCTCATTGATCTCAGGTTACATACATGGACTGTCCCCAGGGACTGCCCCTTTGACACCTTGGGTGTTGATGGCACTGACCTCAGTTGCTTTCCCTCCAATTAAAACGGCATTGCCCTCATCTTAAAAAGCCCTCTCTGTCCCACCTCAAACATTGATAGACCCTGTTGTTTATAGTTAAAAGCAGCTCTTCTTCTTTTGTCTGCAGAGGGCCTTTGTGATCAAGTTTGGTTAAATTCTGCAAGTAAGTACTTCAGCTTTTTTCTTATTAGTGGGAAAAATGTTCATGTTCATTTGGATCTGACCTGATCCTTTTCATTGTGTCTTCGTGGAATTATTGTGACTTCTTGTGTGTTTGTACATTTGTCTGTCCCGTGAGTGCAAGTAAAATTAGACTGTGAATAACTGCATTAATTTGTATTCAGTTATCAATATCTTATTGTGTACAGTAGAGTGCTAGGCCCCATTGACGGGGAGCTACTACCATACTAATTGTATCCCTTGCTGTGTAGGCCACATAAAATGGCTACCACATGTTTCAGTTTGTGTTATCTGGTGTGGGCCTAAAAAAGAAGGAAGCCATTACTAGGAGGTCTATTTCACAAATAAGCAAACAATAAAACTGAATATCCTTTAAGGCTTGTAAGTTGTCCAACTTTACAATAGACACGGTAATATGAAAATAATGGGATGAGTTCAGAACAAATAAAACACAAGCCTAACCAGTCATACAGCAACTATTATGGCATAACTTACTGTATATGCCATGGAAATGATATAACGGTGAACACTTACAAGCAATATCTTGACCAGATAAATGCAAATAAGTTGACCTAGAACAATTCTGTAACTGTAAACCCTAAAGACCATATTATTTAAAATCTGTAGGCAAAAAAAAAAAAAAAACAATGACTGAAATTGTAACGCAGATAGTACACTGTTGCAACTCCTTGCACTGAGATCTCTCCTAATCCAAACAAGTAATTTCAGGAATTTTGGCCTCATCATGTGTTGGTACAAAACGTGTGAAGTGTTCACACTTTCTCTTTGTCTTACAAATCTTCTAAATCTTACAGTCTCTACTATTTAAATGAGGTAGCTGATATAGCAAACAGCTGAACTGCTACAATACTACAAAGTGAGAGGAAAGACGAAGACACTGACGGACAACTAATTTCTAAGGACTGCACAGGGCTAGCACAAGGTAAAATGTTAAACATTTTTATCTTTTACATTGTGTGTGTGTGTGTGTGTGTGTGTGTGTGTAAGCAAAGAAGAAGTGTTTATACAGGCAAGGGAGGGAGATTTTTTCAGATACAGAATATTTTCCCAATATACGTGGGAAAGCGTAATAGTAGGGTTTATGGGAGTGCTGTGCTTTATAAAGTTTGCTAATATGTCAAGCATGCATGTTACTGTGTCTAACAGGCAAACTGTGCCATTTTATGCTACTGTAACACTAATTTGTTACAGAGCCTAGTAACTTTCTCTCATTGAAAAAGGATAATACAACAGTAGTGTACCATTTGCTGAAATGTAGCCATTGTTCTGGTGGATTCTTCTGTAGAAGTGGTGATACTATCATGTGTGCACTGAACAGGCCTTGATTTTAATGTGTATTCTAATGTACATGTTCTCTTTCTTTGTCCTGCATTGCTTGTATTGCGTGATGTTGAAGGAGGTCACATTTTCAAAGATGAAGATACTGATCCTCTTCTCGATTGGTGCATTGCTAGCAGTCACAGCAGTGCTGAAGGTGCTGGCAAATTCTATTGGTGGACTGATGTATGTGCAAGGAGCGGATGAGGATGTGCCAGAGCTGCCCAAAATGAAGAAAAACTGACTGGTTCCATAAATTTCAGAAATGCTTGAAAATCCATATGACTGTGTCAGTGTATGTATATGTCCCATGTATAAGTGACTAATCATGGAAGGTGTTGGAATTGGATTATTTTATCATCAGCACACACAATTTGACACTGTGTGGAGAGTGTTGATCATATCTGATAATACCTAATACATATCCCTATTGTATGTTGTATGACATGGTTTGGCTAAAAATGTAATGTTGTGGCTAAATAGACAATTATATATAAATATTACAATTAATGAAACATACATTGTATAGGCCTGCTACTTTCACCTGACCTGATGTACTTTCAAGAAATGTTTTCTCAATGTGTGCCAAATGTTGAAATAAAAAACAATCAATCAAAATGATAAATATTTCCTTGTTTGTTCCATAATTTTATCTTATTGCCTATAAGATGGGAACTGAAATGCTATTGTGACTAATATTTGCATTGAATTTCCTTGAACACTGTGTGTTTTTCATATAAATGTAAGATATATCTTTTTAAGCAAAGATTATTTATACTACATTTCATACAACATCAAACTCCAGAACACTGTCAAGAGTTTTGGCTTAAAATGTTATCTCATATTGCACGTTGTTTTTTGAAGCAAAAATAATAGTTTTTTTTTTTTTTTTTTAAGTTGGGACTGCAGAGTGTTTATGAATATTTCGTGATTCAGGTAATGTGGTTTTCATAATGGTTTGCATAAACGTTTTCTGTAGGCTTGTTCAATGTTATCTGTTTGTGGTACCACACGCTTAATTTAATATTTAATATTTATATTTTAATTTTACCATGGAACAGCCAGTTGTATTTGTAGGCCTGTCACTGTTCTCTGAAATGTGTACTGTCAGTCAGCCGCAAAGGGCGTTTGTGTACTTTTATCTCATGAAACACACCAGTGTTTGCTTATTGTCAGTTGAATCAGTCAAAGCATTTTGATGAATTCTCCAGGAAACTACAGGGTTTATTAAAAGCAAATATTTCATTTCAGGATGTTAGCAGACTGTGCAGATGTTTGCATTAGTTGAAATAAAATTGATTTTTGAAATAAAAAAAAAACCTTTTTTGTGCAAACAGAAGTGGAGCCAGAAAGCAGTTAAAATGAAAAAAGGCATAAACCGGTATCAGTGCCAAGCAGTACTATAACTTTTCGGTTTTTTTTGTAGAGTCTGTGCTGAAATCCAGAAAAAAAATATTGTTCATAAAACCCCAGTATACTCTGGATTATGATCTCATGCACAGCCAGAGTACACATGTGCTAGTGAGCATGGGAAAGTCATCTACAGAAGGTGACCCTGGAGCTTGACTTAGGGTGTGCTTCCTATCTCAGCCTGGTGACCATGGTCTTTAGCTTGGTGCGCTAACTGTATTGCGTGTGTAGTGCAGCTGGGTGGGCCCAGCGCATACCAACCCGTGTTACACAGGCAATCCCTTTTTTGTGACACGGGTTTGTGGCTGTGGTTATGGGTGATCTATTGGGGTGGAGTGATATTAACACAGAAATTTTCACTGTGTCTTTTTAAATGAAATATCTAGCATATAAAATGCCTGTAACATTAAAACTGAGTTTCATGACTGTAGGGACATTTTTTTTTGTTTGTTTGTTTTTTTTTTTTAACTTGAGAGCTTCTTTTCTATTACTGCAAAATGAAACATATTATGTACCTAAGAGAATAATGCCTTTTATTGGCCCTACCCCTACTGGATTTATATTGCTGCATACTAACGGACCCTGCCCATCCCCAATATAACAAGAGGGTACTCCTCTTATTAAAGTATTTTCAACGCTATCTGATTAGATATCAGTAAAATACAATGAAGTCAGTATACAGTAGCTGTTTTTCAAATGCAGAATATCGAAATTCTCATAAATTCAGAAAGTCACAAGGTACTGTTACGGTTAAGACAGGAAAGAGACTTCGGTCATTTTGTAGGATTAAGTGTGATCATGACTGAGTTCCCAAGAGGTCTGGGATATTGGAACCTAAATATAACATGTTCGTGCGAACACACGCATTGGATGCCAGGTACTGAGACACACAGGCTTTATTAAACAACACAAACTACAGCCATTGCTGTTGCTGGAGCTATCCTCATATGCCCATTCCCTGAGCCATCTGACCAACAGCAGACCCCCCTCCCAACCGGGAGAGGAAGTCTGCCAGCACCCTCTGTGCCCTCGGCCTATGCACCTCCTTAAACTGATAAGGCTGTAACGCTGGATACCAAGGAGTGATCTGTGTGTGAGCATTTTTGAGGTGGTAGAGCCACTGAAGGGGGTGGTCCGAGCAGAGGGTGAAAGGGTGTCCCAGAAGAAAATAGCAGAGAGTGACGGCCACGCACATGATAGCCAGACACTCCTTCTCCACTGTGCTGTACTTCACCTACCGCTGAGACAGCTTTCGGCTAACATACAGCACGGGGTGGTCAACCCCCTTCACCTCCTGAGACAAAACTGCCCCCAGCCCATCACCTGATGCATGCATCTGCAGACAAAAAGGGAAAGCAAAGTACAGAGGAGTAGTTCACCACAGAGAGCCTGTTTCACTCTCTCAAATGCCTCCGAGCACCGCTCTGTCCACTGGACCGGATCTGAGGCACCCTTCCAGGTCAGATCTGTCATGGGCCTGGTCAGACATTATGTTACATTCCAGGCATTGAGCAGACACTCTTATCCAGAGAAACTTACACAGCTTTTACATAGCAGCTGTGGGAAAGCCAGAATAAATCTCCTATAATAGCCTTCCACCCCCAAGAACCTTCTTGACTTTTTTTTTCATCTTGGGTTGTGGGCAGGCTGCAGTCATTGTTGTTTTATTTACCTGGGAACGCACCTGCCACCACTCAAGTGGCACCCCAGATTCCCTCAATCCAACTGCACCCTTCTTCACTTTGGCCATGAGCCCCGCATGCCTGAGAGACTGGAGCACAGCCCCCAGCTGCTCCTCATGCTGCTCCCAGGTGTCACTGTGAATGATTACATCATACAGATAGGCCACGGCATATGCAGAGTAAGGATGCAATACGCAGACCATAAGGTGTCAGAACGCGGTGGGCCCCCTGAACAGCCCGTACGGAAGTGTCGCAAATTTGCATAAGCCGTATGGAGTGAGGCCAACATCTCCCGCCTGGTGGTGGAGAAACAGGTGTACCTGAGCAGGGGCACAGGTGGTGGAGGTGTGGGAAAAGCAAAGTGAGAGGATGAATGCACACAGATACTGATGTTAGCCCTTTGCCCACACTCACACCCATACAGTACACATACACACATATTCACATGCTCCTAAACACAAATGCACATACATCACAGGGAAATGCACCTCATCACGCAACTCAGTACTAATTTAGACACACACACACACACTCACACACACACACACAAACCTGATAAGATATCCACACATACACTCATACTCACATGGACACACACAATCACACAAAGAGGAACACAGACACACATGAATACATGTATACACATACACATACACACCCATATATACATGAACAAAAACATAATTACACAGACACAAAATATTAATATAAAGACCGTTCAGATGTTCTACCAAACTTGGTGTTATGCAAAAATACTTTTGTGTGTAGCTAAGGGCAATTATTACCAGGAAGAACTCAACAGCTTTACATAAAAACAGGTTTCTTCAACAGGAAAAGTCATGGTCTTTGGTGCATAACCACTTTCACGCAACCTCCTTTCAATGAAGCATAAAAAGCAAACATTAGAATCCATAAAGTACAAATATATTATGTATTAAGAGCAAAACCTTCAGTGATAAGTAAATAGTGTGTGTGTGTGTGTGTGTGTGTGTGTGTGTCAGTTCAAGTTCCAACAGAAGACCCAGGAAGTTGAGCACAGAGAGGCCTGAACCCTCTCTGTGCTCAGCTTCCTGGGTCTTCTGTTGGAAGTCTGGACCCTCCTGGGCCAGTGTGAAAGCACTCTTAGACCAACCATTGGCCACACTCTGGATTGGCACCCAGAGGGGGTCACTTGATCCTGGTGGACCTGTCAACATGCCAGCCACTTTGAGTGTTGCGCAACTTGTGTCATTCTGTGTGGAGCATAGCAGCCAAACCTGCATTGTGTTAATGAGTTTAAGGAAAAATTATGAAAGAACTTAAACACTTTAACAACCTAAAATTTCAACAACCTAATTAGGAATCTATTGATTCATCACAGTCTTTAATTGGATCAGCTAAAAAAAAACCACAGATGTAAAGACATAGAGCACATTTCTGAAGATGTCAGGTCATCAAGTTCATAACACTGGCACATTTCTCATGTTGTGGAGTAACAGACTTCAGAATGCAGGAACATCACTCATGACATACTTTCAAGAGACAAGGGCCTTAATTAAATCAGCATTTGTACTTGACTTTGTTTTATAATTAAATGCTAATACTAGTTTTATCATCAGAAATACAGTTTAGTTAGTTAATGACGACGACTGCTGAATGTGTCAAACTGTTTTTGCGAGAGAGAGAGAGAAAAAGCAAATTCATGCAGTGCATGATGTGTCCTTTCCACAGTTTGATATTCCAGTTATAATTTATAATGCAATAACAGGAAAACAAATTATTACATAAAATGCTTTACAATTTGCTTTACCGTCATAAAACACTCAACCAAAGAATGTGGTGCTGCTTTTGGGAAGAGGTAGACTATCCCAAGATCAAGACAGCAGTCAGTGTGATAAGAATGGAATAATAATGCAAGACCACCTGTCTTTATAGGAAATCTAGCAGGTGTCTCGGACCTATAAGACCTTACGGTTTAATTTAAATCTAAATTTGGCTCAATTAGGACTATGGAAGTTTTACATAAGTTAAATGAGCCGATAATTAATTCCATACAAAAACGTACCAGACTGTTTTTTTTTCCACGGAAAAAGGGCTTAAATGTCAGATAGGCTACGTATTTCTCTTAATATATTTGTACTTATAAGTTACATGACTTTTGAGATGTATTTTCTAAGTAGTGTTGTTGAATTTTTGCGGAAGGAGGAACATTTAACGGAAATGATCTCTCCCTTCTGGTTAGCTCGAAGTTGCACTCTGGATGCGTCCCTCTTACACAACTAAAACGAATTTAATGAATGTTTGTTTATGGTTATTTCCTTGTGTTATTCAAAGTGACTTGCTCAGTAGGCTATATAAGCCCCGTCTTGAAGAAAATGTTACTTCTGACGGTGACATCGCTCTATTCACCGATAAGCATCATGGCATCTCCTGAGTTGGCCCTCGTGACTGTACTGTCACTCCTCTTTCTGGGTATGTAGCCTACCTAGGCAATGCTCATCAAGTCTGATGTGCTTTTGATTGAAATGTTCTATAGCATATAAAAATGACCGACCAATCTGAAAATAATTTTCTTGAAATGTATTAAATGAAATTGAATTTGTACACTGCGGATTTTCTTTTAAAAATTGTTTTTGAGGGCGCTGCACGGCTGTTATTTTAATGAATTTATTTCACGAGTTTATTTGTACGAGTGATAGTCTTAACCGGGTAAATTCATTAGCCTATAATCTAAAAACAAAAAACATATTCGTCTAATCTGTTTGTATTTGTTTATAAAAGTGAAGCCGCTGCAATTCTGCAATAAAAATTTCTTACATCGTATTTTAACCTACTTGGAATTTGAAGTATGTAGGCTACCTCTGCTGAAGTTAATACAGGGTACTTGATGCAAGATAACTCTTTTCATTGAGTCTTTAAACGGCTTTATTGTTTATTATTTTTTAGGTCAAGTCAGTTTCGCAGAAACAGTCAACGAGCAGATCAGTAAGTAGTCTATTCAATGGAAAGCCGACGGCGCAAAAACCTTAAAATTCATTTCATCAGTTATTTTTGTTGTGACTTGGCTAAAATTGCCGTATATCATGCGCAGCACTAGGAAATTATTGAACTAACATGCGCAACTGTATTAACAGTAACCTAAAACGTTCTTGAAGTTTCAGAAAAATCAGTTGGCACTAGACACAAACGCGAGTAAAATGCATTGATAGGCTGGTTAATTTAATCAGAAAGGTCTATCGCGGAAAAAAAGAGTAGCCTATTATTAGGTTTTATATGGAAATCATACCCCTCGCTTACCTAAAAAAAGCCAGGTAGTCTACTTTCAGGATATATTATGGCTATTGGTAGCCTATTTACCATGATGAGATTCATTTTTAAGGTTTCGGCACCGTCGTCTTTCCATTGTGCCTTTAATCATGATGGAAAAATAGGCCATTAAACCTGCATACCAAGCTAACGTTTGTCCCGCTGGGGTGTGCGGAGGTGTGTTTTTGCCGCATGTAATTAATCTTTTACAAGTAGTGAATAGTTAATAAAGTCCTTAACATATTAACCTCACCCGTACCTTTCCCTCCATAAATATCAGTGGTTTGAATACTTCGGTATAATTATTTTTTTAATTGTTTCTTTTTGTTTGTTGTGTCTCACTGCGGATTATTCTCTCTTGTTGTAGAAGTGTGTCAAACCTTTGGCAGTGGTGTTGTTGAGCCATTCAGAGGCATTCCGTTTCATTTGTCTACTACCTGCCCGACCACCCTCCTGCACTTCATTCATAAAGATGTGGAGTACAAGATCATTATCACTCACAGTTTAAAAACCGGTCTGATCAAAAAAGTTGAGTTCATTCTTAATAAATTGATAACTGTCGTGACAGATGGAATGATAACTGTGGAGGATAAAAGGTGTGTACAACAATGTTTTGACCTTATTTTGTGTGTGACAGTGTGTTTGACCTTTATTTTCCATTTATTTATTCAGTGTTCAGAATCCAGATGTTGACAGGTACCTGGTAAAATACAGTTCTGCGTGTTTGAAATTAAAGAATCGAGACATTCAATTTAAACTAAATTTGTTGTGGGTATGAAATGTAAGGGTTATGGGGAAAGATTTAAGACACTTAAGACTTAAGGGCGGCTTACGACTCAGCAAAGTGAAACTTTATTCAGGTTTTTATTAACAAAACAAACAGATGAACAAATTGATGCTATAGTAGAAAAAGCTTTTTGTAGTGTCCAGGCTTGAAAACAGTACAGGAGACTATAGCTCAGGAGGTAAGACCAATTGTCTAGCAGTCAGAGGGTTGCCGGTTCAAACCCCGCCCTGGGTGTGTGGAAGTGTCCTTGAGTAAGGCACCTAACCCCTAATTGCTCTGGCGAATGAGAGGCATCAATTGTAAAGCGCTTTGGATAAAAGCGCTATATAAATGCAGTCCATTTACCATTTACTCATAGGTCCAATTTTTTGTTTGTCAGTAAGCAGGGCTGATGAAAATGACTGCCCTTTAAGTAGAGTATACTTGACCAGCTTGAGTGCTAATACTTTCATTAATCAGTAGGAGGCAGTATTGTTATAGCAACATATGTTAACTACACTGAATTGTGCAGGTTGATTTAAAAGTGATTGTTGTTAATCCTTTAGCAGCTGTAAAATAAAAAAATAAATTATTGAAAATTTCATATAAATCATATATTGGGACAACACTTTCTCAGTGTGGCTAAACAGATGTAATTCCCAGTGCATGCGTTTCCTTTTCCCCAGTGTTTCTCTTCCTTATGATCACATGTATAAGCATATCCACCCATATGGCATCTACACTAAGCTGAAAAGCAAGATTCTGGAACTGTCTGTCATCTGGCGTTTTGCTGGCAGTGAGATTGATTACCTCTGGGTAAGAGATTATTGGTCATTCTCGTCAGCTCCTGTTACCTCACCATTTTTTTCACGACTGAAAGGATTGACTTATTGACTTATTTTCTGGCTAGCACATTATTCTGCGTGACATTTTTTGTTTTGGTTCCTTACTGTGCCAGGTGGAGCTGAGTGAAAGCAATATTGAGGAGAAAGATGCGCTTTGTTGGCAAGGTGCGTGCCTTTAAGATTTCCGTCATTTTCACTGTGCTCTCAAATTAAACTCAAGTAACTGACATTCTTTCTGTGCATGCCAAAAACAGGAGGCACAAGCGAAAATGTAGACATTAGTCCATCAAGGTTTATCTATAAAACGGAGGAATGCCAGACCCGAACCTCCATAACCTTAGGAATGGTTTGCAAATTTTATATTATATATTTATATTTCATATTATACAACTCCTGCACTGAATGCATGTATGAATAACTAACTCTTGTTTTTGTGTCATAGAGCTGCAAGTTTCTGTCACACTTTTATGGGTGTTTCATTGAAAATGATGACATACCTAACCCATTTCAAAAATATAGTTCACTTTGCAAAGCAAATATTTACTACTATGAAAATACGAAGACCCTGGAGTGTGCATTTTACAGTGCCATAAAACGTTACTGTGATATGGAAACGTATGAACCTGGATGGAAAGCATCAAAATGCCGTGAGTAATGATGATTTACGTTTCTTTCCTCTGGGAAGTGATTTTAGTGAAATAAATATGTCCAGAGAATATGCTGGGCAATATGCCGTGCCCTCCATAACATTTGGGACAAAGAGATACTTTCTTGATTTGGCTCTGTACTCCATAATTTTACATTTGTAATAAAACAAATCGCATCTGATTAAAGTGCAGCTTCTCAGCTTTTATTAAAGATGATTTATTTATACATTTGAATAGTTCATTCATTGTGAATAGTTAGATAAAAAATCAGTTTGTTGTACACATATTCATTGTTTCAATACTTAGTATGTCTGTTCTACTTCCTGCTGTTTTTTTAGTAAATAGCATGCCCTCCAGCAGGGAGGCAGTGTAGTTTAATGGGTGAGGCACTGGCTTTGTAACCTAGAGGTCACATGTTAAATTTTCACATAGGACACTGCTGTTGTATCCTTGAGCAAGGCACTTAACCCACATTGCTTCAGTATTTATCCAGCTGCATAAATGGATGCCGTGTAAATGCTATGTAAAAGTAGTGTAAGTTGCTCTGGATGAGAGCATCTGCTAAATGCCTGTAATCTAATTTTCTTTATACACTTTATACAGTGTAACTGACTGTGTAAAGCAGTGGTTAGTGCTCTTCCAGACTAATGAAGGATGTTGTAAGGATGGGCAAGCCTAACATTTGTCACTGAGCATTTCACACAGAGAAATAAATGGCTAAATATGCATATTAAAAACAACAGTTAAGAATCGTTTCAAAATGGTAGCTTTGCAAGCTGCCTATAATGACACTTGCTGTGCAAAACATTTTTAAATAATGATGAATGTTCTTAAAAATTTAAGTGAGGGACTTCTGTGAATATCGTTGCCATGAACGTATTCTACTACTAGTTTAGTTTAGTTAATATTAATAGTAGTAGTACTACTATTGTTGACATAGAGTTGAGAGTGACCTGTAATCTCTATCAAATAAATATTAATAAATTATACTACACCCTCTGCATCCTCTGTACAGCTAAGCCCACTTGTCCTGGTGACCTGATATATATGGAGCAGGGTAATCCCTTCACGCCTACCTGCTCCCACCCCAACTTCATAAACAGTGAAAACACAGTCGAAACTTGTGTGTGCCCAGCTGGTGAGTGTTCAGTCAGCATTGCTGCATAGCAGTGTCCATGGGCCTTTATTGTTATTGCAACAGGAACAATGTGTTGTTAGCAAGTGTTTCAGTTAGTATTAATGGATAACTGTGTTTTTGCCATGCTTACTTTTAGCCATACATTATTTAATCTCTTGGGGCCTGATTCTGGCTTGAGATATGCATGCATAACTTGATTTTCTACACAAGGCAAGCGCGTTTTTCCCTAAGTACATCCTGGCTTGGTTGAGTAAAGTGCTGATATGACAGATGTAATCTTCACTGTAAAGTGTTCCACATGTTCCACTTTTACTTGTGATCAAAGGCTGCTGAAATAAAAACTGGCTCAAAGTTGCTAGCCAGAATTATTGTAACCACCACATTCCTCCCTTTACTAATTCAAATGAATTATCAATTAATTTATTGATAATTTATTGATATTTTGTGCACATATAAAATGCCAATATTCAGAATTCTAAATGCATTCCCCAGTATTCCTAGTATTCCAAATGTAGTCACTACCATAGTACAGACCCCTACAGGAAAAGACAAACCCAAATATATGCTGAAATGTGAATGGCATGTAACTGGGGACATGGCTGAGAGTTTGGCATGTTTTTGCATTAGGTAAGGTCCTCAACAATTTTGAGAATAGTAGTCGGTGTATACCAAAGGAGGAATGTCCTTGTGTATACGGTGGGAAGATCTTTGCACAAGGTGAAAATCGGATGACAAAATGTCAGTCGTGGTGAGGAGCAAATTTTACATCAAACAATACTTTTTTTGCACCAATATATGTCTTGGTTGGAAATTAATCATTTATCATGTATCTCTCTTCAAAGTACCTGCGAAAATGGTGCATGGACATGCATAAAGGAGAACTGCCAAAAAAGGTGTATAATTGAAGGAGGATCTGTGACAACATATGATGGTAAACAGTACATGCTGCCAAAAGCATGCACTTATGTGGCATCTCAGGTTGGTTGTGATAAGTTTACGTAAGTGTTTCTATGAGACAAGTTGTGTATATGTTGTATAAGTGCATGTCAATAGCTGTTCTACTTTTTGGTACTGCTTCCAATGAACAGGGACTCAACTGGACTATCATCATTGAATTATCCGAGGACTTATTTTTGGGAAAAGTTATTCTTCAAATTGAACAGGTATACTGTGTATTTCTTTCTGCTATTAGTGTGTAGTACATTGAACTGCATACAATAACAATAATGTAATATGGGATTATTTATTTAATGCCCCTTTCAATGGCTTCAGCTTTCTAGTAATTTATTTTAAAATATATATTCTATGTTTTTTTTTAAACCCACAGAAAACATATACTTTCTCCAAAGATAGTGTAAAATTTGAAAATGAAGAAATCCTTGAGCTTCATTTGACTGGTGAGTAATGGCAGTCTTTTTCAAGAATATAGGCTTTTAAATGTTTTTATTAGTTTGCATGTGAATACATTCAAAATATTTTAGTTTTTATGATATTTTATAATTAACATTAGAATGCCAAATGCCTAATCTGGAGACATCCTATTCTAGCTGTTGTTATTTTTGCTGTTGTTGTCTTCCTGTTCTTGTTCCTCTACCATATGTCGCACGATAAATGATCAAACTCATCAGACTTGCCAAGTAACCAATCCTTCAAGGGAGGATTCAATCAGACCTTGTTAAAGTTCACCACAAGGTCCTGTGGGTCTGAAACATTGGACAAATATGTCCCTTGCCATACCATACATTTCCAGTCACTTACGCTGATGTCCACCCTGTTGGATTTCTTTCAATTTAGAGAAAACAGCATAATAGCAGAAGCAGCATCTCCTCAGTAACAGAACACTATGCACTTTGGCAGTAATGATGCCTATAATTTATAAACCTTTAGACATTGTTGTTAAGTTCTATTTTTGTCATTAAGCAAATTGATTTTCAATAGTGTGTATGTAATATGCTGGGAATTTGATTTAATTTGCCGTTTTGTGAAATAAATAAAAATGAAAACATATCTAATTAATCACCACACTAGTATGCACGTAATGTGGTATGCATAATGGAGGCAACCCTTTCAACACACTAAGTCAAATTTCAGATAGCTTTAGATAGCCTTTAATCTTTGCAGGTAAGAGGACAAATATTCATATGATGCTGGCAGTGCTGTATTTGTGAATTAAATTTTTTGAAAATTCAGCGAAATCACTTGTTATATATTGCAGACTTCATAGAGAATGGTTAAGCTCATGCGTTTCCTTCAACAGTTGGTTTGTGTAATGAACATGTTTCAGGATTCATACATTTGCATCCATATTGCTTTTCTACATAGAACATGTGATGGTATTCTGGCAGTCTTCAATGTATGTTCAAGTGCAAACCTCCTTTGGCATGAAGATCCAAGTCCAAGTTAAACCAAAGGTTCAGTTGTATGTAACACTACCTAAAAGTGAATCTGGAAAAGTTAAAGGTAGGTTTTATTTTTTCACCAAGTAAATTATACAATATAGTTTGAAAGTTTTCTTAATTTACATAATCAAAGCACCAGTATTAATAATTATTTGCTTTTTCTCATCTGTCTTCTCAGGTCTGTGTGGGAACCACAATGATGACACCAGAGATGACTTCATAGGCAGGTCTGAAATCAGAGAGAGTGTGGCAGAATATTTTGCTCTCTCCTGGGTAATGGGCACGTGTAACAGCAAAACGCCTGGCATCTGCAACAGCGATGTTGGTAAGCTCAATATAGTTTGTTCCATATATATACCGTATATAAATCCATCCATTATCCTGGGCAGGGACACGGGGAATCCAGGAGCCTATTCCAGTGTGCATTGGGTGAGAGGCAGGAATATACCCTGGACAGGCTGTCAATCTATCGCAGGGCACACACACCATTCACTCACACACTCATACCTATGGGCAATTTAGAGTCTCCAATTAGCCCACCTGCATGTCTTTGGACTGTGTGAAGAAACCAGAGTACCCGGAGGAAACCCACATGGACATGGGGATAACATGCAAACTCCACACAAAAAGGCCCAGACCGGATTCAAACCCAGAACCTTCTAGCTGTGAGACGACAATGCTGTACCACCAATGTAACCATTCCAGCAAAGGACTACTGATCTAATTTGCTTTCACTTTCAAATTTGAATATTTGCAGAGTTCTGAACAATCACCAGTAAGATTTGTTTCCCTAAGGTTGCTTTCAACACTATGTGATTATTGTACTACTAGATCAATTCAGTACCCATCCACCCATCATATATGCAGTAACTGTAGAATGCCAGACCATTACACCAAGCATGCAACTCATTCACAATTCACAGAGAATAGTCATAAACAGTTCCACCGATAAGGACCCAAGTTCTTCCCCGTGATTCTAATCTTGTGGTTGTACTAGTCCACTCTTCCTATTGGTGTAGAGGTGCAACTTCTGAAATAAGGTCCTTACAGTCCACAGTGTCAGTATAGGGAGGATCCCCAAGTTGTTCCTATAAGATACTGAGGTAGGAAGGTCCCAAGATTTACCAGCAATTTACATTACATTACATTTACCAGCAATCATTAAAACAATGTCTTTAAACAACACCCCCATTCCTGAAGTGTGTATCTCAGGTCTTACCATATAAAGAAGCTTTGTTGTCAATAATTTACAACAGAAAGTGTCTTATCACCATGTAGGGGTAGTGTTTCCCTTAAGGGAAGGAGATTCAGTCGCACAGTCATTTATTAATGCATGAATAATACATATTTTGTAGATAAATATGCCCATCAGGACTGTTCTTACCTGATGGACCCCAGTGGGATATTTGCAAGTTGCCACAATGAAGTTCCCAGTGAGGATTATGTCAAGGCAAGTCAAAACTCAATGTCAATAATATGTTTGCAGTTGATAAATGTCCTACAGAATATACATGTATTACATGACAGATCCTGGTGGTGGCTTCTGGTTGATGAGGAGTACCCTCTGGCGGATGCTCATTGTGCAGGCCCATGCAGTTTTCCTCTGCCAACTGAGAAGTGCAGTCCTTCAGTGCAACTGCACAGAAAGTGAAAGGAAATGTTGGTTGGCTGTGTTTTGAAGGACAGTAGCGGTTGTTTTACCCTTGTTTTTGTTCACCTGTAGACCTGTAAAGTCTTTTAAAGACTCATTTAATTGACGAAAGTAATCTTTAGTGTGTAACAGCACTTGGTTCATCCCTGCTTCCTTGGTTGACACTGTTATCATAATGCGCTATCCTGTGGCACAGCTGGGCTCAATTTTGTAGACACAGTGCGACAGACTTGTGCCAGATTTTAGGGCACATCACAGCAATAAGATCAAGCAGGATTTGCCACCCAGCAACACACAAGAAGAGGACTCATAATAGAGTCTTATTAGATGTTCCGATTACTCCCTTGATGGTCATCAAGGGGATGGGTGAACATTTAAAGACTTAATTAGAAGGAAGCCTCCTGACCTGAGTTCTCATTGTGTCACAAGGCTTTGATGTAGAAACAGGCTCCTCCCACGGCAATCTAAATAACACAATTATAATGTTTCCCAGTCCTGACTACATAAACATACATGCACCTTGTTTCCAATTGCTTTCAGGCTTGTGAGAAGATAGTCTGCAACTGTGAAGGCAACAAGGACTGTCTGTGTGTTGCCCTTGGCAACTATGCCAAAGCCTGTTTAAATCAGGGCATTGATGTGGGGGACTGGAGAAATACTACATCATGCGGTGAGTATCAAAATAAAATAAAAAATAAACCCAGCATTTGACCTTTTCTCTGTTCAAAGCAGATTTGAATTTAAGGAAGCAGACAAACTGTAACATGTCACTGAATTAATATGTCATCCTTCTGAATTTCAGTGGAACCTTGTAACAGTGGCCAGATGTTTTCTTATGACGCACGGTCCTGCAACTCCACCTGCCAATCTCTAGCGGGGCCTGATCCCGCCTGTGATGTACACGATGCCCCTGTTGAAGGATGTGGCTGCCCACATGGTTCTCTCCTGAACAGTGATGGCACATGTACCACTCGGTCAGAATGCCAGTGTTACTACCTGGGGAAAACTCTGAAACCAGGGAATCATTTTATTGGAAAAACAAAATGGTGAGTTCATGCAGGTGTAGACTGAGAGTAAGAGGTGATTTATATGTATAATGTATTCCGATCAAAAGTGAACAGGCGGTGTACTATGAAGTGAGATACCAGGGTTAGCAAGCTAACTTGAGCTTTAAAGCCTGGGTTTTCCGTATCACAGAGCTGACTCCCTTTCAATCGGGGTATATTGCCATGGCACAGTAACTTATGCTACATGGCTAACCTGATCCGGGGGCAATGTTCATGCTATTTTCCAAGGAGTTGATTGGTCAAAAGGGTGCTGCTTTTCAATATAAAAACAGCACTCTTTGCCCAATCAACTTCTTGGATAATTGCATCTTTATTCCTGGAGGATCCTGTTGAGCATATTAGTCTGTTTGCAGTTTGGAGATTATTTACAGACTGAATTAATCCACTGGCTTTCTCCAACGATACACTAGAGATATAGATTCTCAATGGGAATACAGTAAATATGCATGCTTCATATGCATCCATATCTCCTTCCCTTAATTATGGCACAATGGAGCCCCATATTTCTTGACTTTATGAATGAACTATGTTGTGAATGCTTGAGGTAATATGCTCATTTGAGATAGATGCACGTTCATCATTGAAAGATGTTTTTTCAAATATTTTTCCCATTTCAGCAATTGTAAAGATGGAAAACTTGACTGCCCTGAACCACTTGGTAAATTCAGTTCCAATTATGTTTAATATAATTGAAGACTTAAATTTTGTGATCTGTGTACTATGTGGATTGGGTGATGCTTCACAATAACAATTACACTGGCATTGTTACATTTGAAAATTGGGGTGTTTCTTCTATTCTGATTCTATTTCTGATCATATGTTAACAAGGTAAATCTGAATGTATTTTTTAGGCTGCTCACATGGAAAGACATATGTAAATTGCTATAATTCATCAATTAACACAGTAAATAGAAAATGTGCCTCCTTGGGCATGCCTGAGGTAAGTGAACAGAAATCTTATTTTTCAAATTATTACATATTTTATTAATTATTTGTGCTTGAGTTATGTTCCTTTAAGTGGACGTGTTTGATGAAGCAAAGTAAACTAAATATTTTTTATTGTTGTTGTTTTATACTAAGCATGTTTTAAAAAAATATTGATTAAAAAAAATAGTAGTCTCAGTCTTCTTTGCCTCTAGTGTAAGTAATATTTTCAGAAAAGAGATGTTATTGCAGAAACATGACTTATTTCAAGCAGCTCCTGTAATGCTCAGGTTTGTCTCCGTCTCATCAAGTTACAGTACCTTCAGAACATGTCTTCCTCCTTTCTTAGATTATGAGTACAATCTGTGAGAGTGGCTGTTATTGCCCAGACGGACAATATGAAGACCATAATGGGACTTGTGTGGCACCTGCAGACTGCCCTTGTCTGTTCAGCGGTGTGGCATACAAATCTGGGGAGACTGTTACATACGACTGTCAGGCATGGTAAGTGTGCAGCAGTCTTTTGATGGGGCATGATAAAAGAAAAAGATGACACCAACAACAGAATAGCTCATCAGCAAGATCCAATAGCCAGTTTGGAAAGTCCAGAGGGGAAGTCCAGAGGGGAACCACAGAAGAAAAGTCTCCTCAGGCATACTAACATACTAACTTGGGCTGTACCCGACTCTGAATTTCCAACTCTGAATCGGATTTGGCCATTCAATACAATGATTCGAATATTCTTCTTTTCATACACTTTGAGAATGATGAAAATGCAATGGAAAGTGCTGATTTAGATCATGTGAACATAGTCAAATGCAACACAGCCATAAGAATGTATTATGAGCAATTAAAATCAACAAATTCACCAAGACAGCTGTGATTTCAGTTGCTGGAAGATTTGATTAGGTGACACAGGATGCATTAGGCTACTGGGCGAATTCTAGCAAATCGCTTGCATAGATTTTTGTAACTTTATCACTCATCGGACAGGACATTTCTGGTACCCCCTAAATGAATAAACGGACTAAATCAAAAAACTATAGTCAGAACCTGATTGAGGACAAGTGATTAGATTAAATTCTGGCCTTTACAGATGCTAATAAACTAAATAGTGTCTAATCATATGATGCTATAGCTGTTTTTCTGTTGGATTTCAGCACCTGTAAGGGGGGACTTTGGGCCTGTGTGGAAGAGGCGTGTTCTGGGAACTGTGAGGTGTTTGGGAATGGGCATTACAAGACGTTTGACTCAAAGTGGTACAACTTTGATGGGAACTGCGAGTACACTCTGGTGGAGGTGAGTCTCATTGCATGGCAATTTTCTGCTCTGGCCATTCAAATTCCTTAGCTCTTCTTTTTTGAACATTTTGAAAGCTGTGATATTTATTATTCAGTGGTTATATGTATAGAACCAGATTGAATCAGACTGAATGTTCCTAAATTCCTTGATGAATAATATGTGCTATGAGCAATTCAGTGTATCATCTAATACCATTTCCTTAAAACCTAAAATTTTATCATGCAGCAGGCTAGTCACTGCAAGCAGTTTTATTGCTGTTATGGCTGGTTGTACACTCATGTTGTTCCTTTCTGGTGGAACTTAGCTAACTGCAGTTGACAATAATGAATCAGCAAGCAGTTGCTTTTACTGGGTTCATGTTTGATCCACTCCTGTCAAATTTTGTCCCAGGATGACTGTGGCAGTGGACACAGGACCTTCTCCATCAGAGCAGAGAGTGTCCCCTGCTGTGAGGAGAGGTTGACATGCTCCCGCCGAATCACTTTGGAACTGCAGGTAAGCCACCTGCACCTGTCCTAAATGGATCCTCCTCCAGATTGCCCTTTTCACATGTTCTCATGATTTCTTGGGTGATGAATTTCCCTTGATCCGAACAGGGTAAAGACACTCTGAACTTACACGATTTGGAAGTGGGGCAGATTGGCAACGACACACAGCTTCTATACTCAGTTCACACCGTTGGCCTGTACTTCGAAATCAGGATTCCCAGTCTGGACATCACCCTCACATGGGACAAGCACACCAGACTTATAATCACCCTTGGGAAAAGGTGGAAGGTGAGACTTTTTTATATTAAAGCACATACATGACCATTGACAGAATTATAGTGGGCTAAGGGTTCGGTGAAAAAGAGATATTTATCTCACCAGACCTGGATAAATAATACATAAATAAAAAATTATGTACAGTTATCATTATGTTGGTATTCAGAATAAAGATAAATGTGTTTTACTTTCACTGAAAAAATTACACAGGTGTACTGCCAATAGATGCATACTGTACGTTTGTATAGTATAATGCAGCCAAGCTAAGCTGAATTAGACATTGAGGTGCAGTGTATGTTATTTATGAACCCAGGAAGTGCTCATCATGTTTTCTCTTGCATAAATTTACAGAACAAGGTTTGTGGCCTCTGTGGGAACTTCAACAACAATGAGCAGGACGATTTGCAGATACGGGGGTCAAAGGAGAAGACAGATGCCCTGACATCTGGAAACAGCTGGAAGATGCCTGTCCCACAATGCTCGGATGCAACTGAAGTGCAGTTTAACTGTGTCCACTTCTCCTACTGCGCTAATTGGGCAGAGCGACGATGCAAGATCATCTCTAGCGACATCTTCACAGCCTGTCACCAAAAGGTACAGTGCTTCAGAGAGTACAGAAAACCCATAACCATACCTGACTGCAAACCTTCTGAACAGCCACACAGGCCTGGTAGAGAAAATATTGTCATCATAAAAGTTACTAAGATAAGAAAGGTCTTCTCAAATGAAATTAACTAAGAGGGCTGATCCCCTTGTCATTTCCAGAGCACAATGTGGTTTTGAGTAATCTGCTGAAGTTTCTTTATTCTTTCATATCAGCCCTTACACAACCCATCCCATTACACACACATCGACTGTACTAAAAAAAACTAAACTAAATTCTGGACCTTGTAATGGGAAGATCATGATCCTGCCTGTTTGTATATACACATTACAGACACCCAATTTTAACTGCCAAGGCAGAAGTATCAATTGCTAGGTGTAACTCAAGGCACTGCCAAATTAGGGCGTGTCCAACTAAATTTCTGTAATTTTGTGACACCCGGCCTTAGCACAGCTAGTTTTAAAGCACAGTTTTAAATTATTGTGGTTTGTTAGCATTAAATTAACGGTGGGGGTTTGGTTTCATGATTGGCAGTCAGATAGCTCCCTTCCTTTCCGAGTGCATTAGTGCCGCAGCTAACTACTTATTTTGTCATGGCTGAAGTATGTTATAGGCTCCATTACAAATCTATGAAACATTACTTGTGATATCAAAACTATGGTGAGATTGAATAGGTTTAATTTTCATATTGATTTCCCCCTTGAAAAATACTTTCCATTTATACCAGTGCTTGTTTATTTCTTTGCTGTCAAGTCTTGTTTAATACCGCAATTTAATTTTTTTTTTAAATCACCACTTTCTCTATTGGTCTCTATTTGAGGCATTGTGAATACATTAGAAATGTATTAAAAATACCGTCACACTGCTTTCAAGGGAATAGTGCTCTGAGTTTGCTGCCACAACACTACATTTTTTTATTCACAGAAAATCCCCATGATGTCACATTATTGTTCCTTGTATGTTCTTGTCTGTTATGTAGGTGGATTATATTCCATACTATAAAGCATGTGTGGAGGAGTCCTGCTCCTGCAGTGCTGATCAAGCATCCCATGGTTTCTGCACAGCTGTAGCAGCATTTGCAGAAGCTTGCTGTGAGGCGGGTGTCACTGTGAACTGGCGGACTCCCGAACGGTGTCGTATGTATCAAGGACAATAGATTCATCATTCATCAGAGACTTAAGCCCCTGAACTGTATAAGAATGTTATTATGCAGTTCATTGATTTAACAGTTATTCAAACCTGCCAGGGTTAGCTTTCTTTTGGCTACTGTGGTGCATTTATCTTCACTAGGTTCCATACCAGATTATTTGGTATGTTCTCAGCATGACAACAGTGACAGTTCAGTGATGGAGGGACTCTGCTTTTGTATACTTGAGAACATTTTTAATTAATCTGAATTGCTTTAGTAGAACATTTATCTACAGAAAAATAAAATAATAGCTATGTACATTGCTGTGGATAAAGTTGTCTGCTATGTGCATAAATAGTTTTTTAAAATAATATTGACAGCCATAAGCTTCTATTATAAACAACACAAATGTTGTTACTGCTGTGTATAAGGACTATGTGCTTCTGAATTTGTATTCCTGCATCCCAACAGCGATATATTGCGATTACTACAATGAACAGAATCCACAAAGCTCAGATGCCACATGGCACTACAAATCATGTGGTCCACTTGACATCAAGATCTGTGGTAAAAACTACATCTCCAGAAAACTGGAAGGTAACTGTGTTCATAAAAATGATTCTTCTTAGTTCATATAATTCTGATGATAACTAGGAACCACTAGGTTTAAATTGATATGACTCTCAAGTCCATATTGCAACTGAAAATTCCATCTTTAAACAGGCTGTTACCCAACATGTCCAGAAGATTTCCCTTACTTTGATGAAAACACAAAGAAATGTTCCAAAACCTGTACTACAACAACAGTATCTCCAACAACAACAACGGAATCAACAACCACAGTAACAGAACCTCCAACAACTACAACAGAATCAACAACAGTATCTCCTACAACTGTGACTGAATCAACAGCCACGCCAACAGTAACTCCAACAATCGCAACTACAATAACTACAATTAGATCAACAATAACACCAACAATTACTTCAACACCTTCAACGGAATCAACAACCACAGTAACAGAACCTCCAACAACTACAACGGAATCAACAACAGTATCTCCAACAACTGTGACTGAATCAACAGCCACACCAACAGTGACTCCAACAACTGCAACTACAATAACTACAGTTGGATCAACAATAACACCAACAATTACTTCAACACCTTCAACGGAATCAACAACCACAGTAACAGAACCTCCAACAACCACAACAGGATCAACAACAGTATCTCCAACAACCGCAACTACAATAACCACAATTAGATCAACAATAACACCAACAATTACTTCAACGGAATCAACAACCGCAGTAACAGAACCCATAACAACTACAACGGAATCAACAACAGTATCTCCAACAACTGTGACTGAATCAACAGCTACACCAACAGTAACTCCAACAACTGCAACTACAATAACTACAATTAGATCAACAATAACACCCACAATTACTTCAACACCTTCAACAGAATCAACAACCACAGTAACAGAACCTCCAACAACTACAACGGAATCAACAACAGTATCCCCCACAACTGTGACTGAATCAACAGCCACACCAACAGTAACTCCAACAACTGCAACTACAATAACCACAATTAGATCAACAATAACACCAACAATTACTTCAACAGAATCAACAGAATCAACAACCACAGTAACAGAACCTCCAACAACTACAACGGAATCAACAACAGTATCTCCAACAACTGTGACTGAATCAACAGCTACACCAACAGTAACTCCAATAACTGCAACTACAATAACTACAGTTGGATCAACAATAACACCCACAATTACTTCAACACCTTCAACAGAATCAACAACCACAGTAACAGAACCTCCAACAACTACAACGGAATCAACAACAGTATCTCCAACAACTGTGACTGAATCAACAGCCACACCAACAGTGACTCCAACAACTGCAACTACAATAACTACAGTTGGATCAACAATAACACCAACAATTACTTCAACAGAATCAACAGAATCAACAACCACAGTAACAGAACCTCCAACAACTACAACGGAATCAACAACAGTATCTCCAACAACTGTGACTGAATCAACAGCCACACCAACAGTGACTCCAACAACTGCAACTACAATAACTACAATTGGATCAACAATAACACCAACAAGTACTTCAACACCTTCAACGGAATCAACAACCACAGTAACAGAACCTCCAACAACCACAACAGGATCCACAACAGTATCTCCAACAACTGTGACTGAATCAACAGCTACACCAACAGTGACTCCAACAACTGCAACTACAATAACTACAGTTGGATCAACAATAACACCAACAATTACTTCAACACCTTCAACGGAATCAACAACCACAGTAACAGAACCTCCAACAACCACAACAGGATCAACAACAGTATCTCCAACAACTGTGACTGAATCAACAGCCACACCAACAGTGACTCCAACAACTGCAACTACAATAACTACAATTGGATCAACAATAACACCAACAATTACTTCAACACCTTCAACAGAATCAACAACCACAGTAACAGAACCTCCAACAACTACAACGGAATCAACAACAGTATCCCCCACAACTGTGACTGAATCAACAGCCACACCAACAGTAACTCCAACAACTGCAACTACAATAACCACAATTAGATCAACAATAACACCAACAATTACTTCAACAGAATCAACAGAATCAACAACCACAGTAACAGAACCTCCAACAACTACAACGGAATCAACAACAGTATCTCCAACAACTGTGACTGAATCAACAGCTACACCAACAGTAACTCCAATAACTGCAACTACAATAACTACAGTTGGATCAACAATAACACCCACAATTACTTCAACACCTTCAACAGAATCAACAACCACAGTAACAGAACCTCCAACAACTACAACGGAATCAACAACAGTATCTCCAACAACTGTGACTGAATCAACAGCCACACCAACAGTGACTCCAACAACTGCAACTACAATAACTACAGTTGGATCAACAATAACACCAACAATTACTTCAACAGAATCAACAGAATCAACAACCACAGTAACAGAACCTCCAACAACTACAACGGAATCAACAACAGTATCTCCAACAACTGTGACTGAATCAACAGCCACACCAACAGTGACTCCAACAACTGCAACTACAATAACTACAATTGGATCAACAATAACACCAACAAGTACTTCAACACCTTCAACGGAATCAACAACCACAGTAACAGAACCTCCAACAACCACAACAGGATCCACAACAGTATCTCCAACAACTGTGACTGAATCAACAGCTACACCAACAGTGACTCCAACAACTGCAACTACAATAACTACAGTTGGATCAACAATAACACCAACAATTACTTCAACACCTTCAACGGAATCAACAACCACAGTAACAGAACCTCCAACAACCACAACAGGATCAACAACAGTATCTCCAACAACTGTGACTGAATCAACAGCCACACCAACAGTGACTCCAACAACTGCAACTACAATAACTACAATTGGATCAACAATAACACCAACAATTACTTCAACACCTTCAACGGAATCAACAACCACAGTAACAGAACCTCCAACAACCACAACAGGATCCACAACAGTATCTCCAACAACTGTGACTGAATCAACAGCTACACCAACAGTAACTCCAACAACTGCAACTACAATAACTACAGTTGGATCAACAATAACACCAACAATTACTTCAACACCTTCGACAGAATCAACAACCACAGTAACAGAACCTCCAACCACTACAACGGAATCAACAACAGTATCTCCAACAACTGTGACTGAATCAACAGCTACACCAACAGTAACTCCAACAACTGCAACTACAATAACTACAATTGGATCAACAATAACACCAACAATTACTTCAACACCTTCAACGGAATCAACAACCGCAGTAACAGAACCTCCAACAACCACAACAGGATCAACAACAGTATCTCCAACAACTGTGACTGAATCAACAGCCACACCAACAGTAAGTCCAACAACCGCAACTACAGTAACCACAATTAGATCAACAATAACACCAACAATTACTTCAACAGAATCAACAGAATCAACAACCACAGTAACAGAACCTCCAACAACTACAACGGAATCAACAACAGTATCTCCAACAACTGTGACTGAATCAACAGCTACACCAACAGTAACTCCAATAACTGCAACTACAATAACTACAGTTGGATCAACAATAACACCCACAATTACTTCAACACCTTCAACAGAATCAACAACCACAGTAACAGAACCTCCAACAACTAAAACGGAATCAACAACAGTATCTCCAACAACTGTGACTGAAACAACAGCTACACCAACAGTAACTCCAACAACTGCAACTACAATAACTACAATTGGATCAACAATAACACCAACAATTACTTCAACACCTTCAACGGAATCAACAACCACAGTAACAGAACCTCCAACAACCACAACAGGATCAACAACAGTATCTCCAACAACTGTGACTGAATCAACAGCCACACCAACAGTGACTCCAACAACTGCAACTACAATAACTACAGTTGGATCAACAATAACACCCACAATTACTTCAACACCTTCAACGGAATCAACAACCACAGTAACACAACCTCCCACAACTACAACGGAATCAACAACAGTATCTCCAACAACTGTGACTGAATCAACAGCCACACCAACAGTAACTCCAACAACTGCAACTACAATAACTACAATTGGATCAACAATAACACCAACAATTACTTCAACACCTTCAACGGAATCAACAACCACAGTAACAGAACCTCCAACAACCACAACAGGATCAACAACAGTATCTCCAACAACTGTGACTGAATCAACAGCCACACCCACAGTAAGTCCAACAACTGCAACTACAATAACTACAGTTGGATCAACAATAACACCAACAATTACTTCAACACCTTCAACGGAATCAACAACCACAGTAACAGAACCTCCAACAACTACAACGGAATCAACAACAGTATCTCCAACAACTGTGACTGAATCAACAACCACACCAACAGTAACTTCAGCAAGTACAACGGAATCAACAACAGTATCTCCAACAACTGTGACTGAATCAACAACCACACCAACAGTAACTCCAACAACCGCCACTACAGTAACTACAATTGTATCAACAATAACACCAACAATTACTTCAACGACAACTGAATCAGCAACTACAACAGTAGGTAAGTGTAAAAAAAGTACCTGGTCCTAAAATAACTAACAGTACATGCAGTGCTCTTGATGCAGGGTGCCACATTCATAACAATGAATGAATAAATGATTCATATAACTTCAATCTCATATATGAATTGTGTGCCCATAAGCATGGCTGGGTGTTTGTCATGGAATATATTGGCTGAAATCATGGAGCCGTCATAGCATAGTTGTTGAAAATCTTGGAAAAAACTGAAAAAGAAGCAGGAATCAATGTTTTATTTTAAAAAATGAATTTAATTTGTAGCAATTGACATAACATGTACAACTGTTGCTACAGTAACAAGTAGCTACATGGCAATGTCAAGAAACATGGAAAGTCACAGAACTGCAAAAAAGAGGCAAAATCCGTGATACATACTACTTTTGTGACAAACACCCAGCCATAACCATAAGCAAAGTCAGAGGTGGTTGTTTACATTTTTTTTTTTTTTTTGGATCACGAAAAGATTTGAACCTAGCTCCTTACCTGTCAGCGGTTTTCCTGCAGTTTGCTTCTGCAGGGATGAGAAGAATCTCAGAAACTGGAGCTGTGGCCAAACTTGGACCGAGAATTGCATCCAATATGCTTGTAATAATCGGACAATTTTCCAAGATAAGGTCAGCTGTCCACCAGAGGTCAAGCCTGACTGCCCAAATGGGAAGCTGACGAGTGTCCCAACTGATGATTGCTGTCAGACCTGGAAGTGTGTCTGTGAGTTCAGAGTCTTGGGGGCAGTGAAGTGGGTTGGGGTGTGTGGTGGAGGTTGAGGGAGTACTACTGACAGGGTTACTGTAACAAGAGAAAGAGCGCTCGGCATCAATGCTATTGGCAAGGGCTGTCATACATCTGAGAAACTGACTGGAGGCTTCCTTGAGGTTGACAGTTACCATCCAAAACTGCCAAAAATCACAGAAAGCACTAAAAAATAGGAAATCATGGCAATGTCAAGAAACATGGAAAGTCACAGAACTGCAAAAAAGAGGCAAAACCCGTGATACATACGACTTTTGTGACAAACACCCACCCATAACCATAAGTAAAGTCAGAGGTGGTTGTTTACATTTTTTTTTTGGATCACGAAAAGATTTGAACCTAGCTCCTTACCTGTCAGCTGTTTTCCTGCAGATTGCTCCTGCTGGGATGAGACGAAGCTCAGAAACCGGACCTGCGGCCAAACTTGGACCGAGAATTGCATCCAATATACTTGTAATAATGGGACAATTTTCCAAAATAAGGTCAGCTGTTCGCCAGAGGTCACGCCTGACTGCCCAAATGGGAAGATGAGGAGTGTCCGAACTGATGATTGCTGTCAGACCTGGGAGTGTGACTGTGAGTTCGGAGTCTTGGGGGCAGTGAAGTGGGTTGGTGTGTGTGGTGGGGGTCCTGTTGTATAAATAAATGGCCAAAAAAATACAAAAAAATGGGAACATTAGTAAAAACATTTAGCTTGAACAAAAATACAATAACCAGTATCATTATAAATGACTATGTTTATTGTTTAATGTGGAATGTACTAGGCTAAGTATTTTGCTCATATTATAATGCTGTAAAAATGAAATATAAGCATCCCAATTATATAAATGTACACATACTGTCCTCTAGCATATGTAAATGTTTTACTTTCTTTTGAAGGGATATTATGCAATTGTGGATTAATCTATAATTCATTAAGATAAGAGGCTACAGTATACTAAGGTAACATAACCCCATACAGGTTTCCTGAGATACACTGAAAAATAAAAAGGGCTATTGTTTAGAGTTACTGAATGTAAGTGCATTTAAAAACTGTGTGTGTCAGCTGCTGTAACAACGCTGATTTCCTGTGATTTAAATTAGCAATCATTTCTTTGGTTTCTAATATTGTCTGTTCAGTAATTACAATGTTTTGCCTGGCAAAGACCACGTTATCTGATCAGTTCACACGTGTGTGTGTGAATGTGTGTGTGTTTGTGTGTGTGCATGTGTGTGTGTGTTTGTGCGTGTTTGTGTGTAGTTTCGTGTCTGTGTGTGCATGTGTTTCTTTACGTGTAGAACTTCCAAGAGCAAATTTCCATCTCCAAATATTTCTGCCTTGTAATTTCTATCACCTGGATTTTCTCAACCTCTCAGGTCAATGTCAGGTGTATGGAGACCCTCACTACATTACTTTTGATGGAACACCCTACGACTTCCTAGAGGACTGTTCCTATATCCTGGTGGAAGAGAAAAAGCAAAAACATAATTTCTCTGTCATTGTGGACAACTTCAATTGCGTTGCAAATGCCTCCTGTGTCAGGGCAGTCCGAGTGCAGTATGGCAAAAATATTATTACCCTCAGCATCGTTTCTAACAGGCTAATTGTGGTAAGTTTTTCCAAAAGAGATCATCCTAGGTAAGACACAGTATCCATGACCAAGTTGGGAGGGGAGCTCATACTTGTATGCAGTCTCCCAAATTGACAGCACAGGTTGCAGCAGTGAGTGCTGATGAATGTGTATATATATTTGCATTCCAAACTGGGAAAAGCAGAGGCTGTAGTGACCTCATAGACCTGGGAGGAGAGATCTAGAGTTAGCAAAATAATGAATCTCTAGCCCTAGAGAACATTGCTTTCTAATGCAATACCAGCAATTGCATGTGAATTACATGTACAGTTTGAGCTTATTGTCGGGTAACTTCAGGCATGTAGAAACTTTAAATATCCAGGGGGTCCTCGGACAATGAGCCATGTTAGGGGCAATACAGAATTATTGAACTGAAATGATTTTGGAATGGGTGAAAATGGGTAAGGAAATAGATATTATAATGACTTTTAATGTTCAATCAAAAGCTGTCTATATGATAGCCTCTCCCATGTTTTAGCAAGGCAGTTGGGACCCCTTCAGTTATGGTCACCGTTTTAGTGACGCAATGTGGGAATTCCTGATGTGTCTATCTCTGTCTGCAGTCTGAATTCAACAATGTGAACGTCCCACAACCATATGAGAACCAGGGGATCAGAATTACAACAACCAATTGGAAGGTTTCTATTTACATCGATGCAATTCGTTCATATGTTTCCCTCACACCGAGGAGAGTACTGGTCGTCAATCTGGCAATGGCTTACTTTCATGGAAATACGCAGGGACAGTGTGGTAAGTAAAAAAAACAAAATTTTTAAGATGCTTCCATGCGTAAAATAAACAGCTTGCACTTATTCTGTTATGCTCCAAACTGTTCTCAGTTGGTCAACATTTAAACCATACTATTGAGTATGTGCAATGTTAATTGTATCAAGAAAAAATAGCCTGAGAGTCGGTGTGTATAGTGTGTACATGTATAAATTTCATCTTCTGTGTTGTGCAGGTGAATGCGGTGGTGGCGCTTGTGTTCGCAGAAATGGCGACGTCGAACCTGATACTTGTTGTGACAAGACTGCTTATAGTTGGTTATACGAAGAAAAAGAAAAACCTCATTGTAAAGTCAAAGACGTGTCCTGTAATACCACTATTACTGTTCCACAGTGTTACAGCAAACGCGTGCCTTTATGTGAACTTTTTAATCATAAGTGAGTTTACCTGTAATTAACGAATACTTTATTAGGTATTCCCCTTTCATCTTAGTGACTATTTACATGTGTTTTTGTTTTCCAGAAAGGTCCAGTTTATTTTAAGGAAAAAATTAACTTGAAATGTGTTTGAACAGTGTGTTTCATTAAGTTCATTAATAGTTTTGTGTTAGTGTTCATAACATTATTATTTAGTGTTTTATTAACACTGTTTTTATTTTATAATGGTCCGATATTACTACTGTTATATTAGTGTTTGTTTTTTGTTTCAGAGCCTTTAAGGAATGCAGTAAAAAGGTGGACCTGACTCTGCTGAAGAAGAACTGCCTGTTTGATTCCTGTATGGCAAAAAATAACAGCATTGATTGCGAAGTACTGGAAAAAGCAGCGTCAGATTGCCAGAATGCTGGATTCTGTGTGGATTGGAGACCCCTGACTAATGGATCCTGTGGTAATTATTGTCTTGGTTTAGGCCACAAGTGCCTTTCATAAGTGCCTACATAACTAAGACTTATGAAATGTTGGTATTATTAAATTTCTATTGCATTATTATCACATATTATGTAGATTATGTTCACATAAATTATGTATGATTCTATGTCATTTTTTTATTTCTGTGTACTTGAATTTGGTTAATGGCCAGTTGCAGTGTTTGAATTTGAATCCAGTTGTCTGGACATTTAAGTTTAAATACAAGTATTTACAAGCTTTTAAATTTTTTTTTTTTTTTGTATTTACGACAAGAATAAAACAAGCATATTTGTACTTTTGTAATATTGTGTTAAAATCTAGACATTTTTCTGGTCTTGCCACAGAGTCTCTCTCACTTTCCTCTTAATTCCAGATGTCAAATGTCCAGAAGGGATGATTTACAAAGAGTGCCCATCAACACCAACCACTATCTGTGAAGGAGGGTGAGATTGTGTTTGATTATTTGTGTGATGTCATGAAGGAAATCCTCATGTTTCCGAAAGATAAGATCCTATGGCTTTTTTTATTCTGTGGTATTGTTTGCTGAATCGGCATCATTTTCCATTCCTCAAAGGCGTATTAGCACAAAAATCATGGATACACCAACAGCTGGATGCTTCTGTCCTGGCAACAAACACCGTGCTGGAGGATACACACACACCTGCGTCTCAGACTGCACCGGTGAATGAAGCACTCTACATGTTTGTGCCAAGAGGCAATGTCATCAACATTCAGTTATGCTGTCCAATAAAAAAAACTTGTGTAAAATAATTTTAAAATAGGTTGTGTAACCAATAAAAGCAAATCATACAGACCTTCGGAGGGATTTAAAAAGTTAAGTTCAAAGGGCAGAAGACAAGCTTTTCATGAAGCTTTTCATTAAAAGTAAAGTTGTCTATGGGGTCTATTCTAAATTTGTTGCAGTCAGGCAAATTAAATATCGTGCACATAAATGCACTCCAACACAGAGTACTAATATATAGTACTTTCATATCAGTCATTGAGGATCTTTCTTTTGGTTTTCAGACTGTGTGGGACCTCATGGAGAGCCTAAAGAGGTAAGAAATTACAGTGATCTTAACTATGTGCAAGTGTAATAAATGACACCAATCTTAACTAAGATCAGCTCCGTTTCTCCTGTTTTTCCATGATGTTGAGAAAAGGAGAGCTTCTTTGAGTGTGATGCGATGTGTGATTTCCTCCTAGCCTGGTGATGTGTGGGAGGCCAACTGCTACCTTTGCACATGTGACAAGATAACCCTGACACAGAGATGTGAACCCAAAACCCGCTCATCTCTTCCCACCTGCCAGGATAACGAGACGCTGGTCAGATTCAACTCGACTGGCTGCTGCAATATGGCTGTCTGCGGTAATGAAAAAAAAGAAAAAAGAAATGAAGCATTTTGGTCATTTCGCTCAAGTTCTTACAAATAATGTCACTGTTATTTCTTTTCAGTCGAGAAGACCTGTGAACACAGGGGACATACATATAAGGTGATGAATATTTGGCAATTTTTGAGTTAAAAGTAAATGCCTTTGCTTGCGTGCATGTGTGTGTGTGTGCCTGCATGCGTGTGTGTGTGTGTGTATCTATGGATCTGTGTTCATGACATTGTTGTGGCAAGTGTGTGTGAATAGTGCATCTGTTGCAGATTGGAGAGCGTTGGAGTGACTCCGCCCAGCCCTGTGTCTTGTACAGCTGTGAGATAAGCGGGATTACAATAGAGAATAAACTTTGTGCTGAAGAACAGTGTCTTGAGGTACCCGTCTCTTTGCACATCTTTCTTTGTGCTCTGAGGTTCAATTTCTTGGAAAAAAAATTTTATTTCTTAATTTCTGTTTTTTAGGGATCCAGAGTTTGTGATAAACAGAAAGGCTGCTACACATGTAAGCTTTACTTCTTATTCGGTGATTATTTGATTGCTGTTACCTATGGCCACAAACAACAACATGGAAAATTATAATGATGTGAACTGCTGCATTTTAGAATGTATGTTGTAAGTTTCTGAGATATTTAATATTCATCCATACTCAAGGTGAAACTGACCTGTCTAGTCAAAAGGTTTCTTCATCCTAGCTCTTTCAAATGCAATATCATATGGTTTCATAGATTCTGTCGCCCATTTATAGATATCGTCAGTAACCTATAACTGGCACAAAATTTAGGCTTTGTTAACTCACACCTTTGACAATAGCCGTTTAATAATTATCTTTAAAACAGAGTTAAGTGCATCTAAAAACCAGTGTGTTGCATCTTGCTAAATTAATTTCTTTAAACAGGCAAAAATACCTGCAGTCCGAGAATGTCCAGAGTGAACGTTACAATAGATGGCAAGTGCACAGATGAGGTTGAGCTTCCTGTGTGTGAAGGCCAGTGCACATCACATTCTCGGTAAGATCAGATCATGGATTTGTGCATATGCAGTGTGCCACTACGGTTTTGTTGGGCCATTCTTTTCACCACATCTAAAGCATTACAGTTGTTGCTGTCAATATGGGGAAGGTGACAATGGTTGTCATGTACTCTGAGAACTTACCAGTCTCAGAAATGACCAGAATTGAACCATCAGTCACACTCCAGGGATTTAAATACATTTTCTGTCTTCGTTCCTTTATCTGTCTGTAACTTTAGATGGAATGATTCAGAATTAAGAATGGAGAAAGAATGCCAGTGCTGCCAGGAGAAGACATCCCAAGAGAAGAGTATTACCTTGAAGTGCAAAGGGGGATCCAAGAACACATTCACGTACAAGCACATCGTAGACTGCGAGTGCCAACTCTGTCACTAGCGAAATGTGACAGTGTCTGTCACTAGTGACAAAAGAGAAATATCCATCTCACTCTTGTACTCATTTAAATCATTGCGAAATCTTTGATGAGTTGATTTTAATTTTACTGTTTTAATTTTACTATCTCAGACTGCGGATGTAATTCTATTAGTAGTCAACCATTTCAAATCAAATATTTTAAAATCAAAATAAACTACTTCTCTGCAATAATTTTCTTGTCTATGTAATAATTTGTACTTTATTGCAAAATAAATTGAAAATTGGTATGTAAAATGAGCCATATTTCAGGCCAGTTGCCTTTACTTACTGTAATTGCCATCTTTGAATGAAAACCAGGTAAGAATACAAACATTTTCACCAGAATCTACATTTCAATTCTGTATTTAAAATGCCTTCATGCCAAGCGTGAAAGACAATATGCTTCTGATTTATATAAAACATTTATTGGTGCAAAAGCAAATCATGGCATCTTAATGAATTAGACCAGAAAATTTAGATCATGTAGGAAACTTGTACAATAAAATAAAAAGAAAAAGCAGTGCAGTTCATATTACCAGATTTTTTCTACATACATTAATCAGTTTTTTTGGGGTTTTCCGGTTTTACTTTATTTACTCTAATGACATTTCCTGAAATTATTCAAGTCATTACTAAATTAATTTAATTAAAAGCAAAGCTGACCAAATAAGTGCATTCAATGATCAATGCTCAATTCCACATGCATAATGTAAGGCTGCCATTTTGTACTGGAAGACGAAGATTCAGCAAGTTGCCCTTGAGCTTGTGAAGCCCTGCAACAAGAATATCCAAAGACATCGTACATTTACAAATATATATTTATGAATTACTGGTCTAAATGTAGATGTGCTGTTATTTCCTTCTGAATTTTCAGCTACATTACGTTTCTTATATTGATGGACAGTTTTTTAAACTCTTTTCTTGTCTTTCATATAATTTATCTGTATAAAAAGCTACATTTGTCCAGTGGTGCAAAATGCGATTTGCATGTTTGCTTGTGCAGGCTGCTTTCCTTTGAAAATAAAATGATTTTCCATTTAAATATTGTTTTCTTTTTTAATGGGGTGGTGTAATTTAAGTAAACGTGTGTGTTTCACTATCAAAAGAAACTACTTGGAGTTGAGTTGAGCCACGTTACTTGAAATAATTTATGTAGCATTGCATAGGCAATATTGTTTCTGTAACTTGGCCTAATTTGGATACCAACACTTTTAATGGCAAGCCTACATTTTGCTAGTTTGAATTAATGACTTATAGACAGTGCTTTGCATGTGTAAGCAACTTGGCATTTTTGTATTTTGAAAACATTTTTCTTAAGATATATTTAACCTAAATGGAAAGCTGATGGGTTGTATTTACCCAGCATACTAATAATTCAAAGACAAAGCAAATGATAATGAGTAAACCCTGGAAACAATTATGAAAGAAATGAAACGTGTTAAATAACCTATTGATTTATCTTTCTCTTTCATTTGATCAAAAAAGTTATCTCTTTTTATGTAATTGTTTGCAGTGGAGCCCAATGTAGCACAATATCAACATGGGAATTTTGTTCTTCATAGAATGCAAAGCTATTTCAGACATAATTGGGTTTAAGAGGGTAAATAATCCCTCTAAACAGGAAAAGCACCGAATTAAAAAAAATTAACAGCTTGTTAAAATTATGGGATTGCGATTGTGGTTGGAATGAAAACCATCATACACAGGGGGCCCCAGGAACAAGTTTGGGGACCACTGCCCTAGACTCATGAATTTGGTTCATGTATAGACATCCCCCCTTGTAATTATTTTTTATCTATTATTCTTTGATTTAGATATGCTCGGTTCTATAATGGATGTACATATTGTTTCATGTATACATAGTCATTTGTATATTTGTTCAATTGTCAGAAAAAAGGGCTGTTCCAGTGTTACTGCACCCATCCAGGTGACTCGTAATCCTGTTTAGTGAAATACCCCCCAGGATTGATCCGATGTCATCTCCAGTTCAGGTATAATAAAACGGACATTAATGATTCTAATTCTGGAAGAGAGTGAGAGTGAATAATTATTGAAATCATAAAGATCCTCCTCGATGGAGTGAGACATAAACGTAACTTATATTAATTTTTCGAGATATGTATTCTGCTCATAGAACTCCGGTTATGTCGATGAAGAGAAACAGCCTTCCGTGAAGTTCACCACTGCCAACTCACAGCCAACCACAATCTCAGAAACATCCCGCAACCAATCAAATGTTTCTTGGGCTTTCTAAACGTGCAAGCCGTTGTGTTCGTCATTATCGGGCGCCGCCAGACTGGATACATGCGTAAACACATCTTGGAGTAGTAGCGTAGTTGAGAGCATATATATATATGATTCAGAGTCTCTGACCTTACAACTATATACTGATTATTTACTTGTAATAAGTCAAGAAATATGCCGACAATGTGTGTAGCAGTAGGTTGTTATCAGAAGGCGAAACGCGGATCGTACGTGAAATTTTATACCTTTCCTCGCGATCCTGTAAGAAGAAAACGTTGGGTCTCTGCTGTGAAGCGCGAGGGATGGACTCCAGCTTCTCACAGCAAGTTGTGCAGTATGCACTTTATTACAGGTGCGCGGTATCTGAGAATCACTACTTTTATGTTATATTTTCAGTAAAACAATCCTAGTGTGGTTCCCTTTACTTGCTAACTTGAAGCTAGCTATTTACATTAGCTTTCTGTCGTTTCGTGAGGCAACTTGCAAATGACTCTTAGATGATCGATTATCACAATTTGCCTGTGTAGTATATTACCTTTCATATTTTGTCGTATGATTCACCGAAGCGCCGTTATCGAGTCTGGATTTTTTATGTATCCAGTGTTGTGATGTTTTGTTGCCTGTTGGGAGGAAATAATGAAGGGGTTCTGTCTTACTAAAACCCAGTTGGACGAATGCAGTTGAATTAACGTTAAACGTATGTGGGTTTTTCATAGCTAGTCATCTTTGGCTCATGCCAGTTGAAACATGAACTATCGATTGTCCATCTAGCCGCTCCAGAGCCCACAAAACAGGCGTTGGTCAGTGCTATGTTATAAATATTTATTACACATGCAAATTCCTAAATCAGACGACATTGCAGTGATAAATGCCGGATATGCGCGGTGTCTCTTTTGGGCTCGCTGGTGACGTACGAACTCAGTGCCGACATGTAGAGAATGGCCTGCTCAAGAAGGTTGAAATCGAATTTTGAGACTGGAATTAGTTAGAGCCTTTTATTGTCATTTTAGGCAGACGAAGCGACGATCCATTGTCTCCCGACTATGTGCCATCGTGGTTTGCACACACCACAACAGAGGAAAAGGAAAAGTCAATGGCGGCAATGAGGAGATATAAACGGAGCCAAGAGTACGTTCATGTTACACCTGTAGTACTTGCATGTGCAGAAGCATCTGGAAGTGACCCGAAGTATTTCCCCCCCTCCCGATTTCCTCTATGATTGCATATTTGTCACTCTGAATGGTTTCAGATCTTTAGACAAAATGTAATATTAAACCTAAGGGAAACCGAGTAAACTCAAAACATATTTTTAAAAATTATTTCATTTAATGAAAAAAGTTATCACCCACCTACGTCATCCATGTGAAAAAACAATTACCCCCTTAAATTAACTTGTTGCGCCACCTTTAGCAATTAATTTAGTTAATTTTTAGCCTTTGAGATGTGGACTTGCATTTGTGTATGTTATCTACATCTAGTTATTATTTACAGACCATTGTGTTTTAAGTATACCATGGGCACATTTCTTAAAGTCATTCTTTCCATAGTGTTTAAGTTGTTTGTTTTATGGTCTGACCCATACAGAGCTCTTCCAAACAAAGACGCCTCCTCGTCTGAACCAGCAGTAGCCAGATTGGGTTCTTATCGAACTGGACTCCTGGCTGCAAGCTCAGGGAAAGACAGGCCTGTGTATGCATCTTACCCCTCTCTGTGTGAGGAGTATGTGAAGAGGTCACTCATGGAAGTCCAAACATTATCAAGGTACATATTTATCATGTTAAAGTGACAAAAACAATTTTGGTTTCAGAAACATTGTTTTGTTTTTCAGTTTGTATGCATAGAATATACAGCTTACATTTAAACATTTTTTCTTTTAATTAAGATTTTAATAAAGAATTTGTTGCAAGTGTATTGATGTCACCATATTAAACTGTTAAGAATAGCACATTAATGTCAGCACAGGGTTTCTTAACCTTTGGAAGCAAGGTCAACTTGAATTTGTATAACAAAGATCACAATCAATAGTATCTATGCAGAAGAAAGGATTGACATTTTTGTCAGTAGTCTTGTATAGCTTTGTGAAACAATTTCTGCTTAATTGGTTATTCAAATGTTATATTGGGTCAACTATATTATTGCTGCAGTTCAAGGGAGCTGGCTCATCCTGATAAATCAGTGGATTTCAGTGTAGTCATATGCTTCACAGGGTGGATAAAATATACTTTAAAAAGAAAAGAAATGCAGCCTTAATTTAGGTTGTATTTGGAAAGTATGTCGATGATTGGTGCTTGTCGTACTGTATTCTACATGGTAATATTCATAAAGTAAAAGATATGCAACCAATTTCTTTCCTTTTATTGTTTGTCTCTCTCTCGCAAGAAATGCTGTGTCATCAACACATGAAGTTTCTGGCACCCCTCCTGACGGGGATAAAGAGAAATTACATCCCACCAGCTTTCATGAACAGTACTGTCTACCAGAGGTACAAGCCTCACTGCAGTTTGCAGGCATAAATGACATCTGTATGTGCATGCATGCTCCATGCAGACAGCATCTGTGCAATCAGTGTGAAGTTGGTATCATGCTGACTATCTTACACATTAGATTATTTTATCCAGTTCAACCACCTAGCAGTATTTTCTCAGCACTTCAGTGTAGGCATGTTGTCATTCTGAAGAGAAAAACATTTCATACAAAAAATCTGCCACCTGTCATATACAGGCCTAATCAATAATGCTTTGTTTCGGGTTGCAAAGGCTTGTAGCTTCTCGACTGCTGGCAGTACAAAGACTTCATAGATTCTGTTCAGCACATGCACAAACAGCTTCACAGCTGTCATCCATCCGTTGAATAAACAGTGACAGTTTTCATTGGAAGCAGGTGGGAATGGTGATGTGTAACTTTTTTTTGTTTGGGCAGAGCATTCAGTGGACCAAAGGAGCATGGGAAAAAGTAAGATGGCATGTTAAAGTGACTTTATGACAACCTTTCATCATTGCCTAAACAACTTTAAGAATACAGTACTGTTGAATGTCTTTCTGTGATGGCCCACTGATATTAACTCTAGTGACAGTGATTTGGTTTTACTGGATGTACTGTAAGTTTGTAAAACACCTTAATTTGTACCTACAGGTGAGCCGAGAGAAATTTCAGACCAAAAGGAAAAAACGCTACAAGCACACCATCAAGGTACAGGCTACGTTGTCACCTACAGCCATGTGCCATCCCATAATTTTAACAAGCTGTTAATTTTTCTTAATGGAAAAAAGACTGGAGTTGGAGTTGGAGCTGGAGTTCTGGGGGATTTTTTTTTGCGTATAAACGGCTTGTTTCTCACAGCAGCTGACTGGTCTGTTTATCACGTGCTCAGGTGAATGAGAAGTGGGAGTGGCTGGGTGTGGATCTGAAAGGACCTCTGCCTGAGACCCAGAATGGATACAAGTTTATGCTCATTTTGATGGACTATTACTCCAAATGGGTGGAGGCCTACCCCATGAAATCAGAATCCGCCGGAGAGGTGGCACTGAATATCCAAAACCTCACCTATCAGTTTGGGTGGCCTCTACGAATCCTGTCACAGATGGACAAGGCCTTTATCCAAGAGGTAAAGAATTGTATGTTGATGTCAGTTAATTATTATTTGTGCTTTTTACCCCTGGTAATATTTCACAGTTTTCTTTTATGGTCATTGCAAGTACTTTCTGTGGTGCTTTGGTGGTATGTTTATAACTTTCATTCTGAAGCTATATCACTGTTTCTATTCTGCTTCTATTCTGCTTTCTATTCTGTATCGTATGGCCCTGATCAAGCATCCACTCTACTTTCATGAAAACCTTTTAAGTCTGTTGTGTTAAGAGTGTGTGCCAAATAAAAAATTCAAAATGAAACACTGTACATTTTGCTTGATCTAACATCAAACAAGCTGGATCCTCAAATGGGGCTCTCGTTCTCATTTATAGATCAAACAACCTGATGATTTTGTGCATTTTATATTGTTTAAATAGTTGCTATGATGGCACACATTAATGTGTTTGATGGCACAGAGCCATCGTAGTCCAGTTGTGTGGGAAGAGCCCTGCTCTCGATCTACAAGACACCGATGACAGGCCAAGCTGGTGATATTTGTGTATCCGTTTCCCTTTAAAAGCAGTGCTGGAATGGCTTGTTTGTGCAGCGGTGGGATTCCTTGTTTGAAGAGTGAATAACCTTATTTTACCACCTTTCAGCTGAACAAACATTCTTCAAAATAGTGTCCGATGTTGGGTCAGTGCGGTTGCGTACATGTTTGACCTGGTTTGTGTCTGAGTGGAGAGACTTGCGTTTGACCGGGTCATTGTTGGTCAGAGTTGATGGTTTCAAGATGTATCTACATCATGTATGCGAAAAGACCAGAGTTTCCCAGAATATCCCAGTTTCCCAGTTTGTTATGATGATCATGTTTGACCTGTAGCCGTCCCCACTTTCTTATTTTATTGCTTGTCCTTACCAGTTTGCATCTTGTTTTTTGTAGTCTTATTGTCACTGTGCATGGTACATATTGAAGCAGTGCTGGTCTTTGTTTTACAGGTGAATACAGAGCTGGGTGCATTATTGGGGGAGCAGGATGTCTCCCTCGTGACCTTTCACCCTGAGGCCAGCACTCGGGACCCTGTCACACAGTGCTTTGTAGATGGGTCAGTTCCCACCAGCGTACCACATGCAACTACATTGGTGTATCACAGAAACGTTTTGTGAAAAAGCACTTTTTGTTCCATTGTGAGTGCAATATTGCGTGTCGTGTGTCGAACGAAACTACATTGTGTCACTGACGTCCAGTAGTGTTCACCAGTGACAATTCATCCATTTCTCACTAACAGAGTTCCCATAGGTACATACAAGATGCAACACTGTGGTACAACTCATGTTTATAGAACGTGTCCATGAGAATAGATAAAACAAGGAAATGCCAAATGCAAAAAATTGAATAACATGGAAGAAGCAACACAGTTGGCCATAGGGTTACCTGGGAAGGATTTGGGCTACCTGAGTTTTGTACTTGCAGTGCGAATTGATGTTTTCAGTTGACTGGGTGTTCCTCCTTTACATCACTCAAAAGTGACTCCTAGTAATGTGGGCACCTGTAATCTGTCTGCACCATATAGCTCAGGAGATAAGACCGATTGTCTGGCAGTCGGAGGGTTGCCGGTTCAAACCCCGCCCTGGGCATGTCGAAGTGTCCTTGAGCAAGACACCTAACCCCTAACTCCTAACTGCTCTGGTGAATGAGAGGCATCAATTGTAAAGCGCTTTGGATAAAAGCGCTATATAAATGCAGTCCATTTACCATTTACCATTTACCATCGTTACATGCTCATCTCAACCCATGGATTGTAAAAGAAGCAGCAGCGGACGGCATGCGATTTGGAGGACTGGAGTGCAAGTGTGAGAGGAGGAGGAGTAGGGCATGCAAATCAATGTACTGAAATCATGAATTCGCTGACTCCGTCGTATTGCCTGCTGTCCTCCTGCCTGCCGCCCGCTTGTTGACTCGTTTTCGAATGTGCCGCCCTGCAGGATGGTGTCGGAACTGGTGAGGGACCACCAGGAGCGCTGGGATGTGCAGCTTCCCGCCAGCTTGTTCGCCCTGCGCCTCAGGCAGCACCCCAGCACTGGGCACAGCCCCTTCTACATGCTGTACCGCAAGGAACCCCGCCCCGACTTCTCCAGCACCACCCAAGAGCTGCCCGTCAGTGGAGTCTCTCTGCTTTAGCCTTGGCTACCACTTTGTGCTCGCTCAGTGTGCAGTTACACTCACACCCATCAAAGCAGAATATGTTCTTTAAGGCACATGGATACAGAAGGGAAAGGAAACAAAGTAAAATCGAAAAACCTACAGCCAATAACGGAGGGAGTTACCCCAGGAAAAGGCAGCCAGAAGCAATTTCTTTGAAAAGAAGTGCCTGGTTTGCACACACTCTCCCCAATTACAAGTAATTCCATATTCAGTGTAAATTCTTAAATCTAATCCCAGCAACGGTCATCAGTGCATGTTAAATGCTATAATCCCATCCAAAACCCCCCATTGTGAGCCACACTTGACATTTGAACAGTCCAGATTCAATTCCGTGATGTGGGGCTCATGCACATATTTTTGTATTTGAAAATGTCGACATTGTTATTTTTCAGGTACTGTTGCAGAAAGCCATTTATGTATCATAATTTGTTTAACTGTGGTCAGTTAAACCACAGTTATTTTCTTCCTAAACAGCTGTAGCTTATACCTTTTTATCAGCTGTGTGAGGACCTCATACTATTACACTGTTTTATGTGCTGTCTTTCATAGCTTTGTGAGGACCTCGTACTCTTACAAAGTGGTTTGTGCTGTCATTCATAGCTGCGTGAGGATCTCATCAGCAGCAGTGGTCTTATGATCCCAGAGGTCAAGTTCTTCTCCAGCATGCAGCATCGCGACACAGAACCTCCACGTAAGTCCAGTCCACAGTTGTCTGTGTGCTGTTGTGTGCAGTTTACCCCCTGCGTTGATGGAACCCACTTGCTCACTCACCCGGAGTTGTGATCCTCAGGTCCAGTGCACATCCTTCAGGCAGTGTCCCAGCAAGGCCAAAAGGATGTCAGTAGTGTGCCCACGGTAAGGATCTAGGAACGCCGAATAGGAGCTGGACTTGGAGGTTGTTTGTTGTGCCTGGGCTTACTATACTGGAATTGTACGTTGTCTTTTGTAGTGTGATAAGCAGCGGCCAGTCTTCTTAGTGACGCCCCTGCCGCTGGCCCCTTCCAACACCCAGCAAAGTGACCGGAGGGCTGCACGTGAGTCCGTCTGTCGGCCTCACTCCTTCGGTGGTGTCCGGCTTGTTCCCACGAGTCTGGAGTGTAGACGATTTTTAAAAAATGGGGACTCTTCGCTTCAAAATGAGCTCTTTTCTGTCCAGCTGTCAGGCTCATTGTGTTGTTTTTGCAGAGGAACACATTGCTGAGTCGAAGTCCTCACAAGATCAGAGGGACGAGAACAACGTCCTCACGGTAAGTGTGAACTGCAGACGACAAAACGCACTGTGCTTTTTCACAAGGGTAGCCTGCTAACAGAGGCAGATGGTGTGTTTCTCTCTGGTGTCTAGGCATGTGGTATTGGTTTACTTCACTCTGGGGTGATCTGATTCGTCATTTTGTGTCATCTTGTAGGAAAAACAGAGGAAACCTCGCGGTGCTAACATCCAGCATCCAGAAAGACGGATCGTCCTCCAGTGAGTGCTAGCTGATTACAGCTCTCCCTGGATTTTGTAATTGTTAGGCAGTGGCTGTTGTCATTTACTTTTAGTCTACTGCGGCCATTTTGGACAGTCTTCTGTATTCTGCATGGTCTCATGTGGTTTCATTTGGACTTTTTGCAGGAGGATCCACCCTGAAGACTTTGCGCTCAGTGTTTAATTGTGACAAGGATGGAGTTGCTTATGTGAGCATTTCTTTTACTAGTATTTCTTTTTTAGGGATGAGAGTTTGTTGTACACGAATGACTACACCACAGTGCAGTGCTGCACCTTAAGCTTAAGCTAAATGTTAGCCATATAGTGGCACAGTCTTCATTTGGCCTCATTTGGTTTTAAGAGTGAAAGTTATGTGTTACATTTTCAGCAGGGGACTTTTTTTTGGCAGAAAAACTGTAGCGAAGCTCAGCCTTACCCCTCCCCCTGTGTCACAGGTGCTGTGTGAGTGTTCCCTGTGCTTCCAGCATTGCCTGTGGGACGGCACCTCTCAGGAGACAGACAGAGAGGGAAAGAACCTGCGGATACAGCAGAAGTACCGTGCCTTCACGTGTGCGGCCAGCGAAGGATGGATAGAGCACACGGAGGAGAGGAGTGATGATGACCCAGACAGCTTCCGTGTTCTTCTGCAAGATGACTTGACATACTTTTGAAGGGAGTGAGGCTTCATGAACCTCAAAATGGGTCGCACTGCCACAGGGGTCCCGTGACTGAGATTTAACCTGATCAACGCTTTTCTTTGGACTACAGTGTGGACTCTCATTGCTTCATACAAGTTATTGACAAGTTAGCTTCCAACGTTATGGGGATTCTGAAAACCCTGACTCCCATTAAGATATTCAGTAATGATTTAAACATGGAGCTAGAAATTGAAAGAGAAAAATTGAACATTGTGAAGAGCTCTCACTTATTAACAGAAATATATTTATTTTATATGGGACCCTCCATTTTGCAGAGTACTGAATTCTCTTGGATTTGTTATTGTCCTGATAACTCTTCCTGAAAAGTCTTCCTCAGATACATGTGTAGATTGTCCTTATTGTTGTGTTCATAGTGCAGTAGGATGGAGATTTGAATGTTTGTAGTTTTTTATTCTTTGGTTATCTCCTTGATACATTTGTTTAATGTTGTTAATTGTCATGGAGAAGATGGCTGAGCTTGTTCTCAAATGAAATTTTTTCTGAAACCTGTTTTGCTTTAGATTGTACTTTTCCTTGTATCCATTGTTTTTTGCAGACTCAAAGGGATTCTTGTCCCTTTGCAGCTGCTCTGACAGTGGGGTGGGCCTCTGCCCTGTGTGAGATTCCTGTGTCAAGCTGTGTAAATGCACATGGACACATACACACGCGCACACACGCACACACACACACACACACACACACACACGTGGTTTGTACTCTTTATGTGCTTTAATTAGTGATGTTGACAGAGTTCGGAAAGACTGCTGGCTTTGTTTTTCTCCGTGGTGGATCGGTCAGTTTCTATGGTTACAGTTCAGATTTGCATTGGCTGGTGGGGGGGGGGTTGTCGTTTTGAGGGGAGAGTGCAATCCTGAAAGTGGTTCCACCATTTGAGCCTTAGTCGGCTGTCCAACTGCAGCGAGACTACACTCTGTCTGCTGGATCCCAGCTGGAACAGTAAGTGAGAGCGCATGAAGCGTTGCTGTTGCTTTTAAAATATTGGTGCCGAGCGCACAGATTGTGAATTTGTATTTCCTAATGTGGTAGCTAATTTGTTGGTACATAATGTGCAACAACATAATGTGCTAATGTTGGAGTGTAATTTGAAAATCATAGATGTTTACGCTTGATAACTCAAGAACTCAGTTTTGCCAGTGTGCATGTGTTTGCCAACACGACACTAATTTGCAGGTGTGTGTGTATCTATGCATCAATGCAGGTTCTGCTCTGCAGTGTTTGACCAAAAAGAAAGTATATTTGTGTTTGGTAAATAAAACAGGAGTTTAATTTGGAAAGCATGTACCAGCAAATCAGTGGCAGCTGGTGGCTCAAAAAATTGGGGAGGACAGGAAGAAAACCAACCCACGGCCTCATGTTATTTTACACTAGTTGACTACTTAACATAACTTGAACATAAGAAAGTAGAGATATGTTATGTTCAAATGTAGCAATAATCCAACTAGCAACCTAATGCAAACTTACTATACAACTAAGGTAAGTAATACACCTGAAGTTTATCCCCATCTTCCATAAGGAACAAATATCATATTATCATTTAACGGCTTGGCTGAATACTTGATTCTGATTGGTCCAAGGGTGGGCATTATTTCTCAGTAAAGGGACACCTTGGCCTTTTAACAGTTCTAAAATCAATGGGCTACAAAATCCAGCATTCTAAAGCAGTTTGAACAGCAACATTATTCTTTCGATATTGAATTGTTGATACATCCCCTCCCCTTTTCAATGCCCAATTTCACAATTGATGGCAACGTTGAATCACATTTCCATTCTGACCTAAAACCAAGAAATGTAGCTAATATTGGCTAGGTGACAAGTGACGGCGAACCTGTCATAAAGCTACCTGGCATTCAAAACCCGTTTCAGAGGGTCTTAGGAAAACGTTATGTCTACATTGCGCGACCACAACATTTAAAAAGTAAGACAGTGCTATGGAGATGAATTTGATTGACTTATGGTTTCATACAGTTTTATTAAATAATGTAAGGACAAAAATTACCAAAATTGGTGCTAACTGTATGGTAGGCTATAAAACGAGAAGGAACTAATTTTTTTTGATAGAATCATTGTTTTCATAGAATTAACGACCAGAGGTTTTTGATTAACAACGGTGCAAATGAAACTACCAACCAGAGTTTTGCGGAAGCGGGCGTTTAAAATGAAAACACGGGGCATTGTATCCCTCTCACTCCCCCAGTTGATTTTTGGATGGGGAAACTACAGAATGCTGTCCAAAAATCAACTGAGGGTGAGAGAGAGGGAGAAAAGTTAGGGACACCAAGAGAAGCTCTAGCACTCTGTGTGGATCTTGTCTTGACTTAATACTCAAGTTCACTTGAGCATAGGTAGAGTAAACCCATCCCACTCGTCATTCAAACTATGTGACTGCTCGATTTAAAATAATTGATGAAAAACTAGTGGGCGTGGCTCTAGACTGTGCAGACTGCCTCCCCGGACCGACACGCCGCAAAAACACATTTTCCTTTCCTCCACTTAGATTATGAGCTCCACTTTGCTCTTTTTTGTTTTCCCTGCCATTATTTTATCCTACCATTATTGTGTTGGGTACCACACAAAACACCAGCATAGAATAATTGATTTGGAATTTCTTTGCTCCAAAATTGTTAATTGTAGACATTACAATTGCTGTTGTTGTGCACATTCACCTGCGCATTAATATAGCATGGTTGCGATTTATAATTTATAACAAGCATATGTATGTGTGGCTTATGCCATATTTATAAATCTCTCTTTTCCTGACCATTTAACCAATCTATCAACACCTATGGTTCAAAGGTAGTACACGGAGAAACAAGGGTTACAATATTAAACGCTGAGACCAGAGAGAAATAAGTACACTCACTGTAACATCACTAAGTAGCATGTCCGCCTGCACCAAAAAGATAAAGCAGAAGGAAATATTATGAAACGGAGACATGCTAACAAGTATAATGACAGTTCTTAGTGGATCTTAACTATGGCTGTAAAATCTTGTATGTATATATATGCATAGGTTTGTGTGTGGTATGAGGTGCAATATTTCTGTGTTCTGTTTGCTGCAGAGTAATGCAGTGCTCAGACGCGGGAGGCACGTCAGGTGCGGCGGGCGAGGCCAAGGGGGGCAGTGAAACGCTGTACCTGCGCAGGAGCGTCAACTTGCTGGCGGCCATCTCCTTCATCACCGGCACGGTGGTGGGCAGCGGCATCTTCATCGCACCCAAGGGTGTGCTGATGAACAGTGGCAGCGTTGGGCTGTCTCTGTTGGTTTGGGCTCTGTGTGGTGTCCTTTCCACCTTTGGTAAGACTGGTTACTTTATTCACCTTCATTCAGTGCTCAGCCTTGCATCCTGGGCCCAGTTCCTTACAGTTTGATAGGAAATAGAGGGCTGGACAGTTTTGGATGACAAAAACAATGTCTCTAATTCCCACTGCATGTGCAATGCACAGTCGTGTTGGATTCAGAGCAGAGTTATGCTTTTTGGACTGTTTCAGCTGATGTTTCCTACTAGGCAACAAACCGAACAAAAGGACATTTTATGCTGTGAAAGGAGGATCATCCCACTATCTAACCCCTATTTCTGCAACCCTGACTCAATAGCCAACCCTATATAGATAAAACATTTACTGCAAAAGACAATGCTAATATTTTTCCTGCATTTTCAAAGCACTTAATGGCATTGCCTTATTGCATTGTCTAGAAAACATTCCAAAGGGGACTCAAGACAGGTGTATGCATACTGGCATGCAGGTACTGTATGTATGTACTGTATATGTACAGTACACAGCTAAAAGCTTTGTGCTCCCTCCTGTGTACTCTCAGGGGCTCTGTGCTATGCAGAACTAGGCACCACATTTAAAAAGTCTGGGGGCCACTACACCTACCTTCTGGAGACCCTGGGACCCCTGCCAGCCTTCCTGCGACTCTGGGTGGAGTTCATTCTTGTCAGGTCAGCTGCAGCTGTAACCTCATCAGCCTTCTGCTTGTGTGCATATGATACTGTGATGAAGAGCATGCTGGTGTGTGCAAGTTCATAATTCTGTTCACGTTTGTCATGTTTTTGCAAGTGTACATACTTGCATGTGTGGGTGCATTTGCACTGTGGAATGATTTAGCATGAGTGAAAAAACTGGCTTTGGAGACCCTGGTACATCACAACTGTGCAGCCCGCAGCATGGATGTGTGTACTGTACTTGTGTCCTTATTGTGTTCCTCAAGCTGAGCAGGTCTTGTCTGTGGGGCATGCTGTTTTGTTTTCAATGTCTGTCAGTCTTATCTGTCCCGTGTGCTTCAGGCCTGCAGTGGCCTCTGTGGTGTGCCTGGCATTTGGCCGCTACGTGGTGGAAGCCTTCTTTTCTCCCTGTCCCGCACCTTCAGTCCTGGTCAAACTCATCGGAATTCTTGGATTGAGTGAGTTACAGCTCCGAGTTCAAGAAGTCTTTAGAACTTTGTATACCAGTTGTTTTGACCTAATAGTAAATATGGGTACTGCAGTACAGTACAGACATATTAAGCATTTCAGTAAGTTCCAACCGAAAGATTTAAAGTTACATTTACTTACTTAAATGATGACATGCCAAGAACTAACATGTATGTGTGTACATGCTTGCCATTGTTTATGCGTTTGTGTGTCATCGCTTGCTGTGTAGTACTCTGGATGGTATGTGGTCAACATAACTCTGAAGCAAGAAAAGATATTCAGATTGAATTTTTATATGCGCCTCTAGCTTCCTCCCCCTCTTTTCACTTTCTTCCTCCTTTGTCCAACTGTGCTTTCTTCCTCTTCTCTCACTTCATGTCTTTCTCCTCCACTTCTCATTTCTCACTTCTCATTTTTCTCATTCCTCACCACTCTCTTGGAATGTCTCTCTTCAGCATTAGTGGTGGCAGTAAACTGCTGGAGCGTGACTTTAGCCTCTAGGACCCAGATCACCCTCACCTTCATCAAGATGTTTGCCCTGGTCCTCATCATTGTCCCGGGTATCTGGGCACTTGCCAGAGGTATGGGGGATTCTCAGGACTCGACTTCCACGTCTTTGGGTTTAGCCAGGATTCAGTTTTCATTCCAGGCCTTGAAGAATATATTCAGTGCTGTCATTATTTTGGTAGGATGCCAAATTATTGTTCCATTTCTGAATGATGTTAATGGTGGTGATTTATAAGATGTGATCATCTCTTTGGGTCTATTGTGTGGATCAGTACGCAACAGCATCTTCTCGTGTCATTTCAGGACAGACAGAAAACTTCCAAAATGCATTCGATTCTGGAACCTTGACCTTGAACAAGCTGCCACTGGCATTCTACTCTGGCCTCTATGCCTATTCTGGATGGTAAATCCAGAAAAACAAGCACTACCATTGATGAATGCAAGAAATGTTTTTTAAACTTGAATCATGTGTCTTTTTCCCCTCAGGTTTTATTTGAATTTCATTACAGAAGAGGTCATTGATCCTAACAGGTAAAAAAACTTGGACGACAAAATACTGAAAATGATTTTGCATGGATCATTCATAAATGGTGGAAATGTGGAAATAATGGAATATATGATTTCCACATTTTGCTGGAACCTTAAAATGGTACTATGGTTTCCCTTTCTTTTCTCACCATGTAGAAACATCCCACTGTCAATCATCGTATCCATGGTAACCGTAACTGTGTGCTATGTTATGGTCAATGTGTCATACTACACGGTGATGACAGGAGAGGAGCTGCTGGTGTCGGACGCTGTAGCTGTGGTCAGTACTCCACCAGCATTCTTAGAATCGCTTGGCTGGCTCTCCCTGTAGAGAGGAGAAAGAGAAGCCAGAATACATTGAAAATGGTAGCTTAATGAGGCACTGAGAATTGTCACCTTGTTTTGTTCCAGACTTTTGCAGGTCGTGCTTTGCAAGGCATCGCCTCGGTGATCCCAGTATTGGTGGCTCTTTCCTGTCTGGGGGCTCTACATGGGGGCTTTTTTGTGGCACCCAGGTAACACTCAACTTTATGAACTAGAGTCCACATTGACATCTCACACATGGGTATATGCATAACTTCATTTCTGTGCTTCAGGATGCTGTTTGTGGGGGCCAGGGAGGGGCATTGGCCAGCTCTGTTCTCCATGATCCATGTCCGCAGACACACACCCTTGCCTGCTGTGCTACTGCTGGTACATCACTGTCAGACCCCATTCTCTCTCACTCCTTGGAGCATTTCCTACAACAGCCTTTTGTTGTATGCTGGATTGTGTGGTTCCTGTACTTTTGTGGATTAGCCCCATTTACTTGTGTGCTGGTGTTTGCCCAGGTCTTTACACTGTGGTAGACCCATTGGTCTGCCCTTCCTTTTCCTGTCACTTTAGTACCCGCTGGTAGTGCTGATGGTGGCAAGAGGAGAGCTCTTCCAGTTGGTCAACTTTGCCTCCTTCTCCCGCTGGCTCTTCATTGCCATGGCAACCCTGGGGATGCTTATCCATCGTTACCGCTTCCCTCAAATACCAAGACCCTTCAAGGTCACTGATCTTCTCAGAATTAATGAAAACTTACCAAAATCATCAAACTGCTGTGCTGTCAGAGATTTTGATCCCTTACTGATAGAAAGAACATGTGGATTATCACCTGGAATGTACATATAAGTAATGAATATTAATTCATATTGAATATTTTGCCTGAGACATTCTGTGAAAAACCAACAGATTTAGTCCCAGTGTGGAAATCCTGAAGCCTGTAGAGATGTCCAGGAGCACTTAAGGTACTATCCTGAACTCTTATCTGTGGAGTGACTGTTTCTCCTGTTTTGTCGCCCCCTGGTGGTGGCAGGTGCCTCAGGCCATTGCAGTTTCCTTCACGGTGGTGTGCTTCTTCATAGTGGGACTGTCTCTGTACTCTGACCCCTGGAACACAGGGGGTAGCTGTGCCATCACCTTGTCCGGAGTGCCTGTGTACTACCTGACTGTACATCGGCCACGCCTGCCCCCCAGCTGGATGACAGCCATCAGTAAGGGACCAGTACCTGAACGGCACAATGCTCTTATACTCATACACCTAACAAAGGCCCATTGACGGAGAAAGCCCTGTACAACGTAGTCTAGTTAATTCAGTTTACTTTTATTTACTCTTTATGGCAAAGACATGTGGATGTTCATTTGCAATTAGACTGTGTATAATCAGTGAAGTCAAAAAGAAAATACTTTTAATGTTTAAAATAAGAACAAACACAGCAAAATATAATTTTTTTGCACGTCCAGCCTAAACTTAATATTGCCAGAGCTAAGCTTATACTTTACAAGGACAATTATGAGTTTCACAAAACAACGTCTACCACTGTGCTGCAAATGCATCTACAGAGGAGTGGCATGGATGCACGTGTAATGGCTGACTACTGCATGCAGTTGATAGCACTTTGTTTGTTGCAGACTTCTGCAGTAGGCAGCTCCAGATCCTGATGGAGGTGGCTCAGCAGGAGGTCAAAACATACTGAAAATCCCCACCCAACCAAGAACGGCCTCCCGATTTGGGTCCCGCCTTTTGTGTCGACAACCTGCATGGGACAAGGAGCACTGAATTCCTGTGTATGTTTTCATTTTTGTACGCATTGTAAATGTCTATTTTCATAAAAAAATAACATTGACATTATATATCAAACTTATGAACTGGCTTTACTCAGTTACAGCATATTTTACACACAAGGAACAAGCACTCATACCACAGATGAAGATGGTGCATTGATGGGGGAGTGTGAGCAGTCACAGGGTTCACAGGATTTTGGGGGTCATCTTTTACACACCGAAACCTGTGGCACATGCAACGATGAACCCCACTGTGCACTATGATTATGTACATTATGTCACAATAAAAGTTAATGTTATACCCTTGAAACTACTTGTGAAAACTGCTGTTAGGAAATCGGTGCCCACAAGATGTTGGAATGTAAAACATGAAACACTTTCTGCAAATATAAGGGTTAAAATACAGAACCCTAAGGGAAGATTTGAAAAGAATGAAAGACCAAAAAAAAGGTTAGCAGTCGTATGATGGACTGGGAGAGCTGGGGGTAGAACTGGTTGAAGTAGCTTTCAAGGAATATCACTGATTAACTAAGCTTCTTATATTGTTTAGCAAGATACAGTGTGTGCAAGTATTTAATCAATTATATTTCTTAAAAACTTCAAAGATAAAATATAACCATTGTTCATCTATAATTTATTTTTCCCTTATTTCCTGCTTTTACATATTATGTAATCACGCAAAATTCAGTTGCTCCCAATAGTTAATAGAAATAGCAGATCTGTCACTTAGAATAAGCATCCATTTAAATATACTAAAATAGTGTCTTACAAGAAGATTAGACAAATAGTTGCATCCCATTTCATTTTAAACAGCTAGACCAATACAAATATACACAATGTGCAAATTTAAAGTGGACAGATGGTATGTACATTCATCAATCACAAAGAAACAGACTTGCAAATGCTCGCTCATGTCTAGAACTCTCTTCAAGAGTAAAGCCTGCAAAACGATCTATAATAAAATGAAACAAAAACACGGACAGATAAAAAAACAGCCTGCGACCCAGGCATGACAAATTAGTGACACAGGAACATCCAGGCAATCCAATGGAAAGATTAGAGACAAAGCACAAAATGAAAAATGGCACATATAATATATATAATATATTTATAAGACATCTGAGCAGCTTGGTATTGAACAGGAAGTATAAAAATGAGTCCCAGTTAGGACTGAAAGCACAGTGATAAGTTAGGCGACGCCTCACTTCAGTTCTGGTATGAGCTGAGACCAGCTGATGTTGGCCATGCCCAGCTCCTCGTCATCCAGGCCTGAGAAACTGATGTCCACCAGGATCTTGCTCAGGCTGTCGTTCATGGTGTCCAAGATGAGACCTTCTGTGAGCGAGCGGTTGGCCGCAGCAGCGCCCCCTACCTGCAGCTCGCGGGAGCAGGATCGGGCAGGAGGGGAGTGGGGAGCGGACGTCAGGAGCTCGCGGGGGGAGCTGAAGAGAGGCACGTCCTTGAATGGTGTACTGCTGAAACTGAAGGGGGTGTGATTGTGTCGCTGAGGGGTGAGGGTGGTGTTACGGGGCGTGCGAATGGGGCTGAAGTCCAGCACGCTGTGACCCTCCTTCCCCAGGGGTGTAAGCCTCCACGACTCGGGCAGTGTGGCGGGGGGCTTGCTGGGGGTGGAGGAAGCAGGGCGGGTGCTTTTGATGGGAGTCTTGAAGGCGTACCCTCTGCACGGGCTGTCGGACTCGGGCTTTGGTTCTGCATCGGCGTCCTGCGTGTCCTGGAATGCGGAGAGGTCGGAGGCCAGGCCCGAGTCGAACAAGGTGCTGTCAGGGTAGAGCAGCACGGGCTCCTCGCTGGAGGGAGTGGCCAGGCGCTGCTTTCGACGGGAACCACCGACCTCCTTCCTGCTGTGGCCCGGCCCAAACTCATGGGACAGCGCGGCATCGAACGCCTCCTTCTTCGCTGAACTGTGCAGTGGGGCACGCTGTAGGACCTGCTTGGCACACAGTATACACAGGGAACTTAATTTCCCACAATGCCATGTAATATTTAACTGAACAAAACTAAACAATTATGTCATATTCAAATCTGAAAATTAGAGTTTTTTTTAACAAAAAAACAGCCCAGGCATGAGTGGTTAATAGTACAGGCCAGTCTTTACCTTAGGAGCTATTCGAACCCTCTTACCCCCTCCCTGGACACCAGCAGTTGAAGAGCTACAGTTCGGCTGTGGTGCAGCCAGGGGGAGCTGTGCAGAGGGCAGGAAGAGAGAGGGGGCGAGGGGAAGCTGGATGGGGACCAGGTAAGAGTCGGTGCGAGGCAAGAGAGGTTTCATCTTTCTCTCTGAAATCGGGATGCAGAAAAATTGGGTCAGGGACGCCGATAATTTGAGACCTAAGGGGGGGAAAGCCTGAAATGTACTGCCCGTTTTTATCCTCAAACGTCCATCTCCCCAACTCACCTGTGGTATTTGGAAGAATTGCTTTCCTGACTTCCGGAATGACACGCTTCAGAGGCTGTGGGAGATAAATTATGTTAAAGACATGCATTCACTCAGTTCTGGAGGTGAAATGTTCATCTGCCTCCAACAACTGGATAACCTGACCTAAACTTGCATAGAATGGAAAAGTTACTGAAGTCGGCAATAAGGTGACAATGAAGCCTGCTTTCTACTGCTCTGTCTCTCCTTTCTTCCTGAAACATTTCAAAAGTAACCATAAAGAAAATGCAGATGAAACGTAAGATCTGGCTCCCTGGCTGTGCTGAAGACTGATTGATGGTTGAAGAGCAGCCTTACTTGTTGCTCACAGACCTGCACAGTCTGTGGGGGAGTGGAGGCAGTCAGGTCTACCACAGGCTAATGGAGGAGGTGGAGAAACAGTGCAAAGTGAGAACAATTATTTTATATTATGAAACCTACATATCAGTAATAATAATTATGAAGAACAATAATTAAAATATTTGTATGGTTTGATTGGTATTTTATATAATGTCCTAGGAGCCCAAAATCCTTTTTGAGGTAAACATGGTTTTTATGATAAGCTTGCAGTGAACAGGTCTGACAGCTTGACAGACAAATCCACATCATGATTGGATTCCAGCAGAAGCACCCACCTTGTAGACCTGATCTAGAGTCAGGCAGCGGTTGGCCTCTGGACGAATGGTCCAGTAGGATATCTTGCCATCCTGTGAGGTCTCCCGGATGAACATATCATGCAGGGAGAGGTTGTGTCGGATGGAATTCTAAGGGTACCGTAAAAATAGTCTCTTATGGAACAAACTCTTATGGACAGAATGATTTTCTCAGAAGATAGTTCAGATATTCTCACAAAAGTAACCTGCTGTTTTGGTAAGGTAGTTAGGTGTGCTACGTGCTATTATAGTCTGTTTTCTCCAGTCTACTCAGGGTATGTTTACCTTCCAGCCTGGCTTGGCCACATTTCTGAAGTATGTGAAGTGGTCCTCGATCCAAGTATAGATTTCCTTCAGGGTCATCCTCCTGTTCTTCTTGCTATTGATGGCAAACTGGATCATAGCCATGTAAGAGTAAGGGGGTCTCTCCGACTGAGGGTCCTTAATGCCACACAGTCCCTCGTCACAGCCTCTGGGTGGCTGAACGAAAAGGTACAGAGTTCAAAGTCAAATTTCTGCTTAATACACAAAAAATACATATATCGGCCCATACTCAATGTGGAGCTTTAAAAAAGAAGCGTCTATCCAATCAATCCCAACTCGCTATTGTTCAAGACCTGACATTACTGCATGGTTCTTATTGCGCATAACTGGCACAAATAATCTCATACTTCTGCCATTTCCCACTGACAGCTACTGATAATTTTGAAGATATATTTCACCTTTAGGCAAAATAAGTAGCTTCCTTCAAAATTACACAAAGCAGAACAGATCACATTTACCAATATTCACTATTCTCCAGAGAATAACAATAAAGTGAGAATATAATCCTGAAACACCAGTTGTGTACTACCCTCCTGAGTAGTACACAACTGGGGGGGGGGGGTGCAATCAATCAGTGTGCTGACCTGGTGAAGCTGTGGGCAGGACTCCTGATTCTCCTTGTTATGGTCTTTCTTCCCAGGGTTAGGTGCTAGTCCATCTGTACTCATCCCCCCCAACCATTGGATATTGGTCAGACTGTCATCCAGTGGGTTGCAGTCAAGCTCCTTGTTCACTGATAAATGAGAAACAGAATTATGTTATTTGCCTATTTGGGTGTTGGACTTCTAATTTCCATAGAATGACTTTTAAAATTTTGTTTCAGTTTCTTAAGAAACATATAGTGACCTTGTATTTTTCAAGAGGGAAAAAAATCCAGAAAACAAGACTCACAATGTTTCAATGGGATTGGAGGGTTGGCATCCATGATGCATTCGATTCCATCTCTAAGAAGAATTCCTCCCCCTGGCTTTGTGTTGACAGCAATAGGGTTTCCAACTGAACTATCCCCGTCTCCTAGGGTGGGCACGCAGAGCGACTCCGGCCAATCCTCCAAACATCCACTTCCGCCACTCAGCAAGATGAACTTATTGGGTCCCAGGGGCCCACATTCCTTGCCTTTTGCAGTGAGGGCACCAAGGACACTCTGGAGATCTGCAGTCTTGGGTATAACCACAACTTGTGTGTCAGGTAATGTTGGGTGGTCAATGATGCGGATATTGTTAGGGAAGCACCGGGTGCCTGAGAGTGCTGAAGTTTCTTTGTTTTGTAGTCCATCTGGCTCATCATGGGAGACCTCCGGTTCGGTTTTTGGAAAGGGGAGCTTCCTCCTCTTGAGGATTAAAGGCCTTCTGGGGCTCTCTTTCATCCTGCTTAGATGTCAATCACTGGCCTTCTCAGCTGGCTAAAAGACCGGCACATAGAACACTGAACATACGGTGAAAGGCATATCTCCCTCTCTATAAACATCTGAATCAAGTTCTCATATGCGCATGTGAATTTAATTTTGCCAATAACTAAAAACATTCGCCAAAGAAGCCGAGAGAAAATTACGTTCTGTTTATATGTCTGGCCATTGTAACTCCATTGTTAACCTAGCTAGCATACCTGTCTTGATGCGATGACAGCAAGCAACTCTCAATTCAGTTAGCTAGCTAACGATCGCCGAATTGGAAATCAATGGTTGCAAAATTAAAGCAATGCAGTTTCTCTACGCTTGGCACAACACCACCTAAATTACATAAATAAGTATGAAACCCGGGAAGTTACAGATAATTAACCGGAAATGAAGTTACCGCAACTGAAATAACGTTGTTTAGTTAACTAACGAGCTAGTCTATTTTCCAGAATAATTTAAACTCGAATTTTAAAATACAGTATTAGCCGTTGATGTGACGTATCTATACATATGTCTTCTAGAATGGGATGCCGTTAAACTGATTTTAATGAGTGGTAGCTAACACAATTTGGTAGATTAGCTAAGTAACTTGGCTAACGTAGTGTAGCTAAGTTAGCTTCTGCTAGCTAGCGAATATCTCTCGGCAAGTATCGCGTCGCCTGATTTTGGCATGTTTCCGTCATTTAATATGCCTATAGTACTGTACACTACCTTGCATGAATTAATGAGTTCCCCTTATTTAGCTAGTTAGCTAAACAACTTATAACGTTACCACTAGCACATTGTCACTTCATGACAGGCCATGCACTGTTAGAATGCAATGCTAGCTTGCAACACAATAAAGGACACTTTGATAAAGCATCAAACCTTCATAGTAAGAGTATAGCCTTTTAATCGTTAATTATTTTCTTCCTTACAAGGCGTCTTAACTATCAGTTCCAATATTAAGAAAAAATACGTCCACTCCCTGCTGTCTTCTGATTTTATGGTGATTTGAATTTTAGCGCGCACCACTGTAAGCAGTCACAAGTACTTTGTTCCCAGACTCCTTTTCCTAATAGCGATGGCTGTAACCAATCACAATACCGTATTTTGTAGGCTACTCCAACCAATCCAATCAAAGGGCTAAGTTTCAGGGATGCGCCCTTGTTGGCGCGTGTATATTTAACTGATGGTACATGGCTGTACACAGAACGCTCATATATAAGTCATCTACGTTTGTTTTTTTGCAAGAAAATTATGTACAGATCAGTTCACGAGATCCTAAGCAATACAGACAACGCAGGAGGTTGATATTAAAAGTAATAAAATAAAAGGAGGAAAAAATAATCACAGAAAGACTTAAAAGAGTACATACATTTATAGCTAGTTTTTACAGTTTTGAACTGGAGAAAAACAAAATGGACTTAAAATACTGTTATGATTCCTTAATAAAAACAGAAAAAAAGAGGTCTCTTGTTTGAAAAATGACATGTATGTATATGGCACATATCCAAAATTGTACTGTTTGGATGCTTTGTGGTAAGAGATTCGAGAAACAATCATATAATAAATCCAAATAGTATATTTTTGTAATACAGATTAAAATATGAATACGTGTGGTTTATAGTAAATGCAGATAGCTCTTGGCAAAACTTTCTAGCAAGACAGCAATACCGAAACAGTAATCTATGTACGTAAGCTATTATATAGCCGCGTTAAATAAGCCAGAGCGACAGAGAGCGAGTTTATCTGCATGAAGTGGCTGCATAATTTTATGTAAATGTAATTTTAAAACTGCACGTACAAGAGCTAAATGTATTCAGTTAAGGTTCGTTAAAATATTTAAAACCAACAGGCTTGATAGAATTATAAGTTTTATATTAAAGATATTATAGATTGTCAGTCCCGGTTCTCCAGATCAGTGGGGTGGCGGTAAACGCACAACGTTGTTGGCCACCATCCATACAATAATTTAAATAAATAAATAAATAATTCTTTAACGTAGTAGCGACGCTATGGTTATATACATAACCTTATACCATAAACAAAACTATTGATGATAAAAACTAAACTAGCGCCTTCTAAACGTCGTTTAACGTTATGTAGTCATGTAGCTTGCTGGTTACGCAAATGTTTTAAATATTTAGGGTCAGTTTGAGTACACGGTTTGAACTACTGTATCTGAACTTGGCTTGTTTCTGAAACAATAATGTAATTCTCCGTAAGAACACTAGGTGGCGCAGAGGCACAATTGTATTGCCAGCACGGTGTAAAGCAGGGGTGTCACCCAGTATGGGTGCAGGCTTTTGTTATAGCCCAACACTAACACACATAATTCTACTTATCAAGGTCTTGATTGAAGACCATTAATAGTTAATTAGTTGAATCAGGTGTCATTGTGCTGGGCTAAGACAAAAACCTACACCCACACTGGCCCTTTTCGGATAAGATTGGACACCTCTGGTGTACAGGAACCAAAACGGAAGAACGGCAGTTCAACATTGACATTAGTCCAACATGGCATTACAAATATAAGCATTATTTAAAGATACTGTGTATTTATTGCTTCTCGGTACATGCACAGAGTCTGAATGCTGCCAAATTAGCCTACATTGTGTATGTTTTACACATAATTATAGTTTATAAGTGTGTAGTACTTTGTTCCATCTTCAAAACGTGTGGAAGACTGGCATTCTGTTTAATGTTTATTTTTGTGTCTGCACTTTGAAATCTTGGTACAAGCTCACGTTACCTTTAAAGTATTCAAATTTTGAATATATATTTAAATATGAGATGGCTTGGAAATGGCAACTTCAGTCTCTTAAATAGGATATATATATATTTTAAAGATCTTTTCATGTTTAGCCAGACCATTTTGTTACTGCATGACAGAAGTATAATGTTGAGTTATGCACTTAGTATAAAAAGACAATCATTACTCGGAAAAGAGAAGTTATGTTTCCTTTAATCTATTGATTAAATACTCATGAGAATAAAATGTAAAATAAAAATATTTTGTTTTACATTACTATGTTTTATTTCTATGTCATCTGGTACTTATATTTTATTGTCAATGTGACTTGACTCAATAGTTTTTTATGTTTATATTATGTCAATTTAAAAAGAGGGTTAAATTGAAGTCTGTTCAACTGAGTATATTGGTGGGGCGGCATAATATATGGTGACATTCGCACAGCCCCGCAGAGTTTATGACATGCAACGCACATGCGTGCCACACTTGTGTCATGGCCAATCACAATGACATTACAAAAACTGTTACCCAATGACAAAGCCCGTTACAACTTCGTGTGGTTAGCAGGGCAATAGAACTCTTTTCCCTTGGAGTAAAAGAGAATCGCCGACACAGGGAGGCCATCAGCTGGGGGATCCATAGCAACCACGGATAAACATGAGTTACTACAGCATCAGGTAAGCAAGCTGCCTAGCTACACAGTTGTCTCTAGGCGTTTTCCCCATGTGGTTTCCTAAATTAATGAAAGAGAAACGATTAAAAACACATTTCTGAAAGACACGTATCGCTTAACTTCAGTTCTGAGAAGCTATTGTTACTCATTTGACTAGAAAGCTGCCTAATTTGCAATATAAAGTATGCTACCGCGCTAACGTTTTCCAGAAACCACTTGACTAGAACTACTTGTGGTTTCTGCACTGTAACCACGAATTAAAATAACCTATTGCACTACTTAACGGTTAGAGTTTTTCCAGAAAGCTGTTGTTCAGCTTTAGCAGAAATATCAACCAGAACAATTCGCACGCGCTAAATTACGTTATCTGTAATTCCGATTGAACCCGATTTAGCCAATAATGGTTTGCAGGTCAGCGCTAACGAGATTACATGCAACGAGCTAGCTAGCTTCACTAGCTAATTTTTGAGAAAGTTGCTAGCTAATTGGATTGTTGGGTGTAATTTGCGACATGGTTAGCATTCTGTAACTGGTTAAATAGTTTTCTGAGAATAATAAAAGTGGCTATAGCGCACTAATTTGTACTATTAGGTACGAGCAAATAATCACTTGATTGGACGCTAACGTTAGCATGTTATCGAGTCTTTTGTTTCTTGATTACCTTGCTACCTGGGTAGTTGGCGCAAGCGAATTATTTTAGCCAGCCCACGGTTCATGGTAGCTTTCCTATTCATATTACTAAGTGGCTAGGTAAGTTGCCGAATCAATTCCAAGATATTTTAATTTTAACTGAATAAAAGTCACAGAAGAACTTAGATACTGTTAATGGTGGTATAAAACGGAACACATATGCATGCTACTAATCTAGTAGTAAGTGAATTCTGACTAGTACGTAATATAGCCAGTGATAGGTTGCAGTACCAGAGCTGTTTAGAAAACCGTTAATTTTGCTAGCAAGTTAACGTTAGATCTAGCTTATACTAGTTAGCAACTGCGTTAGCTAGCTAGCTGGGCTATGCCCAGGCAGCTGGTATTATTGAACATTGTTAATGTGCCATACATTTGTATGTTTCTCAGTGCGATTATTTCCTAAACCAGACTATGCTAGTCGGGAATGCAATTCCTGTAGTGATATTTTTGATGACGATTCTAGCCTGCGGGGAGAAATTGGTAAACCAGCTAGGTAGACTAACTACCGTGCATTAGCAGCAATACGTTACGGGCTCCATCTGTGACTCGCCCTCAACGAATGTGAAAAACTTCGTTGTGAATTGCATGGTTTCAACAAGGATATGAAGGGTGCGATATCAAACATTTTCCACTTCATTTAACCAGCCCCGTGAACTAAGAAGGAAAATCTCTTTTACAGTGAAGGCCAATGTAGAATGTATAGAGTAATAATATTTAGGGAATGATTAGGTGGCCACATGTAGTCGACAGAACTATTGCCATGTCAATGCACAGCATGTAAACTCTATTTGACTGTGTTAGAAACGGAACCCAAAACAGCACCTTCTATCTAAATGGATTTTGAGTATCAATATAAATAAAAATCATTGAGATTTTACAGTTTTACAAATGGTTAAAATTCAAAATTGACTGTTCACAGCATACCTTGTTACCTCCCCAACCGAATATGCATCCACACTTTCTGTGATAAGTGGACATCATATCTTTAAAGTCTTTATAGGATTAAATTACACTACATTTCCGAAAATATGCGGACACCCTTTCTACTTAGTGGTTTTGGGTATTTCAGCCACACCCATTGCTAACAGCTTCATAAAATCAAGAATACCGGCATGCAATCTCCATTGACAAACATTGACAGAAGAAGTCCCTCGGAGGGTAAGCATTGACAGCGTGAAGCCATGTTGTTCACACAGTATAGCCTATACTCGTTTCGGCCGCGAACACGGGATGGATAGGCCACACACTGCTTTTGCGTGACCAATTTCTACCACATCTTTTTCCCCTTCAATAGACAGAGTTGCACACTTGTGAGGGTTGAAAAGGGTGTCACGTTCTGAAACATAACCCTTGCAGCCTCTCTCCAAAGAAATTCTTACAGTAGACACTCTGAACCCATTTCACCCAACCTTTAGTGAGTCAGAATCCATGTAGTAATTATACCCCGGCAACAATTAGTATGACAACAGTAATGTGATACTCACTCGATTCAGGGACTTTTGGAGAATCGGATTCATCACACCCTTATTCATTTAGTGTCAGTGTTTTTAAATAGGATTTTTTAATTCCTCACAGTTCATGAGTGCATTATGGGAATTACATTACATTTTCTTCTTTACTTAGTCTGGCAGTGTTTTTCAACATACATCATTTATCAATTTACTTCTCTTTTATTCCATAGTTTTCAATAAAGCATTTGTATATGTTTTTAAAATAATAAATTCCACAGGTTGTGCCTGTTTGCTTCTGCCCTTGAAGCAGTATATAAAGAATATTTAATTATTAGTACTTAATTTAAAAAGTAATATAAAGCATCAATTCATTATATTCATGAATATAATTTTTTTCCCATTGACTGTAGCAGTTGTTTAACAACAGATAATCTACAATTTTACAGTTTGTAAGTAGCATCAAGTGGAAACTCTCAGAATGTATACATTCCGTAAAAGTAAGGTCAGTTGTCAGCTGTAGTCAGAGTTCTAATCTCTTAAGCAGGGCAACAAGAACTTGCTTTTATTTTGGAATTAAAAGTTTGCAAATGCATCCTGTTGTGGCTTCAGGGAGCTGTTTGAAGTTACGTTCGACGTCCAGAAGTTGTCTGCGTAGTAGTTCTGCCGCATCTGGAGGCGGGAGAAAGTGGGGCTTTGAAATGCAGACAAAATCTCTCATTGGTCGTATAGTCGATAGTCTTTTGATGGTCGTTTCTTCCAAGGACTGATCAAAAGGTTGCTAATGCAAAGACTTAAAAAAAAAAAAAAATAAAAACGTATAGATACAATTAATGTGAGCAACCTATTTTGAGTTTCAATCTATGCATGGAGATCTGAAACCGAGGTTTTATTGATTTGTTCTGAAAGGAGGGAAACATGAAGAATTTCTGTGCTCCGTCTGTGCTGCTGAATCACTAGGAGTTTGGCATACATTTTAAATGAAATGCAGTTCTGAATTCCTACCCTGAAGGCTGCAGATTTTATACCCACATTCTCCACCAGGCACGCATTCCCCGAAGATGCTCCACACCCTAAATCCGGCTGTACGTGCATGCTGTAGTGTTTTCCTCAACGTCCCTACAGTGTGTTCCCCCTTCAGTCTACAGCCACCTGACCCCTGATTAAATGGAACAATGACAGGAGGTGAAAAGGATGCTTCCTATAACCATCTCCCCTCAAAGGCCGGGAAGCAGACCAACAGCCAAGAGGGAAAGCGAAACACTCCACATTGTCCACGCCAGCGTGTTTTTTTTTCCTGGGTACTTGACTGAGGCCTTGGGGTTCCTTGTTCTGTATCCCTAGTGGATTGGAAGACATAAAACATATTTATGTTTTCAACTTGCAGGGACCATTTTTTAAAGAATATGCCTGCAAAGGAAAAATTCCTGAGCAGTCCTTTTTTCCTGGCTGAAAGGAAGGCTGGCTCCCCTGACAGTGGGTTGGAACGCTGAGCTGTTTAAAGTTGAGTGAACCATGGGAGCATGTTCTAGTGTTACCGTACTTTTGACATTTGTTTAGCTAAGTTTGAGATATTTAAACTTTATCTTGTAAAATGCATTCAAACTTTTTCTTTCACCTCTTTTCTTGGGGCTGCTGTTGTTAATTTCTTTATTTTTTATAGTGGCTGATATCTGGCTTTCCTGGGTATGCTGTGTCTCTGTCTGGTATTTACTGCTTAATCTCTGACATCATTTATTAATCATTTGAATCATTGGGGAGGCCTCTTCCATGGACTATTAGAGGAAATATTGTATTAATATAATGTGTAATGTACGCATTATAGAAAACCATAGTGTTATTATTTGGAATGACCTTCGGTACTTTTTAAATGACAATGCAGTGGAATATAGTGTTTCTTGGAAATAACTGAACTCGTCACGATTCTTTTGAATGTAGTGTTTTTGTTTGCAGTCATTAGATGTGACTTCACACAAGCGCTCGCTCACCTTTCTACAGACGCCGATTACAAAGAGAGCCCTTTGCTCAGATTACCTGTCACTACAAGGTGCAGTAGGAGGGAAAAACAAATAAACTGTTCATACCTGCCTGTAATAACATGCTGTTAATGTCTGTAGTCGTGTTGGAGCATGTCCCTCTTTGCATTCTGTGAGGCTTCCTGTTTGAAGCCTGTCTGAAGTAAATAGACACTCTGGGGACTCACACTCCTGGAACTGTCTTTTGATGAAACATATGGGGACCTAGAAGTAGGTGGAGAGAACAGGTGCAGAGCAAGGAGCCCCTGGCCAGCAGGCTGCCATGGTGCTGTGTGTGTGTGTGTGTGTATGTGTATACGTGTGTGTGTGAGAGAGTGAGTTGTCGGGGGTGGGTGGGTGGGTGGGTTTGAGGTGGGCATTCAGCAGGAGGCTGAGGACTTTGAAAACGGGAGAGGGATCAGCTTGCCTTTTATTCTGTTTGTACAGTCCGGTGAGGGGTGGGTCAATGGGGGTGCTAACTTTGTCCTGACCCACGCTCTTCTTGTTCAAATGGAATTCATCAAGCTTTGATCATTTGATCAACTCAGCTAAAGTACTTTCCTCAATAGTCCCAAGAATTTCTGTTGGGCTGCTATCGCCTTCATCTTGCAGAATTGACAAGGCTGTCCAAGTGAACGGAGCCTACTCGGCCAGTGACCCCAATGGTTCTGAACCTAACAGCACCGCACAATCCATTGCTTGTGTTAGTTTTTCTGCCTTAATGCATGAATGAAAGTAGATCTTTCAGCAGTGTTCTGCTATTCACACAGCTTGGCAGCAAAGCAGGGTTTTCTTGCTTACATATTCAAGTGCTGGAGCATTGTCCATATAAATATTAGTTTTATGCAATAAAGGCTTGCTCGTACTGACTTGCATTAATAGTTATATAATCAAAAAGGTTGTCTTTGGTCAAAAGCCTATACCAGTTCTTTACAGTAAATACGATTGAAATGCTCACTCTGTCCTGCTGCACTACTAATACATCACCTGGTGTTGATATTCAGGTTTTCTCAAGCTGAATTTATATTTTGCTCAGCTGGAGATGTTTTAGAGTTTTCTCCAGCTGAGCTCTTTGCCATAATTGACTATTTATTTGGCTCTTAGGGTCTCTGAGCACTTAATCTCAGCTGTATGCTATGCTTGTGCTCATGTATAAAGAGTAGAGTATAATTTAAATCTATGCAGATACTGCACGATTGGCTTTAATAAATAGGTCCACATGTCTATTATGTACCATCATGGTAAAGAACTGCCAGAAATAATGTTTTAATTGTAAATAGCAGTTACACTTTAGATTATAAGACTACTTATGATTATTTTGATTTTAATTTTTCACAAATTTGGAATGGCCGACGAAAGCCTGTAGTTCTGTCGTATTGCTGAAGCTTCCTGAATTGTTTGGGAGGGGTTCAGGGGTTACCATGCATACCCTTCAGACTGTGCAGTCAGCTGGCTGCTTCTTCTCCATTCTACAGTCTGTCAGCTGAGCTGCTCAAACTCTAAATCTCTGAAATATTTTAAATTGTCACCTTTGATGTTCTACCACTGCGGGGATGGCAGAGTGCTCTGTGGCATCTTTCCTCTTATTTCTGAAAACGCTGAAACATGCATTTTGTTTGACCGCTAGACCTACTGCTCTCTGTGTTCGTATTTTGTGTAAAAAGCTGTATAAATGTCACACTAGATAAATGTGTGTGCAGATAAATTATTGAATGCAATGCTGTGAAAAAGAGCTGAAAGTTTGCTGTTCAGTATAGTCATACTCCAGTTATGGGAGAGCTGCATTGTCTGCAAGTATTTGTGGCTTCCTTTAAGCAAGCAGCCAATTAAGGCCTTGAGAACAAGGTGTGTGGTCTGTAGCCAATCAGCAACTTGAATGAATCGCTGGTGCTGAAACACACCGGAAGCCTGACTACCCTGAGTTTGACGCCTGCGACATAGAGACTTGCGTTGTATTGTCATGGACCAGGACAGTTTGTGTAGGCCGGTGGGATTTGGGTGGAGGCCCACTGCCCTGATAAAGTCCGATCATGCTGCAGCTCCAGTCTGTGGGGCGGGCTGTTGATACTGCATTGTGAATGGATGTGGAGGGACAGCCTTAGGAGCAGTGGTGAGATCCTAGAACCCCCCCCCCCATCGAGCCCCCACCCACACTGGGATCCCAGCTGTCCCTCCCATCAGGCCCCCACCTACACTGGGATCCCAGCTGTCCCTCCCATTGGGCCCCCACCCAAAGGCTTTGCTTGCTGGCATACAGTCAGAGAAGGACTGTAACAGCTGCAGATTCTTCACAGAAGGACTGTGTGGCAGTTTGCAGTGTGCCATTTTGAAGATTGTCCAGATGTTGTCTGTACATTGAGTGAGATAAAAACGATCCACTCCACTGTTTGCTCCCTATGCGTTTGGCTGAGGACCAACTGAAGTCCATGCAGATCTTGTGGCTTGAAATGATGGTTATTCATTTGCTTACCTCATTTCTCTTTCTTCTTCAACCTCTTTGCCTATTTATAAGTTTCCCCTCCATTTCATTCCTCCTTCCTCTTTCACTCTGTCTCACGTTCATTCATCTATTTCTTCTGTGTTGTCCCACTTCTCTTGCCTTCCTTTGCCTCTGTTTTTCCCTTGCTCCTGTTCTCTCACTCCCTAATCCTCTTTTCTCTCTTTACTGTCTCCCTCTCCCAGCCTCTGTCTTCCTCTTTCTCTTACTGGTCTTTCTCTTACTCTTTCCTGTTTTCTCTCACTTATTCCCGCTTTCTTTCCCTCTGTTCGTCCTGCTCTTTTCCTCTCTCGCTTTCACGTCTGCCTGCCTTTCGCAGTCACGGAGAGCCTCTTCGCGGTGCCTGTTTAAGGCTGTGAGGACGACTCGCGCTTCGAGGCATGCTAGCTTCAAACAGGCCAGTGTCTCTTTGAAGAGCTGCAGTGAGACGGGGAGGCGCGACCTTAGGATTACAGTGAGCGGGCGACGAGATCTGCACGGAGTGAGCTTAGGAAGGGGACTATAAACAAATGCACCAGAAAAGGCTATTTTAGGCCTTTGCTAAATGGCGGAGTAGGTACAGGGAAATGGCCAAGAGAATTCTGTGTGCTGTGCTGGTTGGATGACCGGGGAGTATACCGTGGCTGTCTGGACTGTGCATTCTGTGCCATTGGCAGTTTGGATATTCTGTGGAATAATTCAGGGTGGAATGTTTGAGTCAAAGTGGAATTTGAACCGAGTCCTGCCTTTTCTCTTCCAAGAACTGCATGAAACTAGAACTTTTCTTTCAGTTACATTACATGAATAGTCATGACTCACTGCAAAGATATCTGCATTCATTCATTTTATCTAGGCTAGGCACGGAAATGAACAGTGATCGGTTTTTTTAAATATATATATATATATATATATATTTTACATAGCTCTCAGACTGTCTTACATAAATATTATGTGAAATGTTTTTTCAACTCCCATTCTCTCTGGTTAGAATACCCAATCATGTTTTTATCAGCATTCCTTTCTGCAGAGTCTGCTATTGATTTGAGAAAGCATGTGCATGTCAGTACTGTCGGCAGTTACTTTGCATCACACCTCAGTAGTATGCATCCCAACCTTGCACACACACAGGTTGGAGGAAGACACATGAAAGACATTCGTGTGCAGGTTAACGTGGAATTTCAGGTGACCGATAGACCGACAGCGATCACCGATGCGCCATAGGGTACTTGAAACCCTCCTATCCCTGGGTGACGTTTGAGCCAATTCTTAACTGGATGAACTACCCAACAGCCCCTCTTGTCATGAATATTCATAACCAAGAATTTGACTTACCCTTTGTGTTAAATCACTAACATTACAATGCTAATTGGTCCAATTATTTACAAGGTCTCTTCCTACCATACGTAGCCTTCCTCATGCTGTCATGTTGAAATTGTTATGCACAGTATTTCACTTTGGAAAATATTTATGAACATGGCATAAAGACACCAGCAACCCAAACCACCAGGATGTGCATAGCCTGAGTGTTCGAGCAGCTACTTCCTTATACCGTGCAATTTTATCTTTTTTTTTTGTTGCAAATTTTTAAGATCAGTTAAGGCATTGTGTGGGAAGCATGCTTAGCAAGACAGACGGTAGAGAAAAAGTGCTGGCTCTGTTTTTTGTTTTTGTTTTGTCTGGTTCGCCTTTTGTTTTTTTTGCACGTTCATCCTGGTTATGTGAATTCTGTACAGAGCATATCTGAAAGGACTAGCTATAGGTTCAACAGGACTTGATAGCACAGGCAAAGGAGCTGAGCCCCCACCCCCCCACCCCTTCAGATTTAGTTGTTTGAGCAAGAAAGTATGAAATCGAATGCGTATCAATTGTATTATAATAGAAATAGGTTGATTAAAGTCACATAGCTAGGCGTATGTTAAGAAGGCGTACAATTAGGCTACAACTACAGAACGAGAGCCTGTGAAGAAATGAGTCCTCTTCCAATAAAGGATTCAATTTTTTAATTGGTGCTGCGTCATTTATTTTAAAATTGAATTTTGAATTCAAGTTATGAATATGAACCATTCGGAGTTCTAAATGACCGCCATCCCTGGAGTGTTTCCATCTCTGTGGTTCTACTGCAGTTTTAGAACCCAGCCTTATAGGCTTGTATCCAGCATATCTCAGTGCAGTGAACAATGAGCATGTCTCCTGTCCTTTGAGAGATGCTAGTTAAAGTGTTCTGGGCCTGAGCAAGTTCTTCTTCAATCTCCATGATTATCCTCTGTTCTCTGCTAGCATCCGTGCCCTCCTGATTTGTTCTTAGTGTTTTTTTTCTTTCTTCTGGTGTTGCCCCATTTTGCTCATGAGGCTGTATTTCAGGGGAATTCATTTGTGTCACCGCTTGGGTTGTAATCATTCCTGTTTCAGAAGCGTGGTTTTTAAGCCAAATCGGAACCGAGTATTGAGTTTGTGGCATTTCAGATTGTCACACAGGCGAGATGGTTTAATTAGCCGCCTTTAGACAAAGTAACATTAGTGCAGCATGCACGTGAAGGAAAATGCTACGCCCGCATATTTGTTCTGAGCTCCCAGAGCTGTTCTTTCACTTGGATCAGCATGTGAAGTGCTTCTGCCGTTTTAGCGGTGGCCTTATTTACCTGGTCATCTGTGCGCTAAAGCCTGGTCTCCTCTCTTCAGCTGTTAGGCGGGGTAGCGTGATGGGATGTCTGAAGCTGCGGAAATTTGCAGGAGAAATTCATTGCTGTGTAGGTCTTGATTGTTTTTTTTTAATCAAGTTTCGGTTGCAAGGTTATATGAAGTTTTGCTAAAGGCATTGTTCAATCACAGATAAGCCTCTGAAGCCTCTGTGCTCTGTCACGCTATGTTCTGTGTGGTGCTCCCTGTGCCAAGTGATGCAGGATTTATGTGCATCTGAACAGCCTGCCTTTAGATCCTGGACTGAAGTGCATGTGGAGTGAGCGTGAACGTACTAGAGATGTACCCAGAGTGTCTCCTCGGAGGGGAGAGCCAGTGGCACAAAGGATTCCAGTGGGCAGTAGCTGAGTTGGAGGAGGGAGAGTGGACTGCAGTGTGGATGTGTGTGTGTGTGTGTGAGAGAGGGAGGGAGGGAGAGAGGGAAGGAGGGAGGGAGAGAGGGAAGGAGGGAAGGAGAGAGGGAGGGAGGGAGGGAGAGAGGGAAGGAGAGAGGGAGGGAGGGAGAGAGAGGGAGAGAGAAGGAGGGAGAGAGGGAGACGGACAGAGACAGACAGAGCAAGGATGATGACTTTGAGCAGGGCCAAAGCTCAGGTCAAGCAAAGTCATCGTTTCCCTGTTAGTCAGCAGTGGCGCAACAGCCGCGTCATTTCGGCAGATGTTGCATAGGGTTGCTCCGGTAACAGAGCTGTTGCCTATTTATATTCAGCTGTGTGGCCAAAAATGGCTCAGTGTGAAATAATGGATGTCTCCATGTGTTGTTGTGAAGGGATTTCAACCACTTTTATACAGTCCCAGAAGTGATGTCACTGTGTGAGTGTATGAATGTACTCCTTTCCATGTCTTTAAATATTGGGGGAATATATTATTAAATCATGTCGTTTTTTTTGTCCTTTTCTGCCTCTTGTAAAGCCAGCTTGGGCGTGTGTGCTTGAGCACCATTAAAGGGTTAGTGCGCAGTGTTAATGAGGGGGTATCTACCGGGACACGCTGCTATCAATAGAGCCATTTGTACTGGCTTCATTTGTTTTGACAGTGTGTAATTACCCCCAGGTGAGAGTATCCCAGACTGCTGTCTTATGACTGGGAAGACCCTGCCAAGCTCCCTCCTCTCAGACGCACACAGGAGCACCCAGGAGTCCCGGTCTCTCGGCAACGGGAAGAGGGTCCCATTAGCCTCCCGTTTAGCCATCTTTTTTTTTAGGCTTCCTGTAATTGGGCTGTGGGCAGGGAGGCATAAAAGACCTCCACTTCTGCTGCTATAGATGTGGGTGAAGGATCCTGACAGTGATGGATGTGCAGAAAATAGCTGGAGGACAAGGTGCTGCTGAATTTTCCTTTGCACTCCACACGGAGCATTCCTGTTCAGGGAGTATGGCGGCACTACTGGTGCCCGGACAGCTGGCTGCGAAATTGTGAATGTGTCTTTGTTGCAGCAGCCTGGCTTTATAACACACGTGAAATGTGCACAAGCCTAACAAAATACAGTGTGGAGTTGTGTGTGGTGGACTGCAGTTAATACAACCCTGGCCCTGAGGCAGAGGTTGGCAGGGACCCTGGAAGGGCGTTCTGTGAGCTAAGCAATGCCTCTCTATGGGCCGAAGGCATTGTGGTGCTGCTGCGGTCATTAAGATTCTCAGTAGACTGACCCACTCTCAGCGTGGCCAACTGAAACCTTTCCACTTGAATCCCTGCTGGAATACAGTGGGTGTGATTCCTGACTCTAGGATATCTGTAATGGTGGACCCCCCCCCCCCCCCCCCTCCACCCTGAGGGGTGTTTCCTGTTATAGTCCATTCTCCACAGCTATGATTTCCGCATTGTGCTTCTGTGCCAGAATCGCGGTGGGTCTGTGGGTTTGGTCTGCTAAGATGAGCAGTTTCCTACTCCGGTATGGTAGAAATGGGAAGTGAGAAGGGGAGTCGTGCATGTCTGGGTGCAGAAGGCCCCCGTTGACTGCAGTGGAATGTGACTCTTTAAACCCACTGGTGTGGAGGGCACGGCAGGCTGCGTTTCACTCTCAGTGAGGAACAGTGAGGAGCGGCCCATGTGCTACCGGTGTTGTGGCTCTATGCATGGGCTTGTTCTTCTCAAGGGCCCTCCTGTGGTTTGATTTCAGTAAAGGCCGTCTCTGATGTCAGCAAGTCTGAGGCCATGCTTGTCGTCACGCACTGCCAGTGGCAATGGCAGTGGAAGGCTCCATTCATACTGCAGTACAGTTACCATGCGCTGTTCATCTCAGACCTGTATGAACCAATCAGGCAACTTGCACTCCATAGCGAAACGCTACGATTGGTTCAGGTCCATCAGGTGGCTCGGTGAAATTAGCACATTTTTTGGAGTGCTAAAACAAATGGATGTTTTGGAGGTGCCAGTCCCCTTTGGGGCTGTCAGGCACTAGCTGAAATGCGTCCCCCAGGGCCTCTTGTTTGCTCTTGAACTGAATGTGGATCTCTGTCTGTGGGTGAGAACCATGAGAGAGAGAGAGCAAGAAAAATGGCTTTATGACTAAGAACTTACAAGTTGTGTGTTGCTTTTCGCAAGTTGCGGTGTATAGACCTAGAAGTAAAATAATGTTAATGAGAATATTAATAGGTGTGATTGCTCAGCAGATAAACTGTTGAAGAGAACTCATTCAGTGAATATAAGAAAAGAGAAGGAAATGGTGAGAGTGAGCAAGAGAGAGGGGAGAGGTGGGTAAGAGAGAAGGAAATGGCTCGCAAAGGGAAGTTCTCGGGCTGGTGCTGTGTGCGTGCGGCGTGCGGCGTGTTGTCTAGTGTTAGGCTGTGTGTGTGAAAGCAGAGCGTGAATCTGCATGTCTGTATGTTCTGCACCGCGTGCTAAATTTGTGCGTGTGGTGAACGTCGCCGTGGAGACGGTGCACGCTACACCTCGCCGTCGTGGGCGCCGGCCCGTAGTCCCCGGGGGGTTCCGCCCGGCTCCCTCCCGGCAGCCGCAGAGCTCCCGCCTCAAAAGAGCCTCTCCGCCGAGCTCCCGTCCACCCGCGCCATGGACACCGTAAAGACCGGCGCCCCGCCCGCCTACAGCCGCTGGTCCTACAGGTAGGCCGCCGCGGGCCCGCTCCGGGCGGCGCTGCCGCTTCCTGCGCCGTCGCGTCTGCGGGGTCCGCTATCGCTGCAGCGGCGCGCTCGTTTCCTGCCCGCCCTTCTGCTTCGGTCCGCTCCCCGAGCGCTTTCCCACCTCTCTGCTGCTCCGTCTGTGCCCGACCTCGCCTGTTTCTTCCTCTGTCTTTCTCTTCCTCTTCCTCGCTTCATTGTGCGGTGTTGTTTGTTCAGGGCCTCGGGTCACAGTGCTACGGGTCTGGAGGTGGGACCAGAGCAGGCTGGGACTCTGCACAGTGTAGGGGCCCTTGTTAGCGTGTGGCTCACTCTAGGCTCGCATACAGTAACTGGGGAGCCGTTTGCTACGTCGGCTTTTAAGTCATTTGCGGACACAGAAAGCACCAGACTTGTCTTTGCTCTAGATTGTGATTAATTGAAATGCATTTGCTTTCTCTGAATGGCTGTCGGCTACAGGCTGCTCTAAATAAGATTGATCTTCCTGGCTCTGCAGACAATGGGCTTCAGAGTTTTGTGCTTGGCTGTGTTAATAAATGTGAATATAATTCATCCCCCTGGAGTTTTATTTCAGACACCTGGCCTATTTTAGGGCATATTGCTTAAATATAGATGGTCAGAGGAAGTGAACAAAGGGCTTTGCTGTTATGTGCAATTTGACTTCTGCTGCATTTTGTACGTTTTGGCTCTGCTTGGCTTTTACTGGTCTGGTTTCACTCTGTCCTGCGTTCGGTACTTAGAGAATTTATCATTCTCAACATAACTTTTCACCTCATTTCCTTTGCCTGCCGCTACTAACTTCTCTAGGGAACATAAGCTTCCTAATCTCTGTGATGTTACCAGCATATTTTAAATAATCCTCTTCCGAAATTTCCTACGGTGCGCTCTCCTGCCATCTGCAGTGTTTAGCTCTTGCTGAAACCGTTTGCCGTCCCCAGGGGATTTTAACTAATGATCTTTTTCTCATTCGGATAATAACTGGCAGGGATGAAAATGAGATTGCGTTCGTTTTGATCTGCGGCGTTAGACGTGTGACTCACTCTGTTTCGATGCGGTGTCAATTAACCACATTCTTTTTACATTTGTTAATAGCTTGCTCTCCATGGTTTCAACAAAGAATTGATCGGGTTCAATGTGGGTTTTCATTAAATGGGTGACATTTGGCAGGTGTTTTATTTGCAGTTGGGGAGCTTTCTGGGAGACCCAGGCAAGCCTGTAATCTTTGAACTGCTGAATCACTGAATATCCAAACAGCCAAAGGAGTATCTTAATGTGGAACATGGGAATTTCTCTCTTTATTTCGAGTTGTTACAGAAAATGGCTGCTAACCGGTTGCCAGTGTGTAAATATTTACACGCAGTGCAATTGTCTTTGGCGGTTACACTCACAGCCGAGGGCCGTAACGTGGAGTAGCTTTTAATCAATGACTCAGGCAGCACGGAGTCGACGGTGGTGGGTCCCCATGGCGACCCAGAGCTGTCACCCAGGGTCTTGCGTTGTCACCCTGCCTGTTACAGAGCAATGAAACATTCATGCTGTGTGTCTAATAACATGGTTTTGTGTTGGAAACGTGGCCTGTATAATTAAACGCACGGCGCAAGGTTTCCTGCCCGTTCCCCATGCCTGCGTCACCAGGCACAAACGCTGGCTTCACCGGGGATGAACTACAGTAGAACCTCAGGGATACAGCCTTCAGAATGTCAGACTGACCAGCCAGCCGACCTGGGCATGAGCCCGGAAAGAGCCATGCAATTACGCTTTCTCCAGGTCTTTATTATAGATTCTCTTACTATTACTTTACTAATGCAAACAAGTTGAGAGCTGAATGGAAACAAGCCACATTTTCCATCAGTACAAAGCTGGAAATGTACCTCCCACTCTCTGTGACCGTGTTATGATCGGTATAAAATCAGCAGACTTTCGAGGGGTGGCCGTTTTCAAGGGAGCGGCATAAAATCACCGAAAACTGCAGTATTTACTGTGGACAATAGAAAGACATTGTCAGGTTGTTGTTTGAAACATTGTAACTTTGTTGTCTGAGGATGAAATAATTTATTAGCAGTGCTAGAAGCAGTTTGTGTTGAGCTGGGCGCTAAGATGTTGCCTAGCTGTCAGCGGACTGCTGGTCCCCTTTCAGCCTAGCACATTTCTTGGTCAGCAGCTGTTGGTTTCTTTGTAACTGACGCACATAGCCTACGTTCTTTGACATAGTATACTAAGTTCCTAACAAGCCATTTTTTATTTAATTTTTTATTTTAAGAGCTGTAATGGGTATGCCGCCCCACCAAGGCGTAACTTGGTGGGATGGCATAGCTGCCATCTCAATTGGTTTTTAAGTTCATTAATTCATGCCAAAAAAGATGGTTGTATCCCCTATTTTCTATCCCAGTTTCAATGTCGGTTATCTTTTGGAAATCCGCCTTTGTACAGTTAGATGTTTTAACCTTCTCCACATCCCATGCTAACCTGCTGTTTTGTGTTGTGTGTTCTGTGCGTGTTGTCGTCTGTGTCGGAACCCATGAAGACCCTCAAGCTCTGCCAGCTTCTCCTCTGCCTCGTCAGCAAGGTGAGCAGCTCCCCCCTTTCCCCGCCATCGTCCCCTGCACCAGCACTGTGGCCCACTCTCCCCCTGTCTTCCTGTGCTCCTCTTCCTCGGTCTTCCTGATTTAAGTTAAGCCTCTTATGGTTGGATTTTGCTCTAAGTGGCATTACAGACTGAGTGTGAATTCTGAGCAGCACACTCCCCTGTGCTTTGTGCCTTGTGAGAGGACGTGAAAGCTGAACTACAGCAGGTTTATGGGGTGGCCACATAGTGTGCTTCCTGTTGTACTTCAGTCTGGCCTGGAGGCAGCAGTGAAACGGTCAATAAATCCATCTTTATCTGGCTTTACCGCTATTTACTGCCCTGCCACCAGCGAATATGACCTAACGGGCAGGTTTTGATTAGAGCCGCGGCCTAATTGGCTTTAGACGGGCCTTATTTCCAGCCTCGTTTCCCTGGTCGCACACGCCGCATGCGTGGAGGTGGTCTGAGAGCTCTGCTGCGCTGGTATGGAGGAGCTATCTCCCCGCCACGCCTGACCTTGTTTGGTCCGTGGGGAATTGGCACATGCTACGAGCCAGCAGAGGCCACCCAGGGTTCCCTCTGTGTGGAGAACCAGCCGACCCACCTGGCTTGCGTGTGCGGGGGTAGCGACTGGCTTGCGGTCCAGCGTGTTACAAGATGTCTTCCTTTCTGCCCCCACCCCTCCGGCAGTATAATGTGCTTCCCGCAGGTCTAATTACCTCTCTGTCCACTCTTTGTCTCCAGGGCCTGTGGGGCTCCGTAATAAGTCCTCTGTGGGCTTCTCCCCCTGACTGTTTCACTGCTTCTAGAGAGATTGCTCCCCTTGACCAAAAGTAGTGTACAGAATGATCTAGGCTACTTATCTAGGCAGGGTTGTTGATAAATGGTGGGCCTAAATGGGCTGAATGGCCTGTCCTTGTCATTGTGTATTCCAGCATGTTGTTGTTGAAAAGGTGTTCGACGTGGCTGCGGTCCTCAGAGGGCGTGTTTTGTTGGCCGGTCTCATGTGATCTTGGATGACAGCTGGTTTTCCCTTGGTGACGTGATGACGTCATGCTGTGCAGGGTGGTGTAACAGAGGAACCGGTGCCAGGCTAATGAACACAAAGGGAGAGAGAGAGAGGTGCAAACTGTCGTGAAAGGAAGATTGTATTGGTAGACTGTGGAAATAACATACCCCCTCAGAAATGGAATAAACTGCCATATATTGCATACCTAGCAATATATTGACCTTTTAGAAAATTTATTGGTGAATATATTACACAGCCCTGGCTTTTTTTGACAGTAGATTTTGCAACATCTGAAAGTACCTGTTGTCTAAAGTATATATTTGGCCATACTGTGAAGTCCAGTATTTTCTGACTGTGACCATGTGTATATTTTTCCATTATACTGTCAGTATATACCGTTATCTCTGGGTATTATTGAAGAGCTTGTATTGATTGGTTTGTAGTAAAAATGCAATATGGTGTCTTTGTGTTTATCAGATTTTTAGTATATTTTTCTGCAGTTTCTGATGTCGCAGGTACACGTTGTTGTGGTACTGATATAGCCTAGATGCTACGTATGACTGATCTGAGGTGGTGACCAGCACAGCACAGTATTAGATTGTGGTTTGTATAGCTAGTGTGTTCCATCCAGTGCTTCACAGTCAAATTCCAACACCTCCAATATGTGGGTGGGTCGGTGGTTGACCTGGGTGATGCATGGTGGCCATTTTGAGCCAGAAGCACTCATCAGCTGAGGTGGAGAGGGAGGAAATTATAGAGCCAGTTGAAATGGGGGATGATTCGGTGGCTATGTAAGGAAAGCCAATTTGGGAATTTTGCCAGAACACCAGGGGACTCCCCCTTTTCTTTGTGATAAGGGCCCTAGGATCTTTAATGACCGCAGTTTAACATCTGGGTTTAATGTGTCATCTGAAAGGCTGCACACGGTGCCCCCTTCACTGAGGCGAGATTTTGTTTGGGTCACAGGGAAGACCGTCCCCTACTGGCCCATCAACACCACTTCCAGCAGCAATTTATTTTTCCGAGGTCTCCCATCCATGTGCTAACCGAGCCTATCCCTGCTTATCTTCAGCTACTGTAGGAGTAGCATATACAGTGGTATGGCTGCTGACAATAGGCTAGGATTGCAACAGTTTGGAGGTGATTCATACCGAGAAAGCGAGAGAAAGCGGAGAGGCAGTGAGAAGGGAGAGGGAGAGAGAGGGGGAGGCAGAGAGAGTAAAAGAGAGCGAGATGGAGGCGGAGGGGTGAGGAGAGGATGGAAGAGGGTAGGAGGGAAAAGAAGCAGGGCCAGTGCAGTCAGAGTGCTCTCCTGGTCTCCCTCTGCCTCTGAACGGGCTCCCACTGTTTGCTGTGGGCTCTGTCCTCTCTGTAGCTTAGCAACCTGTACCTGTCCTCCCTTCCAGGAGTGCTGCGAACACCCCAGCACGGGGTGTGTTTTTCACACATTATGTGGGGTGTCACCGGAGTCATTTGTTATTTCAGTTGAACCGTATGAACAGTCCTTGGATTGGATGAGAGAGTGCGGGCCGTTGTATTTAGAGCAGTCCGTATGGAGCAACTCGGCCTGTCCTCTGCTTTGGTACAGGTTAAAGGTGCAGGCCTGGTGGAGTCAGGCTTATTATTAGCACAGCAGGGCACAGCCTGAGGCGGGTTGCTGGAATTACGCTCGTGCTCTCTGGGCCCAGTGCTCCCATCGCGGGTGGCCCTTGTTCACGACATCACCACCCATGGAGTGCATTACTGAGCCCCCTGGTGGAGGTTCATGGTAATGCTTTCCCTTTTCATACTGCAGCTTGAATAAAATTTACTAGTAGATGTTGTGCCATAGTATGGCCCTGATGCTCAGGACTGAACACTCTGAAGTGGTCACACGTTCCAGTGTAGAAATGCTCCAACTGAGCTCCCCAGAATAGGAATAACGACATCACACTGAGATTGTCTTGATAACGTTAAGCAAATCCCTACTCCTTGCCGTTTTAGAAAGGACTGCTTTAACGTTGTTGTGGAGAGAGCTGCTGGGTGTGTTAATTCCCTCGGCAGTGAAGAGCAGCTGTGAGATGGCCGTTAGTCGTGCTGTGGATTGAAGCCCTGTCCTTCAGTGGTGATGAGGGGTGTGTGAGTAATGGGGCTTCAGGACTGAGTGCAGGTATAATAACCGTCGCTCCTCTTCTCCCCTGCCAGCGCCCTGGATGATGACGGCACCAGCCTCCGACAGCAGAAGCTGGAGAAGCAGGTGAGATCCTGTCGTCTGTCTATTTCTCACACACGCTCTCTCTCTCTCTCTCTCTGTCTCTCTCTCTCATACTCACAGTCTCTCACACATGCAGACTCACACTTTCTCATATGCACACACACATATATGACCATGTACACGCACATGCAGACTAGCGTAGACTAATACACACACAGACTCACACCCAGAATCACACCCGCAAGCTCTCACACATGCGTACTCTCATACTGCTCAGTGTATGAGGTTATTGGGGCATAGAGCCACTGGTGATTGTGTGGAACTGGCCATTTTAGGGCTTGTCTGTCTGTCTGTCTGGGGCCTGTAGACACTAAGCACCTGCAGAGGGTGCTATCACTCACTCAGTGTTTGGTACAAATGTATTTTTTCTGAACGAGAGAATGACTGGCCTTTCTTCGAAGCGGTAGTGGACAGTACTCCTGTCCTCTCTGCCTCCTCTTTGTGTCCCCATTACACGCTGTTTAACTGATCTGGGACCAGCTGTTACAAGCCCCTGATGCGTCTGTTCTTCTGCCTGTCTGTAAAAGGCACCTGGTCTCCCAGAATGTCTCGAGCGCCTCAGAAATCAGCCGGCACCACGTTAACTGACATCGGTGTAGCGGGACGCTCGGGGCCGGCGGGCAGGTGAACAGATCTGAACGTGTGATTGCGCGGGGACGCTGGGCGGTTGCGTAACGGGCTGAGGTGAAGCGGCCTGTGAAATCGAGCGGGGCTCTGGCCGTAGATCAGCCGCTCTCCCTTCACGGAGCCTCTGCTCTCTCGCTCTCTCGCTCTCTCTCTCTCTCTCTCTCTGGCGTCCCAGAGCCCAGCCGCTCCCGCTTACGTAACCGAAGCGCTCCGGCACCGGAGACGATAAGCAGACCGGAGGGTAGCGCTGGAGAACAAGCGAGCCGCTAAAAGCCTTGTGCTGCGTTCGGTGCTTTCCTTCCTGAGCTTCGGCTGTGGAAGGCTGTTTGCTTATTGGGAGGGCTGAGTTGCTCTCCCCTGTGTGAAATGCTGTTAATGGTACTGCCTTCCTGTCTGCAGCACTTTCATATCTCTCTCTCTCTCCATCTCTGCTCTTGCTCTCTCTCTTTCTTTCATCCTTTTCTCTCTCTCTCTCTCTCTCTCTCTCACTAACTCTCCCTCTCTGGAGCTGGGGCTAGAATGCTGTTGATTGCATGTTCAATAAACAACACTGAGCCCCCCCACATCCTTGCGCGTGCACGTACACACGCGCACACACACACACGCACACACACACACACACACACACACACACGCACACTCACATACAGACACACTCACGCAGCCCGTGGAGCTCGTCCGTACGCCGAGGACGCAGAGAAGCTGCTTGCGCTCTGCACAAGCCGAGCTGTGAGAGGAGAAAGGGGAGTGCTGGGGGGGGGGGGGGGCATGCGTAGCGGAGGGGGAGTAGAGGAGAGGGAGGCGGTGGCACACAGAGATCACCGGCGCTCCGCAGAGAAACTTCTCCCAGCCTGAGCTCCGCGGGTCACGCCATGTCCTCTGAGAGGGTGCGTCCTTCCTGCTCTTCTCCCCTTTCTGCTGTCGGCACGGGGACAGGTCTCCTGTTCTCCCGGTCATTCTGTGGTGTGCGCTGCCTGTACGGAGTCACGGCTACAGTGTTTACTGCGTGTATCTGTCTGTGAGGTACTTGTGTGCACTTTGGCACGTGTGTATTTGCGCGCTTGCTTGCGTTTGTGTAGTCGTACTGTACATTAGCACGTGTGCATTTGTGATACACATTTTTGTTTGGGTATGTGTGTATGCATGTGCTCCTGTTGCTTTATATATTTGTGCATGTGTGTGTGTGTGTGTGTGTGTGTGTGTGCGGGCGCTCACCTTCTTGTTTGTTATGTGGCTTCTCTGATATTTTTGTTTGTGTGTGTGGGTGTGTGCGCGCGCCTTCTTATGCGGTTTCTCATATTTTGTGTGTGTGCGCATGTGTGTGTGTGTGTTAGATTCCAGCCCATCTCTGTGATCCCATTGTTATCTTATTTCTGCAGAGACTCTAACTTCCTGGGATTTGGATATGGACTTGGGGCTGTTTGTGTTGTGTCCTGTTTTAATTATCCCCCTTTTATCAACATAGAGCAGCTCTCTGGATATCAAGTCCACTTCAGTCTTTTAGACCGTATGAAACTGCTTACATAATGTAATTTGGCATCTCTTTGAGGCTTTTTAATTTGGAACCAGTGGCTGAACTCTAAATATCTTAATGCCGCTGTGCTGTGTGCACTTCTGGAGCAAATCTCAGCATTTAGTTTTCAGTTCAGTTTTCACTGTGAGCTAAACCTGAGGAGGTCTTTGTGCTGCTGGTCTGTGAAAATACCAATCTACATGTTAATTTAATTTACCCAGCGCTTGTCTCCACTTCAAAAGCGAGATCCGCGCGTGCACATCAAAAAGAAAAAAAATCTGTTCATATTCCCGCCCTTGTATGGATTCCTTTGTTTAAATTGTCCCTGGCTATGCGAAATTGTTTTTGCCGAACGAGCAAATGAGATTTAGCCCTTCGGACCATAAATATAAATGAGGGCAACAGTGTTGAGCCTTGGCTGGCTGTGAGCAGACTGCAGCCTCTGTGGTGCATTAGTCTGCTTGCTGACAGGACTCCATCCCCTGCTCTGTGGCTGCAGTCTGAACTGTATATGTGAGGCTCAGAGCCACCATAGTCCTCACAGAGACAATGTGGTGCTTTACTTTGAAGCTGTGGCCTCTAGTGTATTACAGTACATTACAGGCATTTGGTGTATAGTTGGAATATCAACTCATTCTTGTAGCACACACTCCACTGTGATGTGCGACAGTGTAGCACGGTGGTTCATTACCAGAAGGTTATAGATTTGATTCCCAAAAGGGGCATTCCAGTTGGTCCGGTAATCTGCCTGTGTAAAGGGATATTTTGTGGGAAATGGGCGCTCCTCACCCCGCTCTAAAGACCCCTGCAGAGCAGACGCTAATAACACAATCAGTGCGTTTGCTTAAAGAGGGGAGGGTTTTTGTCAGAAGTAGGGTTGTGTACTTCCTTTCCAGTGTGTTCAGGTAAAGGTGCTGGGAGGGGGAGAGGGGACAATAACGTGATTCTGTCCCCATGTTACTGTTTGGCCTTGTAAGGGGAGCGTCTCCCACTGTCTGAGACTAAACGGCCTATCCGTGCCAACGAGAGGCTGGGCCTGTCATCTAGCCTTCAACAGTAGCAATGCCACACCACCAGATGCAAAACAAGAGATAGACAGACCATGTCCTGGAGTTGTACAAGAATAGAATGACCAAGCAAGTTCACACAGAAAGGCCACTGCTGCCTAGAGCAGGACTGCTTCTCGCAGTATTTGCCCCCGTCTTGATATTTTTCAATAAAATGTAATATTAGACAAAGGGAACCTGAGCAACAGAGAACACATAAGAAATTATTTCATTTAAGTAATGAAAGAAGTTATCACTCATGTCACCCATGTGAAAAAGTCACAACATTCGGTGTGACAAATATGCAGTAATAGCAGAAATCAGGAAGGGGGAAAATACTTTTTCATAGTACTGTATGCTCTTATGTATGTTTGTTTCCCCAGAACACTGCCGTTGGCAGAAATAAATGAGAGAGGCAAAGAATAAATGAGAGAATGCAGACTGTTTGGGTTCTATGCCTCTTGATGGGTTCACACGCAAACTTGAGCGTAATTTGGTTTTGTTTCCTTTTCTGATCTTGCTGCAAGCAGCTCTGTGGCTGTTCAGTTTCACCTGTCTGCTAGCTGGAGCACTAGTGGTACTGATAGTTTCCTCCTGCCATTTCTCTTACCTTGGTGTAAGATTCTTTTCAGTAAACACAAATCCTTGTGGAAGAATAACTGTTAATTTAAGGAGGGTTAAAATAAGTGTATAATGCTGTGTTGGACTGAATTTCAGTGGACAATTCCAAAACGCATTCATCTGTGAACGTTGTTAGTTGGTTGAATACCTAGGGAACAGGTTCTTGACCTCTCGGTCCGATTGGCTGGCCTGCTCTGTTATTAATTGGTCATGTTCCATGAATTGGTTATGAGGCCTGCACAGGGGTGGATCAGACAGGGAGAGGATGTTTTGTAAATGTTGGTTTTTAACAGAAAAGACCGTACACAGTGCACCACTCAAGCTTCCCTCAAGAACAACTGTGGGTCCCAAGCGTGGAGTCAGCAGTGTAGTGTGTGCATGTGTGGAGCATCTTGTTCAGTGCTTCAACACACTGTGCTAAACATTCTTCAGACTGTGGGCACAATGGTAAGGCTAGGGGAGCCATCTCATCTTGAAACATTCTTGTGCTCATTAAAATCATTTTTCTTCATGTGCAATATGGGCTGTTGTTCTTGGCTTTATTTATTTATTTTTTATCAAACCTTTGGGACAGTCCCTGTAATTAATTAAAAAATTTTTCATCAGATGAGTCATCTTTGTGAATGTCATCACTATGGTAATAAATAACCAATTAATCATGTTTTATTCATGAAGTTTCTATTTTAAGTGAGGAGTATTTAAAATGTAAAATACAAATTAAAATGTGTTTCACATCAATGAATTTCAACCACACTCCCCTTTATTGTTCACAGAGTTACAATTCAAATAATTACATTTTCAGTATTATTGAAATGCACAGCTGCACATGCATGTGTTCAGATGTTTGTCTGGTGCACAGATGCTTTGACAGATTCTGTTCACGAGAAGAGGAAAAGGGTTATAATCATCTCGCAGAAGAGACAGACGTGTGTCCTATGTGCTATAAATGTCATTTATTTGCGGTAGATGAGTAATGTGACATATGTTTGGCAGACTAGCCTGTCCACATTTATAACCTCACCAGTCTCCTCTCATTGCAAAATTAGGGGCTCGTCGTTTTATTCATTTTAATTTGGGTGATTCCACTTATGTAATCCATCACCCGATCTGACCGGGGGAACCGGACTAGTGTGTGAGTCAGCAGATCTGCACAGTTTCGAGGTTTAAATGTGAGTGTGTTGCTAACGTGCGTTGCAGGAGCTAAAAAGCGTCCAGTAAGATCACTGTTAAAGTAGCTTGTTCTCGTCAGGAGGCATTGCCCCGCATTTGTGCCGAAAAGGAGACTCGTCGGCACGCCCTCCCGCTGGCGACTCGGCAACGCAAACGCGCCAACGCCACCCAGCCCTTCGCTCGTTAGCGCTAACGAGGCCGCGTCTGTCCCATCGCCAGCCTGCTTGGAGGGGGGGCTGCAACATCCCCTGGACCACTGAGCGGTCAGGGTTGCAGAAGTGTGCTGTAGGATTAGTCCATTCATTTTCATCCCCCTCCTGAGCACGATCGCATTGCAGAGCTGTGCTCCTCTCTTACCTCTGCATACATGGGCGTACACACACAAAGCCAGTTGCTCGCATGGGCGTGATGTCCATCACCTTGGGCATCTTGTAACCATTAGTGCTGCAGAAACCCTGCCCTGAGCCTGCAGGATCCAGAGCCATAATGGCTGTCATTCCTGCAGGTGGCAGAGCCGTGGCAGTCAGTTATACAGTCATTTTCTCTTGCTTTATTACCTGCTGTAATTGGCTTTGAAGGGAACCGCTGTCTCACACGTCTCCTACCTATTACTGTTATTGGGAGTATGCTTTATCTGGGGTTAAATAAGAAGGTGGTAAAAAAAACAAAAGCAAGGCTTTATTTGGTCAATTATGCCCCGGAGCCATTTTCCATTTTGCTTACCTTGTCTGAGATTGTCGCCAGTGGACTTACAGAATTGCAAATGCGGAATGTTTGTGTGGGAACAGGGAAGTGAGACTGATGAATTGAAGTTATCTAAAAGGATGCACAGACTGTTATACAATCTAAGCATTTTGTTTCCCTGTCTCAAACCCACCCTTGCAAGGGGTCAAGAACACTGGGGATGACCTTGGTAATTAGCATTAATCTATTGGGTGTCACCCTGGAAACAAGCCCCAGTTGAACCTTCCTGAGTAGCGAAGTCCTGATGCAACGATGCGGCCTCTGAAACAGAGCCAGAGCCAGGTAAAAGCTAGGTCACCTGGCTGGTCCTGAAGACTGTTTTTGGCAAACCCATTAGCGCTCCCTGCTTTTGACCTGCCCTTTTGAGGCCAGTCACCAGACACCACAACAGCGTCGGCGTCGGCAAGGGAAATGGGCAAACAGAAAGCCCTTTCTCAAGGACAGAAGCTGCTTCACCTCACCACGGGCATGCTGTTACCATAGTAATATCTCTCTTCTTTTCACTCCCACTTTCTTTTTTTTTTGTGCTTTTTCTTTTTTAGAACTGAGGAGGCTGGCAGAGCTGCACACAGATGTTTGGGTTGGAGTGCTGTTGTAGCTCTGCTGCTCCTCAAACCGTCAGCGTAAATAATGAAGTAAAAGAGCACCAGTTTTATTTAGTTTCACGTTTTAATAGCAACATTTTTATTTTTTTTTTATAGAAGTACAACAGTGTATATGGAAAATACTGAGTAATGGAGTCTTTTGTCTTGCCTTTACTATTGTTATACAGAACAAGCCAATTGTTTGGCAATACGTGTGTTTTTGTGTGTGTGCGCACGTGTTTGTGTGTGTGTGTGTGTGAATGTGTGTGGGTGAACATGGTGCAGTTGATATGACTTTACTATCTGAAACAATAGCAATGTCTGTCATTCACACTGAACTACGGGTTGCTAAGATTGTGACCAAGAGGTCTGGGGAACACAGTTGGCCTCATCCAACCAGGGATAGGCTTGGTTTTGTTTCCTTAGGTTACCACTATTTTATTTCTTCCCGAGGGTGCACAAATGCACCGATCATCTTTGCTCTACACTAATCCGTCCCCCTGCTCTCTCCTCCTCTGTCCTGCATCCCTCCATCCTGCAGAGGGCGCTGTTGGAGCAGAAGCAACGGCGGAAGAGGCGAGAGCCCCTGATGGTGCAGCCCAACCCAGAGGCCCGACCCAGGCGCTCTCGGCCACACCGCACCGAAGAGCAGGCTCCTCTCGTGGAGTCTCGACACAGCATAACCAGCGATGTCATAGTGGACGGTACGGAAACGAGAGGGTAGAGAGAGACCGAGAGAGAGAGAGAACCTACCAGCAGGGCTGCCCAGCCCTGTTCCTGGAGATCTCCCATCCTGTAGGTTTTCATTTCAACCCTAATTTGGCACACTGTATTCGACTAATTAGCAGCTCAACAAGATCTCTATCTGTGCGCATTGTGAGGGTTGGAGTGAAAGCCTACAGGATATTAGATGTCCAGGAACAGGGTTGGGCAGCTCTGACCTACAGTCACACTTGTATGTTTCAAGTTGGGGAAAAAAACAGGAATTAAAAAAGAAGCTTGAAAGAAGGCATCGATGTAGGAATATGAATGGTGATGTAATGTATGTGTGGAAGTTCAGGGAAGCTGTCAAATTCCTGGGAAGTTCAGGGAAGGCGTCAAATGCACAGGGAAGTTTGGGAATGCTCTGAAATACAGACAAGCGCAGTGCTGCCCTCGAATGTACAAGCAAGCAAGGTACATCTTTAACATTCACTAGCGAGAAAAGCAGTCTTCAAGCACACAGGCAATTGCGGGAAAGCTTTCAAATGCACAGAAGTGCAGGGCTACTCTCAGGCAGGGCATGCATTAGGAGAACACTCACTCGACTGCATTTCTTTTGTTGACAGGATTATTTAGCAATGACGTGACATTCAACTGGGCATTCAAAATTGTGAGTAAGGAAAAAGAGAATTATTCAGAAAGTATTGAATAAACCGGTAATGCAGGATAAATCTCGGCAGGTATCGATGGCCCAGCTGCTTTCATGGCATCGGAGACCCCTGACCTGGGCAGCAAGATCCAGGTGCTGTCCGTCAGCCAGCAGCAGTCCCCGCCCCCCGAGGAGCCTGACCGAGACGGCGACAAGGACTCGCTGCTAGAGCCCAAAACCGACATTCACGAGCTGCTGCAGAAACGAGGTTCGCACCGCACTGAACATTTTCTCTCTGATCTTCACTGTCATCCCTGCAGTAAGTGTGTCACGGTGTGAGGAGAGAGCGCCGCACGCTGCAGTCACCGTATGTGCTGTGTAAGGGTGCTGTTCAGTGCGTGTGATTGTATCTGCAGTAGCATGGGACTCCTCCCACTCTCCGGCCCGGCAAAACCCCGCCTCCGCTCTCACTGACTCCGCCCAGGAAAGGGTGGTGCAGTTGGGAGACACAGCTCCGGAGGCAGCGAAAGAAGAGGATATCCTTTCTTCGGAGGGGCCGCAGTCCCCCCTGACTGCCAGGGAGAAACTGCTCCGGTCAGGTAGCGAGCCACCCCCTCTAGGGGTGGGTGACACTGGTGATGGGAGGGTGAGGCTGCGGTCTGTGCATTCAATCTAAGCACGTCCTTCGATCTCCAAAGTTATTGCATAGGCAGAACAGGGACGGCTCAGTGAGTATGATGAGCTTTGGACAGTCAGTCATGGATTTATTTTAATTGAGACATTGTTTCCCAGACAAATATTTTGATTGGTTCAACTCGGCGAGTCACTGCTGACGCCCGATGGGTAGGTTTTGGGTTTTGTCGTGGCTCACTCTCCCATCTGGAGCTGGTCCGAGGCGGAGGGGGAGGCAGAGTCCTGGGTCACAGACCTCCTTTTCTCCTGGGGATAAATCGACAGAAGAGAGAGCCTGATGCATAATGGCCGTACTTTCTTTTGATATAGCACAGCTGCTGTTTCCAAGGAACACTGAATGAGAACACAGTGGGCTTGTCCTGCAGCTCATAAAGATATACGAGGGTTTTGGCTTACGAACGTTTTTTTACCATCTATATTTGCTGAGCTTCAAGCTCTGTTGAATAGCACTGAAATCATCAAAATCCTGCCTGGTTTTTCTCTTGGTCATGGCATATAAATCCCGTTTTTCAGTTAGGACCTTTTTTTGTTACTGAAATAAAGGAGTGAGACCTACAGAATATCATTCAGAGGGAGGGGCTGCCGTGCTGCACAGAGCCCTGCTTTCGAGGGCCACGGCTCCAGGTTGAGTAGCTGAGACAAACCAAGCCTGAGACATCACCACCGAGCTTGTTCTAAGATGGCTGCACCCTAATGCTAATCCTAAAAGCTAACTTCACTTGATTTTTCTAGCACATATGGGGTCAGTTTCAGATTTTAAGTGCAGGGCTATATCTTGTTTAAGGTAAAGCAAATAAACCAGTGTCGTATAATCACATTCTTCTCCCCTTTAAACTCTTTATTTCTTGATTTTGTTTGGGTGTACTACATGGTTCAGGTGGGGTCACACAAATTGCTTTCTGCACTGGTGCTGAAAATCAGCATTGTCTTGATCATTTTCTGCTTTGTAATCCCATAATCATGCACAGTATGACAGTATGTCTGCCCTGCTGTGACAAATCCTTGGACAGAAATTGATTGACTTGTTGATTGCTGATCTCTGGAAAACAGTCTGCTGTGAGCTGGGTGGTGCAATATGACGTTTTCCTCGCTCAGGGGTGCTACTAATGGTGCTGACCCATATCGCTGCATGTGCTCTCTTCTCCTTTCATATTCCATGTTTCACTCTCCCCATGTCAGGCCTCTCCGGCAGCGTGAACTATGATGAGGACAGCGATGAGGAGGAGGACGAGGAGGAAGAGGAAGAGCACGCCGGGTCCCTCTCCCCCCGCACAGAGAGCTCCCGACCTGCCTCTGCTTCCAGCACCAAGTCGACCACTGTAAGCTCCGCCCCCCTCACTACCTCACCCCTCCCACACCCTCTTACCACAACCAGTTTTCTCTCCTGAGAACCAGCTGGGCCTAAACATTGAGACATTGCTAAGTAACAGTAGCTGGCACTATGTAGACTTGTCTATCACTGAAATATTGTCACTGTCAACCGCTCCCCCCCTCCCCCCCCAAAGGACTATGTGGCCCCAGGGTCTCCAACCACAGAGGGGCCCTCAATTGAGGTGGACAACCTGGAGGAGTTTGTGCTGCGGCCGGCCCCCCGCGGGGCCACTGTCAAGTGCCGCATCACCCGGGACAAGAAGGGCATGGACCGCGGCCTCTACCCCACGTACTTCATGCACCTGGAGAAGGAGGACGGCAGGAAGGTACTGAGCGTGAGGAGGGCGGGGCTAGAGGAGGGGCCAGACCGTACGGCAGACTGTGCACACACCCCGCTTTCTTTCCTCAGATCTTCCTGCTGGCGGGCAGGAAGAGGAAGAAGAGCAAGACCTCAAACTACCTGATCTCGGTGGACCCCACGGACCTGTCCCGCGAGGGCGAGAGCTTCGTGGGGAAACTGAGGTGACCCTCACTCTTCTGTCCTCCCTCATCACAACCCCCCCATGGCATTCTTTCAGTTCATCGCTTGACACCTCGCCCCACCCCCCACCATTCGGTTGTGTTCTCTTTCAGGTCCAACCTCATGGGGACCAAGTTCACAGTGTACGACAACGGCTCCAACCCCAGCAAGACGCCCGGCGCGCTGCTGGAGGAGAGCAACACTCGGCAGGAGCTGGCGGCTATCTGCTACGTGAGTCGGGCGGGAAGCCAAGGCGCAAGTCTGCAGTCGGGCCGTGAGCCAGCGACCATCCACGCTCTGTCCTTTGCAGTTCTAGAAAATGTTTCTCATGGTCGTTCATCTGCGGAGTCGCTCTGAACGCTGACCCGCTGGAGTCTGTGTTCCCTGCAGGAGACCAACGTGCTGGGATTCAAAGGGCCACGCAAAATGACCGTCATAATCCCTGGGATGAACATGAACTTCGAGAGGGTGCCCGTGCGACCGACCAGCGTGAGTCTCCCCTCGCCGCCTGGGTCTCGCTTCTCTCCTCCTTTACTGTGTGTATTAGGACACTGTGCTGCCTCTGCCTGACTACACACTACACTATGTGCTGATACTGGCCAATGAGATGCTTGAATCCTTTGTAAATTGCCTGGATGTGTGGAGACTGAACGGTATACTTTGTTGGAGTACGTGGAGGATAAAATGCGCTGTGTGGACACTTTACATGTTGTACATGCTCTGTGGGGGTGTAGTTACCCATGTACTTTATGTGGAGATTGAAGTTGTGCTTTGTAGAGGGATGTAGAGACTAAAATGTGCTATGTGGGGATGTGTGTTGACTTGAGTGTGTACTTTGGGTAGACTTACAGAGACTAAAGTGGATGGGGATGTGTGCGGACTGAGGAGAGCTGTGTACTCTTTGTGCCCTCAGGAACAGGAGAGTCTGCTCACTAAGTGGCAGAACCACTCCCTGGAAAACCTGATTGAGCTGCACAACAAGGCGCCAGTGTGGAACGATGACACGCAGTCCTACGTGCTGAACTTCCACGGGCGAGTCACGCAAGCCTCGGTCAAGAACTTTCAGATCGTCCACGACAACGACCGTGAGCTTCAGCGCCCTCACCTGCCCATCGTTATCCACAGCACTCTGGCAACGTGCCTATATTGGGCTGCTATCATTTCAATACCTCTACTTCATATTCTTACTTGCATGCACACACACACCCACACACAGGCACACTCGCACACAGACAGTCTTTCTCTCGCTCTCTCACTCTCTCTCTCTCTCTCTCACACACACACACACACACACACACACCCAACTGCTAGTTAAGCTTACCAGTAACCTCTGTTGTCTCATACGACTGTGTGTTTGTGACTCAGATAATTGCATAATAACAAGACTTGTATCTAAGCCATAACCGCTGTCCCTAAATCAGTTGTGCTTGGGTGATGGACTGTTCTGATTTTTAACCCTCTGTGTTTTTCCATGTTACCTGACAGCGGACTATATCGTCATGCAGTTTGGCCGGGTGGCAGAGGACGTGTTCACACTGGACTACAATTACCCTATGTGTGCACTTCAGGCCTTCGCCATTGGCCTGTCCAGCTTCGATGGCAAACTGGCCTGCGAATGAGTGCTGAGAAACCCCCCCACCCCACCCCACCCCCCCACCTATGCTGTCTGTGGTCTTTTTAACCTGAAACTCTACCCGCACCCTCAGGACATTGCAATTGACCATCATCTACACACCCTCCCCCCCCCCCACTGTCTGCTTCCTGTCCCCACAGGAAGTTCACACAACCCTTGCCTACAGGCTTTTCCACTAAAATGCTGCACTGGTGCAACCCTGTGAAAACATAACCCTCCAAACCCTTCTGTAGTGCACCCATCCTCAGAAAGATACACCTACACACGGACAGAGAGAGCGAGAGAGAGAGAGAGTGAGTGAGTGAGGGAGCGAATGAGAAAGAAAGAGACTGTGAAGCAACAGATGAAGAGAGAGAGCCCTTTTGTCGAGAGAATTCCTTTCGGGGGCCGAGCCTGCTGTGTGAGGATGTCTTTGTTTTATGTTTTTCTGTGTTATCCTCTGTTTTATCTGGATCATTCTGTGAGGTGTGCAGTCCATGTACAACAAGCTCAAGGGAAAGGTTCATATACGGAAAGAAACGGGCAAGTCTCTGCTTTCCTTGGGAAAGAATCCTTTTAACAGGCCAGTCCTGTGAAAGGTGAGATTTTAAACCTGGATTTTGAAACGATTTCATGTTCTTAGTGTTAAGTTTGTTTGCTGGACATTGAATATTTAAAATTTTTAGCATGTTTTTTTAATATAAAAAAGGTTCATGTTTTCCACATTGATGCTAAAGTAATTCCATCTCAAACAAGTTATGTGGTTGCTCTTAAAAACTTGCGCATTTCTGTGCTAATCCTGGAAAGCTGTTGTTAACCCAAGTAACCCAGTTAAATTGTAATTTCTTTCATGGTTTGTCACATGGTATTGTTTATCAAGAAGACTTCAATAGCGTGAACTTTGATCATGTATCCAATATTTAAAGTTTATCAGAATGGCATTAATATTTACATTGATGGGATACTGATTGCATTGTTTTTGGTGGTCCACAAGGCCTTCTGAAGCACTTATAATTGATGCAAGTGTTTGCTCTTCAAATGAAATTACAAAAAGGAGTTCTTTTGAGTTTGATACAACAATCCCATGTGATCATAATGGCTGAACGATCCTGCTTGTATGTGTGACAGAACCAGCTTCTTAGTCAATGAAAAGACACTAATCAATCCTTAAGGCTAGTTTTCAGTTTCTTCTGCCCTTTTTATTCTATTTAAAATATCCACCACGTCGTTCGCATCGACACGAGCTCTTCAGCTTAGCCCGCGCACAAAGCCTCATATACTTTCATGTGGACCAATGGCTGTTCAGTGCTATTAAAGGTGTATTATGTAAGTTTTGAGAAACGAGCAGGAGAGGGGAAAAAAAAACATTCTACCCTCTCCCCTCAGCTCTCCCTCCAAACACACATAAACACGCGCTCATCCGAGCACTGGAGAGAGGAACGTCCCTTTCCATCACAGTCGGGAGTCGCTATGACCAGTTTCAGAAAAATCTGTTTTTATGTCAAAAATGTTACATTTTGGCTGTAAGATGCCAAGCTGGCGCCGGGGTTCTCTTAGGCGACCGAGACCTTGGCCACTGCCGTTTGTCACTCACCAGTCACACGTGGCGACTACTTTGTCTTGGCTTTCATGATGTGTGTGTCTCAGCTTTGCGTCGTTCGGAGGTCTAGTTTTGGCACTAGCTATCTCTGCAGTAACGTTACCTCTGCTCTGCTCTTATCTGCTTAGCCCTGCCCGCCCTGTCTGCTGTGACACGTTTGACAGACAGACAGACAGGTTGGGCAGAGAGCTGTCCTGATTGGTTGTTAAAATTCAAGCGTGATAAGAAAATTGGTTTAAAAAAAAAAAGAAAAAAAAAAGGAGTGGCTTATTTCAGAGCCTGGGGCAGTCACAGACCTTTTAATTTATTGATATCTGTTGGGATTCGAAGGACATTTAACAAAAGTGTTGTACAACAGACTTTCATAATGTACTTTTAACCACAGGAGGAGAGGTGCATCTCTCAAAGACAACAGCTAGTATCTGATAGGTGCTTGGTTAGTAGCAAGGGTTGCTACAGTGATTACCTTTTTAACACTGGCCAATTTAGGACCACCCTACCCTGGCAATACAGCCCACCACCGTCCCATCACTACAGACTGATGTGCATGGATAACCCGGACTGGAACTAGGCAAGGCTAAGATGCAAGTCTCAGCCTGGGCTCTTGGGAGGCACTTTTACCAGCTGAGCCACTTGGGAGTCCCTGTGTAGACTTTTGAATGAGCTGTATACTGCCATTTATCAATTGTCAAGGGATTTTTCAGTAAAAGTGATTTTATGCTGCTCACTTTTAACTGCAACAAACCCATACTGCAGGTTTGTTGTTACTCAGAACTTGGGTAACACAGAATTTGAGTTAACTCGGGTCACCTGGTTTCCTGGGTCTGGAAAAAAAAACTGCACTGCAGTAAAAAGAAAAATGCGTCTATATAAAGCAGGAATGTCCAGTCTTATCCAAAAAAGGGCCGGTGTGGCTGCAGGTTTTTGTTTTAGCCCTGAAACACCTGATTCTACTAAAAGTTCATGCCCCTGTACAACATTTTAAAATTATGTCCACGGTAGTAATTGAACTGAATTTAACACGATGTTGCTTGTAAACATCGCATTCAGTCACCATCTGAGTTAAAATAAGTGCCAATTACTTTATCAACTTATATTATCGAGGTGGTGCAAATGAGAATTGTTTGGAAAGGGGATTGAGAAAGAAGCTATAGCAACCTCTAGCTGGCGGAAGACTGAAGTACATTGCAAGAAAAAAAGGGATTAATTGGTGGCCCCAAGTATAAGAAATGGCATATTCCTTGTGGGCTTCAGGATCTTTTGAAAAAAATACTGATGTGCTCACCCTACATTTGACACTATGTAGCACTTCCTTGCATATTAATAAATATTGAACATGGCATATATCTGCATACCATATACATGAATATTATAATTAAATGCTGCAAATTATATAGACTTAATGAGTATATGAAATTGTTTCTTGAGGCTATTTGAGGCTTTTTCTTCTACAGTTTCTACATTCATATACACACAGAAACTACCTGTGTTCTGACCAAACTAATGTATATAATGTATATGTGTGAATGTGCACATGTGTATTGACCAGCTGACAATTCCAGGTATGCACACACTTAGAAATAGTATTCTTAATTTAAATGTTTTTTTAAAGAGGACCTAGCTTGCACAAACACATATAAGGATTATACATTGAAGCTTAGCTTACTGGCTCCCACTCAAAGAATGACTTGTATTTGAAATAATGTTATTTGATCATGACTGTAGTAATATTCATTCCAACCTATCCCTTTCTGACAATTTGATCTTTTGCTACTTGTTTGTACATAGAATAAATGACAGTGTTGTCAGTGAGTCCTACCCTGTCTAAGCTCCTCATTTAGTCTTTATGATTCTTATGTTAACCCAGAGACAGACCTTCATTCGTTGGTACCATTGTGTCGCTTTTTTCTGTTTTGGTGTAAAAAATACCTCGCATGAACATGTCTGAACATTGTGTTTTTAGCCGCTGATTGTTCTGGTAAATAGTGCAGCACAGATGAAGGAAACCTTTTATTACAGTCAAAACTGCATTTCCTTTCACAGTAAACACTGTCAACCCAGGATCCACAACTAGCTATTTAAGGTTGCTCCAGTTAAGTCTATTTTACTGGGTCTGGTAAAGCACTGAAAGCTGAACACGTTTATGCTATTACCAGAAATTGTGATTCTGGCTTTTAGAAATGTTCACATAGGAAAAACTTGAACTGCTAAATTAAACATTTGATAACATATATTCTTTTCTGCAAATGGTATTTTTTGAATAGATAATTGCATGACAATTCTGAAAATAACCTTTAACAAAAAGAACTTCAACAGTATCAGTCTTAAAGGGATAGTTCACTTTCTGGGGTTTATTTTGGTATTTCAAATTTGGTGTTTTTAGTTTGCCCAGGCAGTGTTTGTGTGTTGAATGATATTTTAGATATTACCAAAAGTTCCTAATGACCTGTTTAGTTTAAAATGAATGATATAGGGGGTTTCACAGTCCAAAGCACAAAAAACACTTTAAATAACTCCAAAACAGCTTGTACACTGATGTCACTGATTCACTTCTATTTTATAACATTTATTCATAATTATCATTTTGTATATCATGCTGGCATTCCTTTCCTTCAGCACAGTGGTTTCATACTGCATTGGAGAGGGATACAAATCAAATAAAATTAAATGCAATTTTCAGTTTGAAAATTACATTTAGCATGTACAACACATAATGTCTGGGGGCATCATGTCAAAGCTGCAGCACAATAGCTGCTTTGGAGTTACCCGAAGTGTGTTTTCTTTCTTTAGCCATTTTAAAGCTGGTAAGTCATCAGAACCTTCTGCAAATGTCAAAAATATCCAATTGCAAATATGTACCAAAGCTGAAATGATTCTTAAATACTCTAGAAAGTCAACCATCCCTTTATCCAGTTCAGATCAAACAAATAGTGTATACCACCATATGGTTCTCCAAGACACTGGAGAGCGCTATTTTTGCTTTCTCTATTGGCTACCACAAGAACACAGAACTGATGTATTGAGTACAACATGTGGCCTGCTGGTGGCAGTATACCCCACTAAACTTCACCTACATCTCCCTGTTGAAGTGAAATGCTCAAAGCCCACCGGTCACACAGCTGAACTAACCGGTGTATAATGTTTCAACACAATGAAAAGCAAGTGAAAAAACAGGCGGTAAAATGTTTCGGGGTCTCACTCAACAGATGTTGACGATGTCAGACAATGCTTTGTATTTGATGAGGTAGTAGGGATAGCACTGGCAGCTATCGAACACCACAAAGGTAGATGGATTGTAAAGCCGATTCACGCAGGTATCATACCGCTCAAATCCAGGTGTTTGGGGGTCGAGACAGGGTGGGCGACAGAACGCTGTATTCCCCACACTCATCCTGCCCACCAGCACCTTGGCAAGGAACATGTGCTGGCAGTTCTCCTCGCCTGATGCCTGTGCATACGCATCGGCGTAACTGGCATGTCGGGCAAAGTAGGTACCCTGGCCGTATGCCACCCCGTTCTTCCCTGAAACTCGCGGGTCAAAGTTGGTCAAACTGATCTCCTTGGCGCAATCCTCAGTGGTCCCATGGAACAGGTGCCGCTCCAGAGACCTTCTCTCGACTGTGCTGCGACTCTGCATGTGCTCCTTCTGCCTAAAACAGGGAAGTCTGTCAATCTGCACGTCTGTCCTTTTAAGAGATTTATTAGGAGGTATGTGTCACATATCTTGCTGATGAAAAGTGAATCAGACTTAAATGTGAGACTCAATTTTCAGGGAGAGCTAGCCAGCTATTTTCTGAAGTGTTTTAACGCTGACTGATCCAGAGGAAAGTCATTATCAAGATGGGTTTTTTGGGGGGAAAGCATGTTTATCCATATTCTCCTAGTTATTGTGAAATCTATGGTGATTCCATTGCCAATGATACAGTGAACACAACAGCATTTCACTGATATTTTGATCTCCTCTATTCTTTTTAGCAGTTTTTTTAAATGTTTTAAACTCAAAATTTTATATGCCAAATTGTTTTCATGTCTGGCTTATAGCAGTCCTCAGTCAATGTGAGTGAATTCAGACAAAGAATTTCCCTCAGAAACATGTTACAATGCTTCTTTTTGGTCTGTGGCCTGATATTTGAGCAACGCAGTCTCTGTGTTAGAGTACACTTCATACACAGGTGAAACCTGTGCTTCCTGGGAGACAGTACGGCACTTCCTCCACCGCTCTGCATGTTGTTGGCCACAGTTGACACTGCATGAGTGGATGGACTACCGGACTATGGGATAAACGCAGGCTTTGGAACCTACTGACTCTCTAAGAAGTGACTCAGTGTTGCCTGAAGTGCCAGAAATAGGTCTGGACAGCCTGGTCACAACATTAATGTACAGAACTGTAGCATTGCGGTTAAAATTTGGCTCTCCATTGCTCGTATGTATAACACACATTTTTTATATCTAAACATGGTCACATCATCTCAACTGAAATCCAGGTCTTACCTAAAATTCATACCACTAAGGAGTGACACCATCTTAACTGAAAGAATGTAACAATTATTGAATGCCTAAATTCTCACTCATCACACCCTCTTACCTCCTATACTTGTCCCACTGGAAAACGTTCTGGACCTGCTGTATGCTGATGATCTCTGTCTTGGTCTCCAACATGGTGCTGTGGAACAGGCAGTGGACGCTTTGGTAGGCTTTGGCATTGGGTGGCACCTTCACCAGGCTAAAGCCCTGATCTGGGCTCAGGGTCCACACAGGAGGGTACCAGCTGCTGAACTCCTGCAGAGGATCCACACTGAGACTGGGAAGAACCTGCCCAAAAGGCCGGGGGGGTTCTCCGAGCGAAACTGTCCTGAAAAGCAGTTTAAGATCACAGAAAAGAACAAGGTCAGAAAGGGGCAGTCACATGTACCCACAGAATTTCAATTTACATAAATTTACACTCAGAATACACATACAGGAGGTAGTCTGAATTTGATAGTCATCTCCCAAGATGCCCGAGATGAGGCATGTGCAGAACGATTTCTGTCCTAAATGCAACCTGGACAGGAAAAACTGCAGTCCAAGTTTCATTAATGATTCTCCAATAATTTAATTGCAAAAGATGATGTAAATAAATCACAAGCTGCTTGGGGAGCACACTCCTGTTCTTCAACTATTTCCATTTATTCTCCATATACTAATGCTTTGCATTAAAAAAAAAAATAGTGAAAATATACTGTGGAATGTTTTATCCACAAACTTCTATGCATTTTTACAAATATTAATCCTAGCAAATTTCACACACCACCTTTTGGTGCCCATACATTATGGGCCTTAATTTGAAGTCGATAAATTGAGTCAAGTTACACCACACATCATCTTGAGCCTCTCTAAGCAGCACGCTTAAAGTAATTAAAGATAACAAAAAAGTTGAGCGTGGGCAAAGGACCAATTATCCAGGGCACGTGAACACATCATACTTCAGGTGTGATTTGAGGGAGAAGAGCGAGTGGAAGGTTGGCCTCAGTCGTACTCTGCGTTTGAACCTGGTCGTAAGGTTCCTCTGGGTCAGACTGCTGAAGTCCACTTTGTACTCCAGCTCCCCAATGAAGAACCGACAGCTTGTTTTCCCTTCCCTCATCTTTTCCAGTAGCAACGCGGACACTTCCTGCAGAAAATAGCTGAGTTACTGGACAATACTAGACCCAGAATATACAGTGAAAAGGTTCTCTCAACTGATTTTTTTAAGGTTATTTAGAATACATTTAGAATGTATTTACCTACATTTTGTACCTTTTTTTGAATATTTTCCTAGTCTAGTCTGCATCATATATTGTGAAAACACAGCTCCCAATCCACAAAATAATAATGAAGGGGTGTTACCATTTGGTAATGTGTTATAGAGAGGAAAATAAAGCTGCCACAGGGAATCAAAGGTGGTAAGAGATTCAATTAAAGCATGAAAGCTGTTCCAGTGACCTCCATAATGTTGAAGGACACAGGAAATCTGAGGTACAGGAAACAAATCCCAGAGGGAGAATGTATTTTAAAGTTATGTACTTCTTTGTATGGTTCCCATTCATAATCATTCCACCAGTAGATCTTCCACACTGTGGACAGGAGAGGGATCCTGGCTGGGTTGCTCCTATTGGTTAGTCTTCTGGCTTCATCATATTTCACAGAATTTTTCACTGTCATGGTGTCAAAGTGGAGGGAAAACATATCTGTCCTGAGGGCAGATAAATGTTTATGAGTGCAGAAGTGCATTAACCCGATGGGCATAGCAACACATGCCGAGTTCCTAAACTCAACTCGGGGCTTTCAGTGTGACTTTCAGTGTAAACTCCGGTATAACAACCTTCCAGATGAATGAGCAGCCATACTATCCAATGCCCACATCCAATGTTAATGCCCATTTCTAATCAAGATTGACAGCCTAACAAGTTGCCAACTTCACCAGAAATGTGGTACATGAACTATACTTCCATAGTTGCACTCCTGGTACAAGCTAGTACTACAGGACTTCCCCTACAGTACATGACTGATTGTTTTTTTATATAAAGGCTGGTTATGCAGGACTTTAGTGTATTCTTACATGTAATTGCAATTCTAATTTCTTGGCACACATTTAACATGTGTATATCTGGTCAGAAACTTAATCTGCAATATGTACATATAATAATTTTAAACAAGATAGGGCTAAAAATCCCTTTAAAAACTCACTCATCCTGCATCTTGATGGTCTCTCTGCCAATGTCACAGTATAGCTTCTCCAGTTTGACCAGAGCAGACAGAGAGACGTCGACCCACTGCTGAGTGTCCCGGCGCCTCAGCTGCCAGTGGAAAGGGAGAGGCGTGTGGTGCTGCTTGCAATTTGACTTGTATCGACAATGGCCAGTGAGGAACCGGTCGCAGATGTAGATGCTACCAGAGGACTGGGTGTAACAGGTTTTGGCATCTAGCTGATAAAACACGGAGGGAAGATCAATGACCTCATGAGTCGCAGCACCGGGGCCGGACAAGCTCTGACAGGAGGGAGTCAGCTGGGGAAGGGTCTGAGACTGTGGGAGGGGCTTAGGAGGAGACTGTGTTGCTTGAGTCTGATACGGAAGTACAGGCAGCAAGTTCAATCCATAAGGATTGGGAGTATTCCATGCTATCTGAGTGCTCAGGTTGAGGGGCACACCATGGATCATCTGGGGCATGGGCTGAATGCTGGGAACAGGCAGGCTTGTGGGGAGTGTTGAAAGTTGGGTTTCAGACAGGGATGAAGGCTGTGTTTCAGGCTGGTCATTGCTCTGGGCTTTCTGGGTGGTGAGAGGGGTAATCTGGATGGTGATGCCATATGGAGTCACACTCCACTGCACCTGTGCATGAGCGGCATTTACACTCTCCCACACGGGCAGGCTGGTGTTGCTGTTTTGGGGGATCTGCAGCAGTAGTTCAGTTGAGCTCAACAGGCTGAACGGCACCTGTCTGCAAGGCCTGCTCTGGTCTGCAGACTCAGTCTCAGTCTTCCTCTTCTTTAGTGGTACTTCACTGAACAGAAGTTCTGCCATCTCACTGGTCCTTCTGGAACCTGACAAACTGAGCATGTAATCTGGCACGTTAACGCTGAAATGGAAACAGACCTATTAGCTCGCAGTCACAAGGTCATCAAATGCAGCCTTGAAAACAGGCTTGTTGTGCAAAAAAAAAAAAAGAATGTAAACAGACTAAAGTAAAAGTCTAGTGCACAATCCTTGGCCTCAGGATTTACCAGTCCGGAAACGGGAAAGAACACTCATTATTGAAGTCGTTATCAAGCTGGTGCTTAGGTAGCCTAATTGCTTACTACTTTTGTGATAGTTTATATATATCTTTCTAATATAATCTTTCTATACACACATAAAATCGAGTATCTTACGCTTAGAAACCTTCAAAAGCACGACAATATCACAGGCCTACATATTACGATTGGCTACTTTTCATATGCATGCAGCAGGTACAAATATAATTCACGACTATTTGTCAGCCTCACTTGTTTACTCAGGTATTCATTGTCATAAATGCTCAAGAGGCTTGTTATGTTTTTATTTTCAAAATCCGTTAACAATACCGTCGTACCTACTTTAGCCCTAACGAAGAATTTAAGGATTTACATCTCCAAAAACGTCAACCTAAAATTATGTGTGTGGAACACATCGGTTTCACTTCACGAAAGTTACCGCACCAATTCTCAACTTTATAACTATGCAAACCAAAACTTTAATTGCGAAAAACTATACCTACCATATAATTTTAAGGAAGCCGAATAGCGGCCAGAGAGATCAACCGCGAAAATGCTTTCGACGATTGGGGTACTGATCTTATAGGCTAAATTCATAGGATGGCGCTTTTTGGACAAAGTTTTAACCAGTTATAGCAATAATTACCATCTGCGGGACGATACGTTAACTTCAACGGTGTTGTGACTTGCAAGTCGATAAACAGTCTGCTTTCCGAGGAAGATGTTTCAGTGTTTATTTAGCCTATTTCATTTCACAATATAAGCAATAGGTTCTGAGGGACAACTGCAACACCAGATGGCACCACTTGCATAATTCTTATGGGCTTTTTCAGTTGAAGATACAGGATCACTTTGATACATTTTGCCACAAACAAAAAAGTTGATTAACTTTTAGTTCTTTTATTTTAACTTTTATTGTTCCCATCATGTTACTTAAAGGACACACAGTTAACGAAAAATGCTAAATTCTGCCATCTCACTGGTCCTTCTGGAAGTGAGAACAGGAGTCAAACAAGGAAAACATAGCTGTCAACTTTAACAGATTTATTGGGTTAAGTATGGCAACCAGAATAAATCACAGCATGGGTGGCCACAACCGCTGAAAAGAGACCCACAATCCTGGCAATACAGATTTGTATTATTCAGGCTATATTCCTTGCTCTCTCAACCTTTGGTTTTTACACTTTAATATTTTCCTCTCTTTCTGGGCATTTTATAAGTACATTTTAATGCGGTTATTTCTCATAAACAATTCATAGAAATTCATGTGAATAGTGACATTACACAGTCCTCCATACATACATACATACATGGAGTAGGATACTACAACAGGACAATTAGTTATATTGTAGATACCATTTGTTTCAACAACAAAAACAAAACAGATAGCAAAATGTGCATGCATTTGTATTGATTATATTTAAAATAACAATAATAACAATTATTCGTTGTCCAAATGTCTGTTATGATCCATTAAGAATATTTGTAAATATAATTTTAAGTCAATGGCAATTGAAAGATGTTTCAATAATAAGGACTGGGTTTTTGTGGTTTGGTCTAGACTGAATGTTCGGTATTTCCCACATTATGCAATATGTCAGCAGAGTTTATGCAGACAATGCTGTGAGTACTAAGCAGTCACCTACTTTGTAGGCCACAGACTCTGGAATTCTATACCCATGCACAAACAGAAACTAACAGAATGAGCCACTCAGCAGCCCAAAAATAATGTAATTTTTTGTTAATGTAGATGAAATTGTGGTTTCGTTTCACTTACGCCGTCTAGCTATATCATCGCTGGAAAGTAGTTAGCGTTCACACAAGTGGAATCCATTGAGGTATGCATAACTTTTTTTAAGTATTTCAAATCGTAATGAGTTAATTCCACAGCTCGCTCATGGCAGTATCAAAGCAACAACTTGTCCTCGGAATTAAATAAAATAATAGGCAATAGAAATATATGAGCATTAGCATATTGGAGTATTATAGTATAGTATTATAGGAGTATATATTGAAGTCCTTGCACTTCATTCACAGATGTTGACGAGGTCAGACACTGCTTTGTACTTGATCAGGTAATAGGGATAACACTGGCAGTTGTCAAATACCACAAAGATGGAGGGGTCGGAAATCTTGTCAACGCAAGTGTCATATAGCTCATATCCTGGTGTCAAGGGGTTGAGCCGGGGTGGGCGGGAGTATGTAGCGTTCCCAAGAGTCACATTACCCACCAGCACCTTGGCAAGAAACATGTGCTGGTTACCCCCGCCTGATTTGGCTGCATATTTCAAAGAGTACCTGGCATCTCGGGCAAAGTAGCTGCCCTGGCCATATACCACCCCGTTCTTCCCTGACACTCGTGGGTCAAAGTTGTTCAAACAGATCTCCTTGGCGCAATCCTCAGTGGTCCCATGGAACAGATGTTGCTCCAGAGACCAGCTGTGTGCTGTGCTGTGAATCTGCATGTGCTCCTTCTGCCTAAAACACCAGGAAGTCACACGTTTCAATTTCTGTACATATATTCAACGGAGATCATTTTACAGCGAAAAAACACTGGGTGACAGTATCTGAACACCAACACTTAATCATGAATGCCAAAATTCTCACTCATCACATCCTCTTACCTCCTATACCTGTCCCAATGAAAGATGTTCTGGACCTGCTGTATGCTGATGATCTCTGTCTTGGTCTCATTCATGGTGCTGTAGAACAGGCAGTGGATGCTTTGGTAGGCTTTGGCACTGGGTGGCACCTCCACCAGGCTAAAGCCCTGGTTTGGGCTCAGAGTCCACACAGGAGGATACCAGCTGCTAAACTCCTGCAGAGGGTCCACACTGAGGCTGGGAAGAACCTGTCCAAAATTTTTGGAGGCTTCGCATAGGACAACTGTCCTGAGAACACAGAGGGAAAGAAAAATGAGGTGTAAAATCAGGTTGCACTGTTTATAATTGTCCTGTAAGCAATAACCTATTTACTTTCTGTTAAAATATATATATTTAAAAAATATTTGTACTGATCCCTCACATTTACTCTAGTGAAAGTCTATTCCAAGGCACTGATAAAATTGGTAATCAAAACTTAGTGGCTGATTAATCAAATAAATTGAAGTGCCCACACCACATATAGCACGTCTGGAGGCAAAGATAGTGGCTGTATCAATCAAAATATTACAAAATGATAACATCCCCCTAGAAAATATAAATCATTTTGTTGGTCTAGAATATCCATCTGCATATCATATTAAGGTCATTAAAATAATAACTTCCTGCAGGGAGTATGAAATTAAATATGATTCTATTCAAAATCCCCAGCGGGGGCACTGTAATGTTCAGATGTCAGAGTTAGTAAAAATACAGAAATTACATGGTGAGATTTTTGCGCCACAAAGTTGCAGTTAAGTTTGATCCACACTAAACTGTCGATTAAAGTACAGTTTAAAATAACTTTATTTAATTGACATTCCAGACATTTATATATTGGCTTATTACATGGGCTAATAAATACAGATTTAGAAAAAAGACAAAATGTAATGAGCTACCAGACTCCAGCCCTGAATTTTGAGTGTCTTATTTAAAAGACACGAGGGTGTTAACTTGCATTATATTGCAAATGACAGTACAGTATATTATGGTTATAAAGTAATGATAAGACATGGAGGAGGACATACTTCAGGTGTCGTTTGAGGGAGAAGGGCGAGCGGAAGGTGGGCCTCCGTCGTACTCTGCGTGTGAACCCGGTGGTGAGGTTCCTCTGGGTCAGACTGCTGAAGTCAACTTCGTACTCTTGCTTTCCAATGTGGAACCGACAGCTGCTCTTCCCTGTCTCCTTCGTTTCCAGCAGCAACATGGACACTTCCTGCAAGGAAATGCCAAACAAGTCCTCTAGTCACTTATCCACTTTAGGAAACCAAACCCTTTGGAACCAGGGCTAGTAACCAGCCAAGTGTTTCCACTCTTTTTAAGGGCACAGTGGAGCCAAGAGTATTACTGACCAGGGTTAAGCCTCGCACATACCTTAGAGTTGAAAACAAAATCCTTCATACAAAATGGTTGCATAAGGTGCCCATACCTCATTTTAGCACAAAACAAAAAACCTTGCGTGGAAATTCAGCTCAAATAGAGGTATATACTCTTATAAGCAGGGCTTGAAATTAACATCTGACAACCCACCAAATGTCTGTAAAAATGGGCTGTGGTTGGTAACAATGCTTATTAGTATGTCTCTGGGTGCTTTCACATATTTCAGTTAAAAATTGTGGCAGATATCTGTTGCTGAAAGTAATGTCCCTCTGTGAAACAGAGATAAGGAAGGCCTAAGCCAACCTTATACCAATCCTTAAGTTAACATAAAACAATTCAACAGGTGGACATTTCTTCAATATATATCAAACTCAACAAGGACTTTAGTGTTAACTCAACAGGTGAAACTGAGTTTTGTCTTAAGCTTTGATTTTAATGGTTCTTACATTTCTGTACTGTTCCCAATTGTATTCATTCCACCAATAATTGTTCCACACTGTAGGGAAATGGTGGTTCCTTTCTGGATTGCTGCTGTTGGAGAGTCTCCTGGCTTTATCATACTTCTCAGAGTTTTCCACCGTCATGGTGTCAAACTGGAGGGTGAACACATCTTCCCTGAGGGGTAAATGTTAATATGTGAAGAAGCACATTGACCTGATGGGTTCAGAAATATATGCTGAGCTCCTCAACACACTGGGCCTTCAGAAATACACAATTACCTTATTCCACTACCAGCACTATGCCTGAAGGGCTGAACAAGACACTTACCTACCCACTATCCAACAGCTGAAGTTCACAGTACAAGGCACAAAGTGCATTACAGGAGAGCTAGCAGCACATGCAGCAATGGTGCATCTCTCACTAAAGATAGTTAGCTGCTAAAAACTAATAGACACCTGACAAATAGGTAGTAAGCATTAGCAGTGGTGACCCAAGGAACTTGACACTCCTGAGTCCTGGTAACAGCCAGATAATGACCCAGCCATTACAATTTGTGATGTCCATACCACAGAGCTCAGCATTTGTAAGAACCATTTTTGCTGACTGAGCCTCTCAGGAACTCCATAATAATGCCTTAATATTATACATGTTTGTCCTAATTTCTAGCACAACTTATTTTGGCAATAGTATTTTCTTCTCTGATCTAAATCACCAACTGTAATATGTATTTTAATCTGGCATTTTGTAGAAAGATGGAGCCAAAAAACCCTGGACCCACATGTCCTGTAGCCTGGCGGTGTCTCGGTTTCTGTCACAGTACAGTTTCTCCAATTTGACCTGGGCAGAATGGGAAGTGCTGACCCACTGGTGAGTGTCTTGGCGTCTCAGCTGCCAATGGAAAGGGTAGGGAGTGTGGTGCAACTGGCAGTCAAACCCATTCCGGCAGTGTCCCAGCAGGAACTGGTCACAGATGCAGGCTTCCTCAGAGGGACCAGTATGGAAGCAAGCCTGCTGTACCCACTTGGCTTTGGGTGCTGGCTGGAACAACAGGTCAGTGACCTCATAAGTGTCCTCACTGGGGCCAATGATGTCTTTATAGGAAGAGGCAGGGTGAGAGTGGGCCTGGTACTGAGGGAGGGGCTGAAGCTGGGCTGTAGTCAGGGGTGCGGTCAAACCGAGAGGCTGATTTTGGGATGAAAGAAGAGGCTGAGGATGAGTGGGGATAATTCTGTAGGAATGGGGTGCTCTACAAGGTGTGGTCATGAGTACACTCTGGGAGAGCGGCTGAATGCTGGGAACAGGCAGGCTTGCAGGGAGTGTTGAAAGTTGGGTTTCACTTTCAGACAATGATGAGGGCTGGGTGTCAGGCTGGTCATTGCTCTGCTTGGTGAGAGGGGTGATCTGGATGGTGATGCCATATGGAGTCACACTCCACTGCACCTCTGCCTGAGCAGCATTTACACTCTCCCACACGGGCAGGCTGGTGTTGCTGTTTGGGGGGATCTGCAGCAGTAGTTCAGCGGCGCTCAACAGGCTGACCCGCACCTGCCTGCAGGACCTGTCCTGGTCTGGAGACTGGGCCTTAATCTTTCTTTTCTTTAAAGGTACTTCACTCAACAGAAGCTCTGCCATCTCACTGGTCCTTCTGGAAGTGAGAACAGGAGTCAAACAAGGAAAACATAGCTGTCAACTTTAACAGATTTATTGGGTTAAGTATGGCAACCAGAATAAATCACAGCATGGGTGGCCACAACCGCTGAAAAGAGACCCACAATCCTGGCAATACAGATTTGTATTATTCAGGCTATATTCCTTGCTCTCTCAACCTTTGGTTTTTACACTTATACACAATATTTTCCTCTCTTTCTGGGCATTTTATAAGTACATTTTAATGTGGTTATTTCTCATAAACAATTCATAGAAATTCATGTGAATAGTGACATTACACAGTCCTCCATACATACATACATACATGGAGTAGGATACTACAACAGGGCAATTAGTTATATTGTAGATACCATGTCAGCAGAGTTTATGCAGACAATGCTATGAGTACTAAACAGTCACCTACTTTGTAGGCCACAGACTCTGGAATTCTATACCCATGCACAAACAGAAACTAACAGAATGAGCCACTCAGCAGCCCAAAAATAATGTAATTTTTTGTTAATGTAGATGAAATTGTGGTTTCGTTTCACTTACGCCGTCTAGCTATATCATCCCTGAAAGTAGTTAGCGTTCTCACAAGTGGAATCCATTGAGGTATGCATATATTTTTTTAAGTATTTCAAATCGTAATGAGTTAATTCCACAGCTCGCTCATGGCAGTATCAAAGCAAAAACTTGTCCTCGGAATTAAATAAAATAATAGGCAATAGAAATATATGAGCATTAGCATATTGGAGTATTATAACAATAATATCATATTAAATAGAACTTAATTCCTGTCCTACCAGTTACCAGAAGAATAAGTGAAACGACGCATATCCGGTCTCAGGCTCGCATCGGACGGTGGTGGTGAACAAGGAACTGAGCCGTAATGCAAAGCTCTCGATTTACCATTCGATCTTCGTCCCTACTCCCACCTGTCGTCACGGGCTATTGGGTAGTGACCGAAAGAACGAGATCCCAAATACAAGCGGGTGGCAGGGTTAACTCTACTTGATAGGGTGAGTAGCTCAGCTGTCCGGGAAGACCTCAAAGTAGAGCCGCTGCTGCTCCGCATTGAAAGGAGTCAATTGAAGTGGATCGGGCATCTTATAAGGATGCCTCCTGGGCGCCTCCCTCTGGAGGTGTTCCAGGCACGGCCACCGGGCAGGAGACCCAGGGGCAGACCTAGGACACGCTGGAGAGATTATATCCAAAGGCTGGCCAGGGATCGCCCGGTATGAGTTGGTGGAAGTCGCCTGGAAGAGGGACCTCTGGGCTGCTCTGCTTACCCCTTTTCCACCGCGACCCTGACCTGGACTAAGCGGTTAGAGATCGGATGGATGGACTCGCATAGGAACGCGCACTGGCCATTTTACTGATGCGTCATACACGATGCAACCAGGAAACTAGTCGAAACCCCGGGGAATCCCAATACCCGATCACCTCTACTGAAGAATTCCCCTGAATTCCCATAACAGGCAAATACGAATTATAGGCTACTTATTAAGATTATTGTGGTATCGTCCTATTATCACTGCCGTGGAAAAAACTTCACATGCTAGCATTCCACATTCACTTCTTTCGTCCGGTAGTATCGCAATAGCAACTGTATAGAAAAGTTAGAGAGTTAGAAAATAGGTTCGCGCAAAAATCTGCGCCAACCTATTTTCTGGCTACCGGGATCATATTGCTTTTAAAATATATATTTTTGGGTAGAGCTGACTACAACAAATCAATTGCCCGTGCACGGCGCAACGCAGTGAGTGGTGTAGGAATTTACGTACCTTGCAAAACGTTAACAGAACCTTAGGATCCATAGCATAGTTTAAGGAAGACAAAATCTACACCTGTACTGTCTTCAGATGAAACAGTATTATCAACAAGAGATGAAATTCCGCAGAATACATCACAAATTTACATTTTAAGATTATTCTCAATTAGGCTTTTATATACGTAGGCCTGCCGCCATAAATGATTAATGTAGCTACGCTGTAGTGCGTGCAGACGTGCCTATTTTACACCCGGCGTAGGATGCATAGGATGCATTGCCAATATTTTTTTTTGACACTAATGCTGGTTTACTTTTACTTTCTTTTTCACTAATGCACCTTTCACGGACATGGTCTGCAGTGTGTATTATGTTTATAAGTGCACTACAGCTCGCTACGTTTACAGTCTAGTAGTTATGGTGGAATAAAAATAAAAAAAAGTTTCATAGTTGGCTTAGGGACTGGGAAGCTATGTGCAACAGAATACCAGATAATCATATAGCCACCGCAATTCTTGATGAAATGTAATTAATTTTAAACATATGCCTTCCGTGGTTTCTGAAAAGCAATGAAAACGGACCTGTTGCGGCGCCAAATCACATACTGCTAGTATAATGTTGATTGCAATTTAACTCCAAAAATGAAAGTCAAGCAGAAAATACGAATTTTTATTGAAGTTTTCCTGTGTCGCCTGCAAGATCTCAGATAGAAGATGATTAGTGCTGAAAACGGGATATTCTTATTTGTACTTCACAGTATACCAGTAACATTTTACACAGTAACCTATTGCATAATGTGATCTTCAAGTTATGTATGCAACAACAGTACCAATCGGAACTACAAACAATTCTGGCATATCACCTCATGTCAACCTGATATAATTATATGCTTTTTAATAGTCATTTATGCTTTTCATTGTGATAAACATCATTGCCCCTCTCACTGTCAAACTGCAGATCCTCCTGTTCATTAGTCTTCTGCCCTCTGCTGGCTACAACCGAAAAAACCCAGTTAGTGGATTAGTTTGAATATCAGAGGTTGCAGTACAGCGCACCCAAAATTTTGGCCATCCCAGTAGGATCACAGTCTCCATACTGAGTTATTTCACAAATGCACTGAATACACCAATGACAAGATGTAATCTTTACTTCACACTGTGAAGTATCACCACACTGTGACCATAAACCCAAACGCAGTAACTTAAAGGTGTGCCACTTCAGGACTCATCCTGGCTAATCAGTTTTTCAGAATGTCCTTGCACTTCATTCACAGATGTTGACGAGGTCAGACACTGCTTTGTACTTGATCAGGTAATAGGGATAACACTGGCAGTTGTCAAATACCACAAAGATGGAGGGGTCGGAAATCTTGTCAACGCAAGTGTCATATAGCTCATATCCTGGTGTCAAGGGGTTGAGCCGGGGTGGGCGGGAGTATGTAGCGTTCCCAAGAGTCACATTACCCACCAGCACCTTGGCAAGAAACATGTGCTGGTTACCCCCACCTGATTTGGCTGCATATTTCAAAGAGTACCTGGCATCTCGGGCAAAGTAGCTGCCCCGGCCATATACCACCCCGTTCTTCCCTGACACTCGTGGGTCAAAGTTGTTCAAACAGATCTCCTTGGCGCAATCCTCAGTGGTCCCATGGAACAGATGTTGCTCCAGAGACCAGCTGTGTGCTGTGCTGTGAATCTGCATGTGCTCCTTCTGCCTAAAACACCAGGAAGTCACACGTTTCAATTTCTGTACATATATTCAACGGAGATCATTTTACAGCGAAAAAACACTGGGTGACAGTATCTGAACACCAACACTTAATCATGAATGCCAAAATTCTCACTCATCACATCCTCTTACCTCCTATACCTGTCCCAATGAAAGATGTTCTGGACCTGCTGTATGCTGATGATCTCTGTCTTGGTCTCATTCATGGTGCTGTAGAACAGGCAGTGGATGCTTTGGTAGGCTTTGGCACTGGGTGGCACCTCCACCAGGCTAAAGCCCTGGTTTGGGCTCAGATTCCACACAGGAGGATACCAGCTGCTGAACTCCTGCAGAGGATCCACACTGAGCCTGGGGAGAACCTGCCCAAAAGGCCGGGGGGGTTCTCCTAGCGAAACTGTCCTGAAAAGCAGTTTAAGATCACAGAAAAGAACAAGGTCAGAAAGGGGCAGTCACATGTACCCACACTATTTGAATTCACACCAAATTACATTTGAAATGCAGCTAATACGAAAAACCAGTAAGCATGTGTTTAATTTCTATCCATCTCCCAAGGAGACAGATTTCAAAGAAATGCACTCTTGAAGAAAAGTCATCCTAAAGTTACATTATTGCAAAATTTTGTAATCTTAGAAAAATAATCCAGTGAATGTTAAAAGGGTCACTGACAATGCTGCTGGATGGCTCACTTGGTTAAGACACTATGCTCTGGTGCATGGATAAGCCTCATGGCCTTGAATCGATACTGGACTGTGCCATGCCAACTGTGGTCAGTAGGTATAAAGTAATGCTACCAGTTTGTCTCCCTTGTTTTCTCACATGGTACTTCTGTCCCCTGCCAGCAAGATGTTGCCATAGCCTCTTTGTCAACCACTTCTCAAACAATTATCCATTTTCACCACCTCAGTGTGAATATCTGTTCATCTCCCATGATATATTCATTTTTCTTTTCATTGTCACACCCTTTATTCCATTCAAAAGTATACACCTAAGGCTCATTATGCAAATATCAGGGTTATTAACAACTAAAACCAACTATTAATTGAATCCATCCTGCTTATTGGAGGTGCTGGAGCCTATCCCAGCATGCATTGAAAGGCAGGAATACACCCTGGACAGTTCACCAGGCTGGGATTTGAACCTTCTTGTGCCACCCAAATTAACTGAACGAATCTGCCATTCTACCCATTAATGTTGCTACTGCTAGTGCCCTTACATTATAAATACTTACACACTTTTCTTGACTTATCAAAAAATAGTGTATTCTTGAATAATAAATATAAACAGAGTATCATAATTGCAAACACTCAGTTCTTGCTGGTAGTGTCTTCAAACCTTTGGTCCCCATTGTATACAGCTTCAATTTGGGCAGAACATTTTTTCACAAGGAAAAAGGACCAATGACACAGAACATGGCAATATCTCATACTTCAAGTTTGATTTGATAGAGAAGGGCGAGCGAAAATGAGGTCTCCATCGAATTCTGCGTTCAAACTTGGTGGTGACGTTCATCTGGGTCATCCTGCTGAAGTCCACTTCGTACAGCTGCTTCCCAATGTAGAACCCACGGCTTGTCTCCCCTGCTTCTATTGCTCCCACAAGCTCCTTGGACACTTCCTACAGGAGGTGAAAAAGTCAGACAAGATTTAGATAAGCCCCTCCACCCCTTATCCACCATCTAGATCCACAGCCTGTAAGTATACTTTACCCACTGTCTTTTTTAGGGTGTTGTGGAGCCAGGAGTTTTTCTTGGTAAGCCCCAGTCCTTAACTGAGCCCCTTAACCAAAAGGTAGATAAATAAAGGCAGAGCTATGGGATTATATTACCCAATCAATGTACATGTTTAATAATGGGAGGCTTAGAGACTAGGACCAGTCCAGCCATTAGGTTTCCTTCCTGTGGGAAGCAAGAGAAAACTTTCAAGATAGCCAAGGTAGTAGTAATAATGTGCCACCTACTAAGGCAGTAGTAATAATGCACCACCAGTAACTTACTTTTTCATACTTTTCCCACTTGCCATCATTCCACCAATAGATGCTCCACTCTGTGGGGAAGTGAGGGCTCATTTCTGGATCACGGCTGCTGGACAGTCGCCTGGCTTTATCATATTTCGCTGAGGTCACTTTCTTGGTCTCCAAGTGAAGCGTAAACGCTTCTGTCCTGACGGGAAATCTAAACAAAGAACCACATTAACATGATGGGTGCAGAAGGATACTACAATATATTCTCATTTGCCTTTATGAGTATTATAGCTTAGTAAGCTTACCTTTAACATTTAAACATTAACATTTCAGTCTCTACTCAATAATACAGTAATAGTGTGAATAATAATTCTGTAGAAAAGTAGAGCTAATAAAAAGACCCCTTGACACTCTTTGTACCCACATGTCCTGCAGCCTGATGGTTTCTTGGTCTGGATCACAGTACAGCTTCTCCAGTTTGACCTGAGCAGACAGAGAGATGTTGACCCACTGCTGCGTGTTCCAGTGCCTCAGCTGCCAGTGGAAAGGCAGAGGCGTGTGGTGCCGCTCGCAGCTGAGCTTGTGTGGGCAGCAGCCAGTAAGGAAGTCATCGCAGATGTGGATGTATTTGGATGGCTTGGTGTAAAAGGTTTTGGCTGCTAGCTTGAAAAACACAGAGGGACAATCAGTATCACCGTTGTGGTCTAGACCGGAGAGGGTCGGCAGTAAGTGAACTGGTAGTGGGACATGTTTAAACTGGCAGGGTGGCTGAGGCTGGTTTACAGGCTGGTCATTGCTCCGGGCTTTCTGGGTGGTGAGAGGGGTAATCTGGACGGTGATGCTGTACGGAGTCTCACTCCACTGCACCCCTGCCTGAGGGGCATTTACACACTCCCACACGGGCAGGCTGGTGTTGGTGTTTGGGGGGATCTGCAGAAGTAGTTCAGTGGAGCTCAACAGTCTGACCGGCACCTGCCTGCAGGAGCTCTCCTGGTCTGGAGACTGAGCCTCAATCTTCCGCTTCTTTAGTGGTACTTCACTGGGCAGGAGTTCTGCCATTTTATTAGTCCTTCAGGAAGAGAGAAAAAAGGTAAAAAGGGTATACATACTGTGTAAAATAGAATAATTAATATATTCATCAAAAAATTCATAAATAAATGTGCCTACTCTTAACCACATACTGTACTTAATCACTGCTAAATGATCTTACGGCAACCAATTGTGGGCACCTTAAATGGTCATTCTTTGAATAAGGCTGTTTGCGGAAAGCCAAAACTGGGAAAGGGATACCAGATCTTATGAGAAGAAAATGAAAATACTGCTGTCTATGGTTGGCACTGCGCATGATCAGACTTGATTTGTAGTAGGAATGTTCACCCTCATACATCCAGTTCTGTCATATGTCCTAAAACCAATATCCTGTGTATGTGATCTTTCCCTTGTGCTCTGTGACCTTCAACTCAAACATAAGACTTTAAAAAAGATAAACTGATAAAGCAAATATTTTATTGCACAGAAGGATACATCTTGCTGAACCATGTCCTTGTAAAAATCTGCTCACTCAAAGATTTTGACAGTGTCAGAAACGGCTTTGTACTTGATGAGGTAATATGGGTAACAATGGCAGCTGTCAAACACCACAAAGATGGAAGGATTTTTCTTCCGGTCCACACAGGTGTCATACAGTTCATATCCTGATTTCCTGGGGCTGAGACGGGGTGGGCGGCAGAACTTAGTCTTCCCAATGGTCATCTTACCCACCAGCACCTTGGCAAGGAACATGTGCTGGCAGTTCTCTTCACCTGATGCACGTGCATATGTGTCGGAGTAACTGGCATCTCGGGCAAAGTAGCTGCCCCGGCCATATACCACCCCGTTCTTCCCCGACACTCGTGGGTCAAAGTTGTTCAAACAGATCTCCTTGGTGGAATCCTCAGTGGTCCCATGGAACAGATGTCGCTCCAGGGACCCTCTCTTGATGGTGCTGCAGCTTTTCATGTGCTCCTTCTGCCTAAAACACAGAGAAATCATGTGTCTCACAACTAAGGGGTGACACTGTCTTAACTGAAAGAATGTAACATTAGCTGCCTAAATTCTCACTCATCACATCCTCTTACCTCCTATACTTGTCCCACTGGAAAACGTTCTGGACCTGCTGTATGCTGACAATCTCCAGTTCGGTCTCAGACATGGTGCTGTAGAACAGGCAGTGGATGCTTTGGTAGGCTCTGGCACTGGGTGGCACCTCCACCAGGCTAAAGCCCTGGTCTGGGCTCAGAGTCCACACAGGAGGATACCAGCTGCTAAACTCCTGCAGAGGGTCCACACTGAGGCTGGGAAGAACCTGTCCAAAATTTTTGGAGGCTTCGCATAGGACAACTGTCCTGAGAACACAGAGGGAAAGAAAAATGAGGTGTAAAATCAGGTTGCACTGTTTGTAATTGTCCTGTAAGCAATAACCTATTTACTTTCTGTTAAAATATATATATTTAAAAAATATTTGTACTGATCCCTCACATTTACTCTAGTGAAAGTCTATTCCAAGGCACTGATAAAATTGGTAATCAAAACTTAGTGGCTGATTAATCAAATAAATTGAAGTGCCCACACCACATATAGCACATCTGGAGGCAAAGATAGTGGCTGTATCAATCAAAATATTACAAAATGATAACATCCCCCTAGAAAATATAAATCATTTTGTTGGTCTAGAATAGCCATCTGCATATCATATTAAGGTCATTAAAATAATAACTTCCTGCAGGGAGTATGAAATTAAATATGATTCTATTCAAAATCCCCAGCGGGGGCACTGTAATGTTCAGATGTCAGAGTTAGTAAAAATACAGAAATTACATGGCGAGATTTTTGCGCCACAAAGTTGCAGTTAAGTTTGATCCACACTAAACTGTCGATTAAAGTACAGTTTAAAATAACTTTATTTAATTGACATTCCAGACATTTATATATTGGCTTATTACATGGGCTAATAAATACAGATTTAGAAAAAAGACAAAATGTAATGAGCTACCAGACTCCAGCCCTGAATTTTGAGTGTCTTATTTAAAAGACACGAGGGTGTTAACTTGCATTATATTGCAAATGACAGTACAGTATATTATGGTTATAAAGTAATGATAAGACATGGAGGAGGACATACTTCAGGTGTCGTTTGAGGGAGAAGGGCGAGCGGAAGGTGGGCCTCCGTCGTACTCTGCGTGTGAACCCGGTGGTGAGGTTCCTCTGGGTCAGACTGCTGAAGTCAACTTCGTACTCTTGCTTTCCAATGTGGAACCGACAGCTGCTCTTCCCTGTCTCCTTCATTTCCAGCAGCAACATGGACACTTCCTGCAAGGAAATGCCAAACAAGTCCTCTAGTCACTTATCCACTTTAGGAAACCAAACCCTTTGGAACCAGGGCTAGTAACCAGCCAAGTGTTTCCACTCTTTTTAAGGGCACAGTGGAGCCAAGAGTATTACTGACCAGGGTTAAGCCTCGCACATACCTTAGAGTTGAAAACAAAATCCTTCATACAAAATGGTTGCATAAGGTGCCCATTCCTCATTTTAGCACAAAACAAAAAACCTTGCGTGGAAATTCAGCTCAAATAGAGGTATATACTCTTATAAGCAGGGCTTGAAATTAACATCTGACAACCCACCAAATGTCTGTAAAAATGGGCTGTGGTTGGTAACAATGCTTATTAGTATGTCTCTGGGTGCTTTCACATATTTCAGTTAAAAATTGTGGCAGATATCTGTTGCTGAAAGTAATGTCCCTCTGTGAAACAGAGATAAGGAAGGCCTAAGCCAACCTTATACCAATCCTTAAGTTAACATAAAACAATTCAACAGGTGGACAATTCTTCAATATATATCAAACTCAACAAGGACTTTAGTGTTAACTCAACAAGTGAAACTGAGTTTTGTCTTAAGCTTTGATTTTAATGGTTCTTACATTTCTGTACTGTTCCCAATTGTATTCATTCCACCAATAATTGTTCCACACTGTAGGGAAATGGTGGTTCCTTTCTGGATTGCTGCTGTTGGAGAGTCTCCTGGCTTTATCATACTTCTCAGAGTTTTCCACCGTCATGGTGTCAAACTGGAGGGTGAACACATCTTCCCTGAGGGGTAAATGTTAATATGTGAAGAAGCACATTGACTTGATGGGTTCAGAAATATATGCTGAGCTCCTCAACACACTGGGCCTTCAGAAATACACAATTACCTTATTCCACTACCAGCACTATGGCTGAAGGGCTGAACAAGACACTTACCTACCCACTATCCAACAGCTGAAGTTCACAGTACAAGGCACAAAGTGCATTACAGGAGAGCTAGCAGCACATGCAGCAATGGTGCATCTCTCACTAAAGATAGTTAGCGGCTAAAAACTAATAGACACCTGACAAATAGGTAGTAAGCGTTAGCAGTGGTGACCCAAGGAACTTGACACTCCTGAGTCCTGGTAACAGCCAGATAATGACCCAGCCATTACAATTTGTGATGTCCATACCACAGAGCTCAGCATTTGTAAGAACCATTTTTCCTGACTGAGCCTCTCAGGAACCCCATAATAATGCCTTAATATTATACATGTTTGTCCTAATTTCTAGCACAACTTATTTTGGCAATAGTATTTTCATCTCTGATCTAAATCACCAACTGTAATATGTATTTTAATCTGGCATTTTGTAGAAAGATGGAGCCAAAAAACCCTGGACCCACATGTCCTGTAGCCTGGCGGTGTCTCGGTTTCTGTCACAGTACAGTTTCTCCAATTTGACCTGGGCAGAATGGGAAGTGCTGACCCACTGGTGAGTGTCTTGGCGTCTCAGCTGCCAATGGAAAGGGTAGGGAGTGTGGTGCAACTGGCAGTCAAACCCATTCCGGCAGTGTCCCAGCAGGAACTGGTCACAGATGCAGGCTTCCTCAGAGGGACCAGTATGGAAGCAAGCCTGCTGTACCCACTTGGCTTTGGGTGCTGGCTGGAACAACAGGTCAGTGACCTCATAAGTATCCTCACTGGGGCCAATGATGTCTTTATAGGAAGAGGCAGGGTGAGAGTGGGCCTGGTACCGAGGGAGGGGCTGAAGCTGGGCTGTAGTCAGGGGTGCGGTCAAACCCAGAGACTGATTTTGGGATGAAAGAAGAGGCTGAGGATGAGTGGGGATAATTCTGTAGGAATGGGGTGCTCTACAAGGTGTGGTCATGAGTACACTCTGGGAGAGCGGCTGAATGCTGGGAACAGGCAGGCTTGCAGGGAGTGTTGAAAGTTGGGTTTCACTTTCAGACAATGATGAGGGCTGGGTGTCAGGCTGGTCATTGCTCTGCTTGGTGAGAGGGGTGATCTGGATGGTGATGCCATATGGAGTCACACTCCACTGCACCTCTGTCTGAGCAGCATTTACACTCTCCCACACGGGCAGGCTGGTGTTGCTGTTTGGGGGGATCTGCAGCAGTAGTTCAGCGGAGCTCAACAGGCTGACCGGCACCTGCCTGCAGGACCTGTCCTGGTCTGGAGACTGGGCCTTAATCTTTCTTTTCTTTAAAGGTACTTCACTCAACAGAAGCTCTGCCATCTCACTGGTCCTTCTGGAAGTGAGAACAGGAGTCAAACAAGGAAAACATAGCTGTCAACTTTAACAGATTTATTGGGTTAAGTATGGCAACCAGAATAAATCACAGCATGGGTGGCCACAACTGCTGAAAAGAGACCCACAATCCTGGCAATACAGATTTGTATTATTCAGGCTATATTCCTTGCTCTCTCAACCTTTGGTTTTTACACTTATACACAATATTTTCCTCTCTTTCTGGGCATTTTATAAGTACATTTTAATGTGGTTATTTCTCATAATTCATAGAAATTCATGTGAATAGTGACATTACACAGTCCTCCATACATACATACATACATGGAGTAGGATACTACAACAGGACAATTAGTTATATTGTAGATACCATTTGTTTCAACAACAACAAAAACAAAGCAGATAGCAAAATGTGCATGCATTTGTATTGATTATATTTAAAATAACAATAATAACAATTATTCGTTGTCCAAATGTCTGTTATGATCCATTAAGAATATTTGTAAATATAATTTTAAGTCAATGGCAATTGAAAGATGTTTCAATAATAAGGACTGGGTTTTTGTGGTTTGGTCTAGACTGAATGTTCGGTATTTCCCACATTATGCAATATGTCAGCAGAGTTTATGCAGACAATGCTATGAGTACTAAACAGTCACCTACTTTGTAGGCCACAGACTCTGGAATTCTATACCCATGCACAAACAGAAACTAACAGAATGAGCCACTCAGCAGCCCAAAAATAATGTAATTTTTTGTTAATGTAGATGAAATTGTGGTTTCGTTTCACTTACGCCGTCTAGCTATATCATCCCTGAAAGTAGTTAGCGTTCACACAAGTGGAACCCATTGAGGTATTCAACTGAAGTATTTCAAATCGTAATGAGTTAATTCCACAGCTCGCTCATGGCAGTATCAAAGCAACAACTTGTCCTCGGAATTAAATAAAATAATAGGCAATAGAAATATATGAGCATTAGCATATTGGAGTATTATAACAATAATATCATATTAAATAGAACTTAATTCCTGTCCTACCAGTTACCAGAAGAATAAGTGAAACGACGCATATCCGGTCTCAGGCTCGCGTCGGACGGTGGTGGTGAACAAGGAACTGAGCCGTAATGCAAAGCTCTCGATTTACCATTCGATCTTCGTCCCTACTCCCACCTTTCGTCACGGGCTATTGGGTAGTGACCGAAAGAACGAGATCCCAAATACAAGCGGGTGGCAGGGTTAACTCTACTTGATAGGGTGAGTAGCTCAGCTGTCCGGGAAGACCTCAAAGTAGAGCCGCTGCTGCTCCGCATTGAAAGGAATCAATTGAAGTGGATCGGGCATCTGATAAGGATGCCTCCTGGGCGCCTCCCTCTGGAGGTGTTCCAGGCACGGCCACCGGGCAGGAGACCCAGGGGCAGACCTAGGACACGCTGGAGAGATTATATCCAAAGGCTGGCCAGGGATCGCCCGGTATGAGTTGGTGGAAGTCGCCTGGAAGAGGGACCTCTGGGCTGCTCTGCTTACCCCTTTTCCACCGCGACCCTGACCTGGACTAAGCGGTTAGAGATCGGATGGATGGACTCGCATAGCAACGCGCACTGGCCATTTTACTGATGCGTCATACACGATGCGAACCAGGAAACTAGTCGAAAACCCGGGGAATCCCAATACCCGGTAACCTCTGCTGAAGAATTCCCCTGAATTCCCATAACGGGCAAATACGAATTATAGGCTACTTATTAAGATTATTGTGGTATCGTCCTATTATCACTGCCGTGGAAAAAACTTCACATGCTAGCATTCCACATTCACTTCTTTCGTCCGGTAGTATCGCAATAGCAACTGTATAGAAAAGTTAGAGAGTTAGAAAATAGGTTCGCGCAGATTTTTGCGCGAACCTATTTTCTGGCTACCGGGATCATATTGCTTTTAAAATATATATTTTTGGGTAGAGCTGACTACAACAAATCAATTGCCCGTGCACGGCGCAACGCAGTGAGTGGTGTAGGAATTTACGTACCTTGCAAAACGTTAACAGAACCTTAGGATCCATAGCATAGTTTAAGGAAGACAAAATCTACACCTGTACTGTCTTCAGATGAAACAGTATTATCAACAAGAGATGAAATTCCGCAGAATACATCACAAATTTACATTTTAAGATTATTCTCAATTAGGCTTTTATATACGTAGGCCTGCCGCCATAAATGATTAATGTAGCTACGCTGTAGTGCGTGCAGACGTGCCTATTTTACACCCGGCGTAGGATGCATAGGATGCATTGCCAATATTTTTTTTTGACACTAATGCTGGTTTACTTTTACTTTCTTTTTCACTAATGCACCTTTCACGGACATGGTCTTCAGTGTGTATTATGTTTATAAGTGCACTACAGCTCGCTACGTTTACAGTCTAGTAGTTATGGTGGAATAAAAAAAAATAAAAAATTTCATAGTTGGCTTAGGGACTGGGAAGCTATGTGCAATAGAATACCAGATAATCATATAGCCACCGCAATTCTTGATGAAATGTAATTAATTTTAAACATATGCCTTCCGTGGTTTCTGAAAAGCAATGAAAACGGACCTGTTGCGGCGCCAAATCACATACTGCTAGTATAATGTTGATTGCAATTTAACTCCAAAAATGAAAGTCAAGCAGAAAATACGAATTTTTATTGAAGTTTTCCTGTGTCGCCTGCAAGATCTCAGATAGAAGATGATTAGTGCCGAAAACGTGCTTATTTGTGCTTATTTGTACTTCACAGTATACCACTAACATTTTACACAGTAACCTATTGCATAATGTGATCTTCAAGTTATGTATGCATTACAACAGTACCAATCGGAACTACAAATAATTCTGGCATATCACCTCATGTCAACCTGATATAATTATATGCTTTTTAATAGTCATTTATGCTTTTCATTGTGATAAACATCATTGCCCCTCTCACTGTCAAACTGCAGATCCTCCTGTTCATTAGTCTTCTGCCCTCTGCTGGCTACAACCGAAAAAACCCAGTTAGTGGATTAGTTTGAACATCAGAGGTTGCAGTACAGCCCACCCAAAATTTTGGCCATCCCAGTAGGATCACAGTCTCCATACTGAGTTATTTCACAAATGCACTGAATTCACCAATGACAAGATGTAATCTTTACTTCACACTGTATCACCACACTGTGACCATAAACCCAAACGCAGTAACTTAAAGGTGTGCCACTTCAGGACTCATCCTGGCTAATCAGTTTTTCAGAATGTCCTTGCACTTCATTCACAGATGTTGACGAGGTCAGACACTGCTTTGTACTTGATCAGGTAATAGGGATAACACTGGCAGTTGTCAAATACCACAAAGATGGAGGGGTCGGAAATCTTGTCAACGCAAGTGTCATATAGCTCATATCCTGGTGTCAAGGGGTTGAGCCGGGGTGGGCGGGAGTATGTAGCGTTCCCAAGAGTCACATTACCCACCAGCACCTTGGCAAGAAACATGTGCTGGTTACCCCCGCCTGATTTGGCTGCATATTTCAAAGAGTACCTGGCATCTCGGGCAAAGTAGCTGCCCCGGCCATATACCACCCCGTTCTTCCCTGACACTCGTGGGTCAAAGTTGTTCAAACAGATCTCCTTGGCGCAATCCTCAGTGGTCCCATGGAACAGATGTTGCTCCAGAGACCAGCTGTGTGCTGTGCTGTGAATCTGCATGTGCTCCTTCTGCCTAAAACACCAGGAAGTCACACGTTTCAATTTCTGTACATATATTCAACGGAGATCATTTTACAGCGAAAAAACACTGGGTGACAGTATCTGAACACCAACACTTAATCATGAATGCCAAAATTCTCACTCATCACATCCTCTTACCTCCTATACCTGTCCCAATGAAAGATGTTCTGGACCTGCTGTATGCTGATGATCTCTGTCTTGGTCTCATTCATGGTGCTGTAGAACAGGCAGTGGATGCTTTGGTAGGCTTTGGCACTGGGTGGCACCTCCACCAGGCTAAAGCCCTGATTTGGGCTCAGATTCCACACAGGAGGGTACCAGCTGCTGAACTCCTGCAGAGGATCCACACTGAGCCTGGGGAGAACCTGCCCAAAAGGCCGGGGGGGTTCTCCTAGCGAAACTGTCCTGAAAAGCAGTTTAAGATCACAGAAAAGAACAAGGTCAGAAAGGGGCAGTCACATGTACCCACACTATTTGAATTCACACCAAATTACATTTGAAATGCAGCTAATACGAAAAACCAGTAAGCATGTGTTTAATTTCTATCCATCTCCCAAGGAGACAGTTTTTCAAAGAAATGCACTCTTGAAGAAAAGTCATCCTAAAGTTACATTATTGCAAAATTTTGTAATCTTAGAAAAATAATCCAGTGAATGTTAGAAGGGTCACTGACAATGCTGCTGGATGGCTCACTTGGTTAAGACACTATGCTCTGGTGCATGGATAAGCCTCATGGCCTTGAATCGATACTGGACTGTGCCATGCTAACTGTGGTCAGTAGGTATAAAGTAATGCTACCAGTTTGTCTCCCTTGTTTTCTCGCATGGTACTTCTGTCCCCTGCCAGCAAGATGTTGTCATAGCCTCTTTGTCAACCACTTCTCAAACAATTATCCATTTTCACCACCTCAGTGTGAATATCTGTTCATCTCCCATGATATATTCATTTTTCTTTTCATTGTCACACCCTTTATTCCATTCAAAAGTATACACCTAAGGCTCATTATACAAATATCAGGGTTATTAACAACTAAAACCAACTATTAATTGAATCCATCCTGCTTATTTGAGGTGCTGGAGCCTATCCCAGCATGCATTGAAAGGCAGGAATACACCCTGGACAGTTCACCAGGCTGGGATTTGAACCTTCTTGTGCCACCCAAATTAACTGAACGAATCTGCCATTCTACCCATTAATGTTGCTACTGCTAGTGCCCTTACATTATAAATACTTACACACTTTTCTTGACTTATCAAAAAATAGTGTATTCTTGAATAATAAATATAAACAGAGTATCATAATTGCAAACACTCAGTTCTTGCTGGTAGTGTCTTCAAACCTTTGGTCCCCATTGTATACAGCTTCAGTTTGGGCAGAACATTTTTTCACAAGGAAAAAGGACCAATGACACAGAACATGGCAATATCTCATACTTCAAGTTTGATTTGATAGAGAAGGGCGAGCGAAAAGTAGGTCTCCATCGAATTCTGCGTTCAAACTTGGTGGTGACGTTCATCTGGGTCATACTGCTGAAGTCCACTTCGTACAGCTGCTTCCCAATGTAGAACCCACGGCTTGTCTCCCCTGCTTCTATTGCTCCCACAAGCTCCTTGGACACTTCCTACAGGAGGTGAAAAAGTCAGACAAGATTTAGATAAGCCCCTCCACCCCTTATCCACCATCTAGATCCACAGCCTGTAAGTATACTTTACCCACTGTCTTTTTTAGGGTGTTGTGGAGCCAGGAGTTTTTCTTGGTAAGCCCCAGTCCTTAACTGAGCCCCTTAACCAAAAGGTAGATAAATAAAGGCAGAGCTATGGGATTATATTACCCAATCAATGTACATGTTTAATAATGGGAGGCTTAGAGACTAGGACCAGTCCAGCCATTAGGTTTCCTTCCTGTGGGAAGCAAGAGAAAACTTTCAAGATAGCCAAGGTAGTAGTAATAATGTGCCACCTACTAAGGCAGTAGTAATAATGTGCCGCCTACTAAGGCAGTAGTAATAATGCACCACCAGTAACTTACTTTTTCATACTTTTCCCACTTGCCATCATTCCACCAATAGATGCTCCACTCTGTGGGGAAGTGAGGGCTCATTTCTGGATCACGGCTGCTGGACAGTCGCCTGGCTTTATCATATTTCGCTGAGGTCACTTTCTTGGTCTCCAAGTGAAGCGTAAACGCTTCTGTCCTGATGGGAAATCTAAACAAAAACCACATTAACATGATGGGTGCAGAAGGATACTACAGTATATTCTCATTTGCCTTTATGAGTATTATAGCTTAGTAAGCTTACCTTTAACATTTAAACATTAACATTTCAGTCTCTACTCAATAATACAGTAATAGTGTGAATAATAATTCTGTAGAAAAGTAGAGCTAATACAAAGACCCCTTGACACTCTTTGTACCCACATGTCCTGCAGCCTGATGGTTTCTTGGTCTGGATCACAGTACAGCTTCTCCAGTTTGACCTGAGCAGACAGAGAGATGTTGACCCACTGCTGCGTGTTCCAGTGCCTCAGCTGCCAGTGGAAAGGCAGAGGCGTGTGGTGCCGCTCGCAGCTGAGCTTGTGTGGGCAGCAGCCAGTAAGGAAGTCATCGCAGATGTGGATGTATTTGGATGGCTTGGTGTAAAAGGTTTTGGCTGCTAGCTTGAAAAACACAGAGGGACAATCAGTATCACCGTTGTGGTCTAGACCGGAGAGGGTCGGCAGTAAGTGAACTGGTAGTGGGACATGTTTAAACTGGCAGGGTGGCTGAGGCTGGTTTACAGGCTGGTCATTGCTCCGGGCTTTCTGGGTGGTGAGAGGGGTAATCTGGATGGTGATGCTGTACGGAGTCTCACTCCACTGCACCCCTGCCTGAGTGGCATTTACACACTCCCACACGGGCAGGCTGGTGTTGGTGTTTGGGGGGATCTGCAGAAGTAGTTCAGTGGAGCTCAACAGTCTGACCGGCACCTGCCTGCAGGAGCTCTCCTGGTCTGGAGACTGAGCCTCAATCTTCCGCTTCTTTAGTGGTACTTCACTGGGCAGGAGTTCTGCCATTTTATTAGTCCTTCAGGAAGAGAGCAAAAAGGTAAAAAGGGTATACATACTGTGTAAAATAGAATAATTAATATATTCATCAAAAAATTCATAAATAAATGTGCCTACTCTTAACCACATACTGTACTTAATCACTGCTAAATGATTTTACGGCAACCAATATGCTTAGGTAAATATGTTCCATCATTCCCATACTTCACTGATACCCAACATTACTTACAGATAAAAAGTGCAGACATTTCCTAGCATCAAAATAGCATTTCCTGCCTAGAAAAAAAAAAAATTTAATCTCTTATTTGCTTCATTACTAATCTTAAAATCCCAGCTGCCAGTGTAGGCACATCTATTTACGCAATGTTCTCCATAAATTTGAGAAGATTAAACTAGGTTTCAGGTACAATTTTTTCTCTGGTAAACAGTAAGTTGCGTCTTTTTCATGTAAGTAATAACAAAGATCGCGACATCTGACTCATCGGTATTACAAGTGTAAAATTAGGAGAAGCAGAATTCCCCAGACAGGAAAAACAACAAGAATGCCACACCCACACAACATACAGAAGACAAACAAATAAGTCACTGAGAGAGAATGATGGCTTTGAAATAGCATACAATATTAATGAAGCACCCTTGCTAATGACAACAAACTGTCAACATTTTGTGGTAAAGTAGGCGCTCCCAGCTCCCTTCGCTATAATGAAGTCATAGAACAAGGTTTTCAGGGGGGAAAAAACAGACATAATCGCGTTCGACCAAGTCACGTTGTGTAGTTGGAATAACATTTTGTGACAGCTAAGATGTTCTTTTTGGCCAAAACAGTTAACACATAACTGCCATTTAAGACACATTCAATAACCCGACGAGGCCCAAGCGATCTACACCAAACGATATAAAAACGATTGGATCTCCCATTAACCTGCAAGAACCGAACCACAACATGTAGCCTATTAAGAGTAAAAAAACAGTTATAGAACATCAAAAAAGTACGTTACTGTGTCAGTTAATATGGTTATTTTTGTGAAATGATTTAATCTTACCGGCTCTCTTCAACACCGACGTGCTTTTGCTTTCATTTCTGCTGGGACGTGAAAAGATGCGCGTAGTAACTCCGAGTGACTCGTGCACACTCATGACTTATGCATAAAGGCGTGGTTCTGTAACAATGCGTGTGAAGCTAGCGCAAGCGGTAGCGACAAGGACTTTTCACAAGGGTCTGCAATTTTTAAAAATAAATGTACCACACTATTACGTTAAACATAGGAAGCAAGGAAGTCTTTTTTAATTGCAAAAAAAGTAAGTATATATATATAACGACTTACTAAACACAATCTAGCCGATACCACAACATCATTTTTGCATGAAAAAAAAAATCTATGGAAAGAATTATGTAGATAAGAAATTCAACAGAACTTGGATTAATTATTAGTTTCATAGCAGCCAGTGTTCTTATATCATATTTTTGCATAGTTATGTTTATATGTGTATGCCTTCCAACTATACACAGTTGATCTGATCAACATTGGCTTCTTTACATTACACTAATGGACTATAAATTGGCCTTCTGTGCTGCCTAGTTAATATTAGAATTTTGTATTCCTGAGACTAACACTGATGCTCTCCATTTCAGTAGGTCACTCTGGATAATCACTGTATAAGTGACTGTAATGTAATGTAATGATCTGCTTTTTAGTTGCTAGATTGCTTGTGCATAGGAAGTGCATTTGCTTCTGTAAATTAAAACATACAGGTGTGCTTATCCATACTGTATCTATTAGCATATCAGCATTCAGATTAGTAGAATGTGTGGAAATATGTCAGTACAAACGGAGGCCTGGCTTAATTTTATTTAGACTAAGCATATGCAGACATTTAAGGGCATTCTCCTGAATTACCCACTTGGCAGAGTCTATACCACTATTCTGCAAAATATCTGCCGTTATGTTATGTTATTAATTCGAACAGAATTAAGATTGTGCATTGATTGGACCAGTGTACGGAATTTCTCCCCCACAAAGTCATACAAGGCCCTATAATAAATCACCATTCCTATTATTTCTTGATTAAATATTAGAATGTTTTAGCCAAATAAACAATGCCAATTTCAAATACAATTCTAAACTTGCAAGATTTTATCAATTCTAATTCACACATATGGTTTGTGTGGTGTTTATGATTCATGAACAACAGCAGAAGTGTCAAAATGCAAAGTAATGAATTCTATCTCAAAATACAAAACTGAAAAATGAAGGGTGCAGTTTTAGGTCAAATAAATTCACATATGACTCATTTGGATTTGGATTCATACAATACCGTAGCAGTCTAAAAGCAAAATAAATACATTTAAATGAGATAAATGATCACACAAAATTTTTATTGAATTCCATGAATAAAATACAAAACCACATGGGTTGTATTCAGCAGTAGACCGTCATACAAGTTAAAGGACCAGCAGAAATATATGTGGCTTGAGTCACTTGTGGACTACATTAAAGGATGCACTGATTTTGCACCAAAGGTAGTTACACCAGGACACACTGAGATTAGAGCAAATGTGTGAATTAAGGACACTACTTCTCCATGTTTAACTGGAATGCTCTAGAATTACTGACATCTCCAATGGCAGTATTCTCAGAGGGCACTCTTTAGAGCCAACCCAGAAGTATGGGAACACCATCTCAGTGAAGGTGTGTTTGAACATGTAGATTTGGGTGTGGTTAGAGGGATCAGAGAAGGTCACTTTGCCTCTGTCCCAGTCCAGCGTCACTCGAATTATCTGGGGCCTCTTTTTAAGGTTAAGACGCGTCAGGGGCGACGTCCCGGCAAAGTACATCTTGTGATAATAGTACATGGACAGGTAACCGTTCTTCAGGATTGAGGGAACCTTCTCTTTCCTTTGGGCAGACTCTTTAACCACTCCCAGGACCCATGCCTCGTTGTCCCCGACCTCCACGTCCCAGGAGTGAGACCCCGAGCTGAACCCCGCGGCGCCCAGCACGGCCGTATCCAGGGTGAACCGCTCGGGGTTGTCCGGGAGATGCTGCCTTTCCTCGCTGTCAGCCACGGTTGTCAGATCTTCAGAGAGAATGAGCCACGGGGCGGCAGTGTTGGGGTCCAGAGTCACAGGGGCTGGAGGAAGAGACGGCGAGAGAGGGAGAGAGAGAAAGAGGCAGTGAGTGCTCTATGACTTTTTATAGATGCCTGCATTGCATTGCCCCTGAATATATGCCTGTATGGGAAAACTGTATGAGACAAGTGGGAAGGGCACCTGCGTGACACCCCTCTGGCACTCTATCCTGGTTGAATTATAATTCACTCACCCCTCCACCTTTTTAATGCACATCTTAAATACTCACTGTATCTGACAATTTCCAGCATCTTCATCCACACTTTGTACGTCAGAGATCCCAGGTATGAGGCTACATTGATCAGCACTCCTGAACCCAGCTTCAGTTCCGGAATTGTGGGCTGGGCTCTGCAATAAGACACAGGAGTTCAGGGGCCTCAGTTCAGTTCTTAGGTGAAAGAGAACATGTTACAAAAGGCAGGAAGCAGTTCACATACCTCTTCATTGTGGCCTTGCATTTCTGAAAAAAGAAAATTTTTAAATTTTTTTATCAGCTTCAATTTCCAGCTTGGCATGTGAAGATATTGATAATCTATCTGCATCATGCACACATCACAATGAATGAAAAATATTTAACAAATAATAAGCTATGATCTCATGAAATGGTCTATCAAAATACACTCAATGACATTTATCACAAAAAATGAAAGATTGGTCAGGTGATCACTCATAAAATGCAACATCATGCTTCCACAACATGAAAGGTATGAAGGACAGACAGAGTGAAAGTGATGATGTGCTTACATGCAGGAGTGTTATGTCCTCCACCTGAATCTCCTCCTCTAAGGCTCTGATAGTGTCAGAGAGGGACGCCATGGTTCTCTCTACGGCGTTGATTTTCGCCTTCATCATCAGGCTCTTCGCTTCCTCCTCCTCTTTCAGCGCAGTCACCCTCACCTCCTCCTCGACTCGGAGGAAATGGTGAAGCTTCTCAAACTCGGCCTTTATCTGCTCCTCCGTCTGCCGAGCCTGCGTCTAAAATAAGAGCCTTTATCTTGGATTGCACGGCAAAGTGACGGGTTTTGAATCCGCATCACTGGCAGCTGCTACTACCGTACCTTTATGTGAGCTGCAGTCTTCTCATAGTCCTGTCTAGCTTTGTCAAAGCCCTCCCATTTCCCTTTCAGGGGCTTCAGTGCGGCCTTCAATTTTGCCTGGGAAGAGACAACAGAATATGGCAGTAAGACCATGCAGCTAAAGACAGGAGGTTTCATGAACTCAGAAATGGGTGGAACAGGAAATTGAATTTATCCAATCATTTTTGTGGTCAATGGAGAGCAAAGCCTTTTGAGTAGTTTGTACTGGTTAGTACCAGTTTGTTATAAATTCCACAGGAATTACACAGAGAAATGATTTGCATTTGGCTGAGAATATTACATTACCTTACATTACAAGGACCACATTACATGGTCCTTGACAATTGGAAAAATTCACAGTTGCATGAGGACTACAGAATCGGGAGCAAAAAAAGTGTCATTTTGCATTTATACTTATTACATGATTGACATGGTGGAATGACTAACAGTCATAACATTATTTAAAGAAGTTGCAGAGAAATTTGCATGGTGGATAGGAATATGTAATGAAAGACATACAAATGTGCACAAAACTATCAAAACTGACCTGCTGAGACTTAGGCCTCTGGGGTCTCGACTTAGGAGCTGAAAATGACCTGAAAATGACTAGGGTGCTGGGTAACAGCATATATCACTTCAAAGTGTTGGTTTAGGTATCTAGCTTCTATCATGTTTCTGTGGGTTTGCCCATTGGAAATTTACAGTGTTCTGGTGACCAGAGGCCAGTATTCCTCTCAAGTTTTGTAACGAAACATAGCCTAATTGTCTGTGATAGGAGACCATTACGATATCCCCCCTTTTAACTTCACAATGCAGGGAAAACATTTGATCATCACAAAAAAACTACTTAATAATGGAGGGCAAAACAAGGCACCTATATTTTCCAAAATGCCCACTGATAAAAAACAAAGCCACTGTGAAACAACAGCACACAGGCCTACTGCTTCTCCTCACCTTGAAGTCCAGCACTGCCTCGCCTATCGGACAACACTCGTGATCTTTGTGTTTCCTTGAGGTGTGGCAGACAACGCAAATAGGTTGGCAGTCCTCCAAACAGAACAATTTCAGTTTCTCCCCATGCAGATTGCACAACTCTCCGGTCTCTTCCCCCTCCGCTGCCCCCCGAACGCAGCTCTCTTTGACATACGAATCGCACAGGTTCTTCAGGGTCAGGCTGACGACAGGGTCATCTGTGCTAGATTCGCACCTGCACAGCGGACAGTCTCGACCGGAAAGCTTCTTGGTCCAATACTGCTGCAGGCAGGTTTTACAGAAGCTGTGGCTGCACTGCAGGACCACCGGATCCCGGAATATTTCACAGCACACGGGACAGGATAGGTCCTCTTCCGAAAAAGAGAGACTGGCTGCCATTCTTTCTGACACAACAACTTCTCGTTTGTTCAGTCTCTTGCTTAAAAAAAGTCCAGGCACAGTCTTGGTTACAAAACGATATGCGAACAAAGGTTTCCTTTCTATTGGCAGGGAGATTAGGCCTACATTTTATCTGAGTTGTCTAGACGTTACAGAGTAGGCTACTTTTCTTCCCGGTCCGTTTATTACCCACCCTCAAACCTTAGATTTTTTATCTTCTTCTCTCTCACCGAATATTAATTACCGATTCCGATTTCCTGGTTGATTTTTTTTATTAATCATTTAATCAAATACGTCACATAAACGTAATTGCAAGTGCACCCTCAGAAACTCTACGAACTTTCACTTCCTACTTCTCGTCACAGCTGCTTATAGGGGTGGAGCCATTGTCAGGCTTATTTAACCCTTTAGGATCTGCCAGTTAACATGTACATTTGTAGTTATGCTGCAAGTAGGGGACGGTATACTGGGGCACAAATGCAGAAATATTTAAAAGGTTCGTTCGCCAGTGTCATTAATGACCACAATTAATATTTAAAGTGAAAACGGAGTTAAAACCAACCATTTAAAATTAAGCAATGCCCTTTATTGTATGTAGTACAAAACACCAGATCACTGTCACCATCTAGTGGTGTCAACTGCAACATATTTAAAAACTTGATATTGATAAAACTTGATATTGACATTGATAATTCTTCACCACTTAAAGTTCTTAGGTACGTTGTACCAAAAACCTTCGCATCACATATGGACACTGTATTACTGAAATAAAAGCAGAACTTCATTCCTTTTTGTTCTTCAAAGAGCACAGCGCACCCTTTTTATTTATTTATTTATTTATTTATTCATTCATTCATTAATTCAGACAGGTAGAGAAGAGAACACAGCTCAGAAGGTGCCATGTTGAGGGATTGCCAACAAGGGGGGACGGGTTGAGCATTGGGAGCCCAATGAACTGTACAACATTTTTCACCTTGGGCTGCCTTTGCATAAATGAAGTGGTGGCATGCATGTTTTCTTTAACTATGACAGATCTCAAACACAGGCACTTAATCGCTCAAACAGAATGATTTTACATTGCAAAAGCCAAAGGGAAGAACATAGAGTGAAACAGTTTTCACTTATGACTGAGTTCCTCAGCTAGAATAAAGAAAAAAAAAAAAAAAACTCTCTGATAAAGCCCAGCAGTCAGAATCAATATCTGGATGAATTTTAGAAGTGTTCAATTCTGGCAATTGTGATGTAAAAATGATTTTCCTCCACAAAGCTTAATTTAGTACCATGTTTCCCTAAGCTTCTTCCCCAGCTGTAATATGCTAGTCCAACCCAAGGTCTGCTTTGTCTTAAAAGTGTAGGCTTTCTCTCTGGCTTTCTATTAGAAAGGTCTTACATTACCGAATATAACATGTTGTGTTTGTCCACTTGGTTTTCTTATTGCCCAAGAACGGATCAAAGAAATTTTTAGTTGAATAACTAGTTTTTCGATTGATTGATTTATTGATTGGTTGGTTGTAAGCCTGCACACCTTCATATTCTGCAAGGATTGGACCATTGTTGTCAATTTTTAGAAATACAATAAAGGTAACATAGTACCCATTGTATTTGGCACCAAACCCAAAACGCCAGGTTAAAAAAATATTTTATTGCAACAATATAAAAAAGTAAATGCTAAAAGGCAAAATAGAAAGAAAACAAACAAACAAAAAACAATCTAAAAATATATGTCCCAATCTCCCATCTCCCAAATGAGTAAGTACAGTGTACTTAGTTTTACTCATGGAAAATGATAAAAATCTAGAAAAAGAACAAAGTAGAGTCCCATTTCAAGGAAAGTCAATGAGTGTTCATTTTAACAAATCAATGCTTATATGTTCAGGAATGCATTGGGGAAAACGTATTATTACCATCCCCAGCAAGGAACTAGGGACGGCCACATGTCAGACCTTTTGGTGACCACAGACACCTCGGAAGGTTGTAAATACAGAGGGCTCGATTTGCAGCCGTGAGCAAAGTACGGGAACACCCTTTCAGTGAAGGTGTGTTTGAAAGTGTACATGTGGGCGTTGTTGCTTAGGTCAGTGAAAGTCACCTCGCCCTCTTTCCAGTTCAGATGGACTCCGATCGTTTTGGGTTTCCCCTCGATAGCGAGGGGTGTGGAGGGCGTGGTCTGCGCTGTGTACATCCCGTCGTACAGAGCTATTGTCCAGAACCCCCCCTCGGGACTCAGATCAGGCTTTCCTTTCCTTGAAGTGGTATGGTATGCCACGCCCAAGGCCCAGACAGTACTGTCCCCGACCACCACTTCCCAGGAGTGCGTCCCTGAGCAGAAGCCTGTGGAGCCCAGGGCACACTGGTAGTATTCATCCCTCTCTGGGTTGTCCGGTAGCGACCGTGCCTCATCGCGGACCCACATGTGGGTCAGGTCCTCAGACAAGGTGAGACAACTGTTGGCTGTGTTGGGGTCCAATGTCACAGGAGCTGAAATAGGAGGAAGGAAGGGTGGCCAAAAGGTTCAAGGTGACACTGCTCAGTCCATAGGCAAGATTAAATCCAAATTTTGCCTCTAATTTTGATTTGTGATCTAATGAAAATGTTTTTACTTCACAATGACAATTTGGTGAGTTGATTTTGACTGTTGTAGAACTTGAACAACGTTTAAAGAATATCAATGTAAAGCACAAATGTTGATTAATCCAGGCCACAGTGTTTTCAAAAGTAGTTTAATTTTAATCTGACATTGTTAAGATATCTGTACCCCTATCTTGCCTGCCCCCCCACCCCCCTCCCCTCCCGGTACATACTGAATTTTACAAGGCTCTGCATTTTTTCCCAAACTCTGAAGTTGAGATTGCCCAGGTGTCTGGCCACATCCATCAGAGCTCCTGGAACCAGCTCTGGATCTGGTAGGGTGCACTGGGCACTGCAACAAACACAGCTGGTGTTAAAATGGAAATACTGAAATAACAGCACAGGCTTCAGAAACAACTGAGAAAAAGTTTGACGCCCTTACAAAGAAATTCAGAGCACACATACCTTTTCATTGTGGCTTCATAGTTCTGTGGATCATCAAATAAGCAATGTTACTGACAGCACAATTACTAGTACTAGATAAGTACTAGAATACTATTATAGGTGTTTATGCGGAGGTACTGTATGCAACCAGGCAGAAAGTTAATATGCAGCACATATAGCTCATCTTAAATGAATGAGGAAGCACCTTGATCAAAAATGATCTGTGCTTCTGGAAGAGAGCAGCCTAGAAGACAAATATAAGTCATGCATTTAACAAAATGTAGCAAGCTTTTTGGTAATGCATAAAGATAAGCAAATGGCAGAATACAAAAATACATTTTTAGAGGAAAAGGTCTGTGTGTGAGTGAAATGAATGTATTCTTATTTACCTTCAGAAATGGTAGAGTGCCACGTTTCATCTCCGCTTCAGTTTCTAGGATTTTGCCCTGAAGAGATTTTATCTCTCTGGTAAATTTCTCAGCCTTATTTTTCTCAATGTTACTTTTCAACTGCTCTTCTTTCATCACAGCAGAAATCCTGGCTTCCTCCTCATCATATAGAAAGTTATGAAGGGTCCTGAACTCCTTCTTAATGTGCAGTATCATGTACTCGGCCTGGCTCTGAAACAGGAGAAATGAGATGGAATCAGTCATTAAACGCACTTCTATTTTCTAAGTAGAAATCACAGCTGCCCTGGAAAGGATAAATTCCAAATTCTTATGCAATAGGCTTTAACTATACCAATAGTTTCCATGAATGTTTAATGTATTATTGTTAAAACTGCAGGGGTCTTGTTGTTTATCATAAATCTAGTATACAGTTTAGTTTTAAGGAAAGTTACTTTTTTTACAACAGGTTTAATTTTACAGCAGGTATAATGATAGATCTTGTTACAGTACATGTATATGCAGTGCTGTTTTATCACAGGAGTGTTCGGCTTCGCAGAAGGTCATCAGCTTCTTGTGCAGAGTCTCTAGTGCTTCCAGTACGCTGTCCTGGAATGAAAGGGATGGTCTGTTAGTTCACTGTAGGAAGGACAGATACAGTCCCACCTCTCACAGGTCAGGGCCAAATTCACAGTAAATTCAATTCTGATTCAATAGCTAATTCAATAACATTTTTTCATTTACATATGTTTATTTAACCTTTATTTAGCCAGGAAAACCCCATTGAGAAAAAAAAATCTCTTTTGCAATGGGGACACAAAGTTACAAAATTACACAAGACAGTAGACAAATGACTTACAGATATCAAATGGGGAATGAGACAGCAGTGTCATAAACAGTCATTAAAAATCATAACAGAGGTTAAAAACAGGAGCATAATTCAGTCACGAAGTCATGAATTACATATTTGAACTCAGCAATTGAAAGTCATTTGTCAAGTTGAAAATAATATTAATTTGAAACTTGATTGTAATTTTACAAGGGATCCATTTGAATTTAATCATTGTAGTGCAAATAATGGTACAGCAATAATAATGATTCAAAAAGAAACCAGACAAGATAGATTGAATGACCAACAAATAGTCCTTTTCAGTATTTCTTGGAACAGCTTAGTATCTCAGCTCATAGATCATTTTGACTGAAATATCTGTATTAACATAACACGGTACAATCTATGAAAGCATAATGTCACAGACAGTACAATCTGCTTTGGATATACCTGCCATTGCAAAGCTAGTAAGTATTTATAAACTGTAAATATTGTAAACATCCTTCACTGCTATTGAAATCATATGCTAAAACTGAAACCGGAAGTGAGACTATCCCTTTAAACCTTTAGGGACTCTTGCCCTCTCAGCTGTTTAAGTGCAATAACATTGGCCATTTTTAACCCTGTAAATTGAAAAAAAAAAAAAAAAAAACAACTGGTGAGACAGGAACAATCAATTACGGTAAGAGAGCTATTGAAGTTTTCTCCTTGAAAAAACATATCAGTAATATTGATTAAAATAATGTTCCTCTGACACAATTTATCTCTGTGGTGTAGCACTGTGTAACACACCTTAAGTTCCAGCTCGACCTCTTTGATTGGACGGCACTCGTGATTCTTATGCTCCCCATTGGTGTGGCACGTGACACAGATAGGCTGGCACTCCTCTAGGCAGACCAGGGAAATCTCTTCATTGTGGTGGTTACAGAGTCCTATAAACTCTGATCCTTTGGCCTCCCTCCGGTCTCTCTGCTTTTTCGCTGACATGCAAAGGTTCTTTAGAAGCAGGCTGGCAGGGAGGGGTTCATCCTCAGGAGACTCTGCCCTGCATGTTGGACAATTGTGAGAGTCTTGGCCCTCCCAGTACGTCTGCACGCACTCCTTACAGAAGCTGTGGCTACAAGGCAGGACCACAGGCTCCGTGAAGATGTCCCAGCACACTGGGCAGGAGAGGTCTTCTTCAGAGACGCAGAACATGGCCGACATCTTTTCAGGCTCTCAGGCTTCTCTATTGCTACAGTCTGGTTGGGCTTCCTACAGCGATCTGAGGTTTACTTTCGATTTTCCTTTTTCGACTCACCCATAATAGATATTTGTTTCACTTCCGCTTCCCAAAATGTAATTTCCTGAGATTACAGGAAGTCTCATGAGTCATAAGATATAAACACTCTGAATGAGAAACAAAGGAGATTCCTTAACTCCCTCTTCCCTAAAAAGGAAATAGAACTAGTTCTCTTTTACAGTAAAATGCACAACACATCCTTTTCTTGGATAAGATGCATTTCAACACGTCCTCCTGGAGCCTTTCTTGTACTTGTGCGATCATTTTCATGTTATTCTGCACTAAACTTTCTGGTTCTCAACATGGAACACTACTTTGTGACAATGCGATCATTCTTTCAAGAAATACGTTTTGACCAATTGATGAACTGATTTGATATGTACATAAATAGTCCCTCAGTGAATCATAAATGGCCAGGATGTCATCTTTACTGGGGTCAGAGAACATCACTGTGTCCCTCTTCAGCCTTATACTCTGAAGGGCCTTACCCATGCTTTCAATATGTTTACAGTATGGGATTATATATATTTTTTTCATTTTCATTCTACTGTGGTTTTGCTAACTTATTTTTTACGCATCCACATATCTTTGTATTTTTAATAGGACCTGGTCATCTTCATACCGTGGACCAACCTGCTTTTTGGTAAAGACCAATCAGTTTCTCCTATTTGATGAATCATTTGGAGTATGCAGACACCAGTTATGAGAAGCCATTTGGAAAATCTCCTGAATTGAGCAAACCTCGTTCACTTATGTCTTCAGTCCCTCACCTCTAAGCAATTGATTGTCTAAACATCTTATTGTCTTATGAAAATCAACAGAGTAATACTGGAAATGTACAATATATATCAGAGGGTAAATGTTCTAAATCTCAGTCAGTAGATAAAAAAGGCAATGTATTACATGCATTGGAAAATATTGAACTTATCAGGTATTCTAATCACTTTCTAAGGTATTGTTCCAGGCTGTTTTTAGAGAATACACCACTAGATGTCAGTACACCACTATGTATTTTGGAATTTTCTTTGTCCAATGGTTTTGCAAGTGCATTTTCAGTAGTGGATATGAGACCATACATTGGTGAATGAATGATTATGCAAAAGCCTTTGATGCAAGATAACTAAAGCCAGTCACACACAGTTAAACATAAAAAAACACGAACAGTGGTATTTAGTTTTGATAAATCTAAAAACTACAGGTACACCAGGGTGTTGTGAAGACTGAACCTACTGAGCAAATATGAACACAATTGTATGTATTTAATTCACATTGAATGCATCGATAATGTTATAAAAGTTCTCTTCTATAGTAGCTTGGAGTTCATTAATTCAAATGCAAGTCCACATGACCAGAACCTACAGTACTTTGCCATTCATTGAAAACTTCCATTTTATTCCATTTGCCCAAGGAGAAGCCGAATATAGAAAGACTGGAAAACTCTGAACTCTGAAAACAGGGGGAATTATATATTATTATATTTATTAAATATTCAACATTGCCCAGGGCTGTTTCGTTTCAGGGATGACATCCAAATTCAATTAATTAACGGAACAGACTTCTTTTATTGGCAGGCTTGTCTTCTTTTAGGAAATAAAACCCGAAGTGCTTGGAATTGGCGGCTATTAATTTCATATCTATTCAGTAATCTCATTTTCTTCATATGTTAGTTTGAGAGAAATCAGCGTTCCGAGCCAGAGGGCAGGGAGCTGTGGAAAAACCTTCTTTTGTAATACACAGTTTAATAGTCTTTATACTGTTTTCTGTTTTCTTTTGCATTTTGAGTGAAAAACACTCAATTCTTCACAATGTAACAATACTGAAGGAATTTTGACAGAAATGCGGATGTTTCAAATTGTATGAGCAACTACTCAGCAAGAGCTAATGCTGACTGTTCAAAATGGTTGACCTCAGTTGTCATCAGATGGCTATGGGATGGCCTACCCAATTCTATGAACAACAGAGAACTTGTGATCAGACCTTATCTCTGTATCACTACTGTATGACTGTACAAATCTGAGGTTTGTGTGTGAAGCACAGAACATTAATGTGACTATGGGCTTGTGAATGCAGCTCTATGTATTACGGCAATTCAGAAGCATTACATGCCCGTCATATTTGTTTGTGAACATGATGTGTTTAATTAGCTCAAAAGCATCAGTGTCACTTTGTTGTTGCCTCTCTTCATCTGATGTAATGTACTTTCACGCGCTGTTGAGTTATACAGGCTGAGCGACTGATTGATTGAAGGGTGACATTGTAGTTTGGCTAGTAGTTAGATCAAATTTTAATGTATATATATAAGCACATATACACAGGATGACATATGCACAGCAGTCCTGCTAAGCCACGAGCATCACTAAACTTGTAGTTTTTCCACTTTCATACCAGTAATTTTCACTCAGAAGCAAAAGAAGGTAGAGCAAAATAAAACAAAATGCAGATAAGAGTAATGGGAAGACAGCAGGGCTCTGCTAGCTGGGACTGCGCAGGTAAGAGGCTCGCAGGATGTTTATCCGAGGGCCGTTCATTTGTTGAGCTGTCATATCAGCCGCGCTTGGCTGGGCTCTGTACAAACTTTCCATTCCCCATTAAGAGCATTTATTACAGAGTGTGCGACCCTTGCCGCCGCTCCCTGGAGATTTATAGTGCCGGGCCTCTCCGCTCGGCAGCAGTACCCTCCCCGCTCCTTCCCTCCAACTTTGGGCCTCATCTCCCACCTCCACAGATCACTCTGCTCCCTGTTATGGAGGATAATTAATGTGCCACA